>NC_073693.1:232699930-232838846 GCF_029784155.1 Uranotaenia lowii | reverse complement strand
TAGACTTGGAAATTCAACTGTTTAAATACCACTCTTTCCATACATAAAATGAACTCCTTACATACCAGTTCGCTTTTCCCCAAAAAAAACGTACTATGCATCATTTTTTTATATTGAGATCGGAATTTTTCTTGTTTGAATATCTGAAATCATACTTATATGATGCAGAGGGAAGGAATCTATCATGTGTATTCTATATTATTTTATATATTTCCAAATATAACTTACACTCTGTTAGAAAGGCTCCAATCCACTGTTAAGTGTATTAAATCGGGTTTTTAATAATCAAACACTGTTTCTGTAGTTTTAAGTCATAGATGGCAGCACTATCTTGCCATTTAACCAAATTCATGCCCATTTTGGAATATCCGAAATCAATTAGGGAGTGCTGGGTGATTTTGGTCAAGTAATAAGTGCATGTACCGTGTGAACGCTTTGGAAATTCTAAGATCACTAAATACAAAAAAAAAATTAGAACTGCATCAAGGTCACTAAAAGTGAATTTTTTGGACCGATTATCAGAATAAAGTTATACTTTAAAATGGAGCTTGATGGACCAGACGGCTAGCAGTATTATCGGTATGATTTGCAATTGAATCGGAAGTTGAGATGAGCAGGAATTTTGGCGGTTGTACATTTTTGTGCTGGTGATTCTTTTGCAAATTCGGAAAAGCTTTCTGCAGCGTGAACTTCCATAAAACTGTGATGGGAAAATACCTCAAAATGTTGAAAATGGGCCTAAATAAACCTGGAGAATCAATATTGAGACTCTATTTGGTTTTAGCTGCAAAATAGTGCTGCCATCTACGACTTGAAACTGGAAAAAGTGTGGTTTACTGAACAAAATCAAAGTTTTTTATTTCCAACGTATTTTTTTTCTGATTCAAAATTAATCCCGAATATTTGTTTCATTATTTCACGTCATTTTAATGAAGAATGTAAGTAGTTTGTCAAAGAATTACAGCTTAAATATCAAAATCCTTAACGCTAGAGGAGCATCTCTTAAAACACCCTTTTAAAACCTTTGAAAACCTTTGAAATTCTGGAAAACTCCTTAAAATGTAGTTATCTATTCAAATAATTCATAGAAGCATTATTATTCACTTTTACACAGTAATTTTTTTTATCAATAATCTGGTTTTTGTTGAAAAACTCAAGTGGTGCTATTCTTATTTCGCACCCTTTTTTCACAGTTTTGGTCCTAATCGTGAATTGCTACGTCCAAAAAAAGTAAACTTATGCTTGATTTATCCGTTAAGCAATTCAGAACAAACTGTGAAAGAAAATTTTCGTAATTTTCAATCATTCATATTATAACAAGTAAAACACATAGTGGTGCTATTCTTATTTCACTCACTGTACATTTAAAGTTAATCGAAAGCCGCCTTCTCTGATTTCAAGATGGCGTTAGATAGCGAAACTCGAGTTCTACTCGTTTAGCCATTTCAACTTATACCCCGTATTGTGGATGTATCATTAGATTTTCAGTAATTTATAGCTTTGTAAATAAAAGCGGAAGCCGCCATCTTGGATGCATAATAGCGTCAAGCAATAAACTTTTTTCCTACTATTCTGGCCCTTTCACTTAATACTCATATTGAAGAAATATTCATACCACTTCCGGTAATTTGAAGTTTTCAAAGATTTTTTTTTATTTTAACTCAAAACCAACACACATAACTTATCAAACATGTGTAAAAATGGGGTTATCTAACCTGTGCTATCTAACCAAAATCAGATACATTTAAAAAAAAATAACTATATTGAATTTCTAGATTATTGAGAATCATTTTAGAATTTTTTGAAAGTGTAGCAAAGCACACAACGTCAGCTAGTAAATATGAAAATCTATTTTTCAATTTAAACTAAACTAATGTTATTCAGAAACCATATTATGTTATTTAGATTTGACTATGCTGAGGGTAAAACTAGCTCCATCTACCATAAGAATAATGAAACCCCTTTATCGATGAATCATTACTATTTCCAAACTTGTCTGAAGGCGCCTTGTTCAAGCTTCTGCCATTCCACTTTTATTTCCAATGCAATGCAGACAAATCTACAATGGAAACTCAAACTCACCATAACGGCTTCGGAATAAGCTGCATTCGATAAATAAGAAACGCTTCGTCATTTTTCCTGTTGGATTAAGTCTGATGGGGAGCCTTTTTCCATCGGAAATTAACTCCGTCTTGAATGACCATTTGCAGTAGAAGGTTCCCAATATCATGGTAGCCGTTTATAAAATGATTGATAATTGGACTATAGTGGGTCAACATTATTTTGTTTAGAACAATTTAAATAAAATCTGCCTTTCAAGACGTTTATTCTGTTTTAAAATATTAAAAAAAAGTAAGGTCTTGAAAAAAAAACTCCCTACTCTAACAATCGTTTGAGCACTCCCGCATCAAAGCTCGAAACGTTAACGCTTCAGGACTTTGTTCCTCCAAGAAGGAAACCAATCGTTCCAGTGAACCACCTCAAGACATTTAGCAAAGTCACGGGAGCCATTCCCTCTGCCGTTTGCTTGGCCGGAAAAGGTTGACCGGAGGAACTTTCCGACAAAAGAAGACGAATTTCCCGTCGATTCAAATTAGTTTCATCAAGTGGTTTCTGCGATAAACCGCTGCTAATCTTATCTTCATTCGTTAGCTGAGTATAGTCTGAATTTGAGAAGGGGGTGGATGAAAGGAAAAATTACACCTTTACAGTTTGGTACGAGTTACTGGGCTTTCAATGGAAAATTGGCTGTGATAAAGGAGTCTTATCGAGTTTCACGTGGAATGAATGACGTGAAAAGGAAGTGTCCGAGTATGTCTTCACAATTTTTTAAAAGAAAAATAAATAAATATCAGGTGTGTAAAATCTAAACGTTGCATCACCCTATAACAATTGCGATGGCTGACAGCTGCCATACCTGCCGGAGACTAAATAAACGTCTGGTGGAATGGGGTCTGGTAGCAGGATAAAAAGCCGGAAACCAATCGAATTGGATCTGATACGGTACAGTGACAGGGAACAAAACGGAAATTGTGCTTTCTCATGGTTTTTCTTGGGCAAATTGACCCGGAATGGAAGTTTTTCTTTGTGCAACCTTCGGACAAACTTTACTCTTTGTAAGGTATTTCCTGAATAAAAATAGCCATTCAATCGCGTTTAGGTATCCTTGATTAAATAGAACTAGGGCACAAAAATCAAGCTGACATAGGTACATAGTTATATCGCTATGCGTGATAGCTTAATTTTATTTTAATTGTAAGTTTTATTTTATGAGTGAGACACTAAAGCAATTCTATTCCAACTTTATCATAGCCTAAGTACACAGATTCTGATTCCTATAATGATCCTAAACCTAACCCTGACTCTTATCCGAAACAGGATAAAAATGCTGAGTAAGCACCTGTTCTTGGTCACGACCCAAGCAACCAAAAGTTCGGATAATATTCTTCTATCAGGTTTGATCAGCTCAGTCGTGTGTTGTTATTCAACTTCTTATCAGCTCGATTTTTAAGTAGCTAAGCAAAGTTGACAAATAGTTCGCATAAATTGCTAAACAACTTCACGGTGTATTTCGTAGAAGGACTTAAAGAAAAAAAAATACAGTAACGCTAATTTTTGCATGGGCTGAAAGTAGAGCTTTTTCCGGTTCATTTTCACCAAAAATTAAAATATTCTGTCGGTGACCCCCCATACAAATTTTTTTTTTGAAAATTTTCTATTTTAATTCTAAAAAAAGTAAATATATTTTTAGTGTTATAGAATTTTCAGAGATGCTAATTATCTTAATTTTGACTTTCACTTCTTTTAAATTAAACTGATAACTCAACAATCACATCAAAAACTTTGAGAAATTTTCAATTTTTTTTAAACTAGTAACAGTGCTGTTTAAACGTAAAAAAATGCGTAGAAAGTGTCTTCTTATCCTAAAATTTAAATTTTGGCTGGCAAATCCTGTAAGCAGTCTGAGACGGTCGAATTAACTGGAATTATTAGAATGGTCTAGAATAATATGAATCCATATATGAATCCATTTTTATTCATTGTCTTAAGATTTTCTGATTGTGGCAACACTGAGGGGAACTTTATTTAAAAAAAGCCCAATGATTAAGAAAATCAGTTAACACTAGGAAGCGCTTTATTTTTTTTGTGATAACGCTTATCGTGATGCGATCTGGAGTAGAAACGTTTGTCTTAATTTCAGCTTTTAAAAAATTAAGAAAATCAATATTCAAAAGTAAACGATCCGTTAAAGACAATTTTTGATGAGAAATAAGTTTTTATATTTCTCCTGATTTAAATGTCTGAAAATTCTATTTGCACTTCAGACTCATTGCAAATGGCTACAGCAGTTCAATCTTGCTTAAATTTTGCATGATACTGTCTTTTGATACAATCATAATTATAAGTTTGAAATTTTCTTAAACCTTTGGTTTTTATCGATTTTTAGTCCAATTTTTATAACCCTGCTGTACTCTGTGATGCTTCCATTTTTTTCAAAAAGCATAACTGTTAAGGTTAAGCAATTCTAGCTTCAACGGTTTCCAACCCACTATATTATTTAAACAATCTCTTGAATTCTTTGTTTAAATTAAATTTGAATTTTGTAGTTTTTTTTTAAATAATGTTATCTCATGGGAGAATCTAGTTTAAAACTCTGATAAATTTTATTTTTTTCCCAAAAAAATGCTTTTTAATCTTTTTGTCGATCTTGTATTTACAAAAATCAATAATATTGTTGGCAAAAGTGAATTGCAAATGATCGATAGCAAGCTAGACTGCAGCACGTAACATTCATCATATTTTGTTCATCCCTTACTTATTTTAGTTATTCTACTGTACGCTGATGTTCTTCTTTATTATTAAAAAGATTCTTAATGAAGCATTAATATTACAGTAAAACAATCATAACTTCTACAATTTTATACGAATAATGTCAAAAACTATAATAATCATTGGTTTGGACAAATCATAAAAATCCACTTAAAAAAAAAAAAAAGGCATAAATCTAGTCTAAAACCTTCGATAATATTGAAATTTGTCTTGAAAAAAATTTTTTTTCATCGTTTTGTTGATAATGAATTCCAAAATATCACCAGTACTTCAATTCTTAAGCAAAAACTATGTACAAATGATTAATAGAAAATTTATTCACCTTCAATATAAGAAAAAAAGATTTAAAATATATGTTATGTAGCGGAAGATAAACGGATTTCAGTGCAAGTACTTGAGCATTTAACTAAATTTTATATTTTAAATTTTATTTAAAACTGGTCTGCTTGGATATGTTTCATTTTGATGTGAGGTAAACAAAACTCAAAATGTCATAAACTATCATCAAAATTTGTATATTTGTTCTCTAAAGTGCATATCCATATGCATCAGAGCCTACAAATAATGTGGGAATATTTCAAAGAACAATTTTGAAATAAAGAAAAGATTTTTAATACTTTGTTGAAAACCAATCAAATGATGTTGGACTGTTTTTATTCATGTGTCATAATTTTTTTTAAACCAGAATTGGTTCTCCAAGATATACACAAATGAATATAAATTCATGTGACATTTGTATAACACCAATTATAACAAGGATATTTCAAATAATAACATTTTGAATAAAATGCTCATATAAAAATCAGTTTTCCAGAAAATCCAAATGATTTAGCTCTCCAGGCGTTGACATTTTATATTGTTTCAAAATGACAAAAACTTGAATAAAAAAAAAAAAAAAATTAATGAAAAAAGTTACTATTCCATTGCATTTGAATAATTTTACAGATAAAAATTTATAAATATGGACAAAAAAATTTCAAAAAAATAAAACGTATGGGGACTCACCGACCAAATATTTTTATTTTGCCTGAAAATGATTCAGAAAAGGCTACATTTTCCATTTCTGAAAAAATTAGAGTTACTGTATTTTTTATTTTAAACTTCTTCTATAAACACACCGTGACTTCCATCCAGCTTCCAAATGTAAAAGTGCATTAAGCTGTACAAAAAATCGATAAAAAATACTTTTCTGCTCCTTCATAAATATGCCTTCTCAAGTCCGCTAATATGCTTCATAACTAATCAACCGTATTTAGCTAGCTTAGCTTGATTGACTACTCACATCCACCTTAAATCATTGAACTTGAAATGCAACATGAAAAATATATTAAATCAATAGTTCCTTATAAGCTTCGCCAACCTTTAAATGTATTTTTATCGGTATTTAAACAAACGCATTTAAAATTCCATGATCGCTGGCGTGGCTCAGTAGAACTAGTTCCACATCGCCAATGGTTGCTACTCCGTGATTGACCGAGGCCATCAATTTTATTCAGAGGTCAAATGAATGGTGCTTGGGACTAGCAACTCATTCACACTGCACAAAACTGATGCTCTCTCTTTTAACGTCAATAACGGCGCCGGCCACGTCCTAGTAGTCAATGGATAGAAGGAAAATAGAGAAAAAGGATTGAAAGAATAATAATTCATGCTTTAGGACCGAGGTCACCTCTGCATCCTAGCAAAACAATTGTTTGTGTGGATTGGGTAAAAAGGATATGATCAGGAAACACTTTTGACTAGTGTTATGTAATCTAGGTTAAAATCATATTCTACTAAGTTCCTGTGATTTTGAAATCAACTAGATCACCTATTCTAGCAACTAACTCATTTGAATTTTGAAAATTCGTATTAAAATTGAAAATATTTATTTCCTACCAATAAAAGAGAGAATGAATCTTTTGAATAAGTAAAATGATGTAGAAACCTGCATTGAATTAAATTTAAAATATTTCGATTAAAAGTGAACGATTATTTTCAACTATTGAATAAGCGAAACAACAGAGACAAGGGTAAACAACTTATGCTGATCATGATTTAAGGAAGTTTTACCATTTGTTTTTTTTAACTAAACGAAATTTGAAAATCATTTGAAATATTGAGCATTTTACAAAAAAAAAAACTGTCGTAAACGTAAACAAAAAATAAAAGATAAATTTGGAAAGGAAATTATCAAATGCGGAACTGAAAATAGTTCATAAAATTCAAAATTGTACTCATTTCGTTCACTCCATGTTACTAAACCCATAAACCTTTGTATATATAGTGATGATGATATGATATGATAGCAATCAACGATTGTGTTAGTAATATAGTTGTAAGTTCTTTTATGAACAATATTATCAATAACACTACATGGATGTGATTAATGTTTACCTATGTGATTCATTACTATCAACAATTTATGACTGAATGGAAACTAATACAACAAATTACACAAATATGACGATGCAATCAGAAAATGTTTGATTATGATAATGAGTATATTAGCACAGATATTAGGTTAATTATGGGTACTTTTAATAAAGCAATGAAGCTACAAACAATTTGTGGACGATTGTGCTCTACTGAATACTGAGATGACATGTACCTAGTTCTTTTTTTAATATCCTTGTTTAAGTGCTGCCAGAGCATGGATTTGAAATATATATGATGAACTAACAATAAAGCTTATTTCTCTGAAAGGAGTCCATTACACTTCTTCAAACATCTATTGATTATTCCTTTCCATTCTCTCTAACACACCTTTGGGATGTTTTATCGGTTCAGTATATTCCATTGCTCGCCTAACAAAAATGCATCAGCATCCAAGCAACAGTATTTTCATAAACGGTGCTGTCAGCTGGGTTCTTAAAAGAGCAAAAATGAAATCTTAAGATTGTTTAAGAAAACAAAATTGTCGACTGCCAGGTATCAGGTATCAGAATGGGGGTAGGCTTAATAGCGGCACGTTATCCAAACATACGGGAAAATTGTGCCTAGCCTTTTTTTTTATCCAAGATTTCATCATTTACCTGAGAAACCTGAAAAACCTATAAAAGGAAGAAATAAATTCAATCTATTTAAGATGGCATAAAGCCTTTCCACTAGGGATTATTAGCATTAAAGCTCTTTTCTACATTCGGTAAGGAATGATAGAATGTTTTTCAAGTTTAATTTCTTAAACTCAGATTCGCTTAAAGCGTAAGATCCCAGAGTACGAAAACGTAGTCTGGCAAATGAGGGGCAGTTACATATAAGATGGAAGGGATCTTCCACATCTGATTCACAACTACCACATACTGGAGATTCAGCACGCTGAATGTTGTGCATGTGATAGTTGAGTTTACAATGACCGGAGAGTGCTCTGATCAAGATGCTGCAATGAGATTTATTTAAAGTTAATAAGTAACTCGATATGATTGGAGATGGTTTTTCTAAAAATAATTTAGTTTGACGACAAGTGTCCAACTCTTCCCAGTATCGTTCATGCTGGTTAGAGGACCAAGTTTGAATTTGGTTTCTGAACCAACATGGTGATATTGGGACAGCCGGCTCTGGTCCGTAAAATTCCTTTTCCGACCCAGCTCTAGCGAGTTCGTCGGCGCATTCGTTTCCAAAAATTCCCTTATGTCCGGGTACCCATAGAAGGTTTAATCCATTGCCTTCAGCAAGTTCTTCGATTGCTTTCCGGCATGCGATTACCAGTTTTGATCTAGAACTGGAAGCACTGAGTGATTTGATAGCTGCTTGGCTATCTGAACAGAAATAAATTGTTCTGAACATAATCTTCTTTTGAAGTGCAATTTGCACTCCATACATAATAGCATATAGCTCAGCCTGAAAGACTGTACAATATTTTCCTAGAGGTTGAGCATATTCTATGTTCAACTCGTGACAGTAAATTCCTGCACCTGCACGGCCGTTTGATAATGAACCGTCAGTATAGAATACAATATGAGAGGACATTTGGTCCTCTACGAAACCTGATAACCATTCTTGAGGAGAAGGAAATTTGACTTTAAACCCCATGTAGGGAAAACTACTCGAGAGTGTTAAATCGTTTGGCGCTAGATTAAACTTGTTTAATCTAACTAATTCAGGCCACACATTTGTATGACTCGATGATCTTTCGATATTTCCTGACAGCCAGAAACCAACTGCCTGTAGACGAAAAGCACATGAGAAGGCTTCCTGTTTTAGGAACAAGTGTAGAGGTTTGATAGAAAACAGAGCCTCTAGTGCTGCAGTAGGAGTTGTAGTGAACGATCCGGACATCCCCAAAAGACACATTCTTTGAAGGTGATTTAGTTTAGTCCGAACTGTTGCAACTTCTCCTTTCTGCCACCACACTAGACACCCATAGGCCAGAATTGGTCTTACTATTGTGGAATAAATCCAGTGAATATGTTTAGGTTTGAGTCCCCAGTTTTTTCCGATTGCACGTCGGCATTGTCCGAAGGCCATGCATGCTTTTTTGATTCTGAATTCGATGTGATCAGACCAGTTTAATTTGGAGTCAAGAATGACACCCAAATATTTAACTTGATTAGACACGGTGATTTCGAAACCATAAAACAGCAGAGGGCGCACCCCGCGGGTGATACGTTTTTTAGTAAATAAAACAATGTAAGTTTTTAGAGATATTAGGTTAATTATGGGTACTTTTAATAAAGCAATGAAGCTACAAACAATTTGTGGACGATTGTGCTCTACTGAATACTGAGATGACATGTACCTAGTTCTTTTTTTAATATCCTTGTTTAAGTGCTGCCAGAGCATGGATTTGAAATATATATGATGAACTAACAATAAAGCTTATTTCTCTGAAAGGAGTCCATTACACTTCTTCAAACATCTATTGATTATTCCTTTCCATTCTCTCTAACACACCTTTGGGATGTTTTATCGGTTCAGTATATTCTATTGCTCGCCTAACAAAAATGCATCAGCATCCAAGCAACAGTATTTTCATAAACGGTGCTGTCAGCTGGGTTCTTAAAAGAGCAAAAATGAAATCTTAAGATTGTTTAAGAAAACAAAATTGTCGACTGCCAGATCCTTTTGAGTTATTACCGCCAGCGCCACCCTAATAATTCAGGACACTACCTCTACATACGTTGTTGATTTAAAGTTAACATCCAAACTACCCAATATTTTAAAGTTAGAGTAGAGAAGCTAAAATAGACTCATGCTAACAACTATGATGCAAATATGTTGGCTTTTTCACCACCCCCCCCCCCCCCCCTTGAGGGTCCAGAAAAAGCAAGCGAGGTATTCTAATTTACACCCAAAATTTTACAATTCTTCATCAAATGTTGATGATTGATTAAGGTAATTATAGAGTTACAATTTCGACTCAGAGCTGATGCCAAAAATTTGAAAACGAATCCCAGGTTCAAATTCTGCCACAGTTTTTCTAAATTTTGCCACTTGTCGATAGGAATTCATTTCTGAAAAATACATTTTAAATGAGATTAAACTCATTTCCCATGATCTCGTTCCGTATTATAAAAATTAAAATTGTATTTCTGTTTTCATGTTTCAGATTCTGTATCCAGTTTAGGATTCTCAATTTTCGGTTCGAACCATCATTAGAAAATAGATGTGGAAAGCATGTTTTGAAATCCTCGTTTAACTTTGTTTTTGCTTTTCATTCGAAATTTGATTCATGGTTTTCGAAACTCGTATGCATTTTCAATATTTCGATAATAATTTTCTGGTTGTGAAAAAAAATTAGAAAACCATCCCGAATTTTTGTTTCATATTCTTTAACTTTATTCTTATGTAGAATTCAAACATAACAAAGCTTCAAAATGGCTATCCAGAATTGAACACTCAGAATCAGTTTTCTTATTCGAAATTCATATTTTAATTCAGATTTGTAAGTCGGATTAAATATAAATAATTGAAATAATAAATTCAGATTCAAATCAAAGATTCATGACTGAGGGTCCTGAAACAAGTTTCAATTCTTAGCTTATATTTTAAATTAGAATCTGTCTGAATTCAGAAATATTATTCAAAAATCAATTTTGAATTCAGGTTCAGAATTCATATTTCAAATTTATATACAAAGCTCAGATTGAGAATCAGTGTGTAAATGAGTTTCACTGTCAAATTAGCACATTAATGACCGCGAAAAAATGTAAGCCGGAAAACACCAATATGCGATATTATATATCTCAAAAAACATTGGGCCAAATTTTACAAGTTTAATATTTCTAAATTGCTGAAATTATTGTGTTTATTTTTTTTTTCAAATATAGTTTAAAGATAAAATTTATAACCTTTGAGTAATGTTTCTTAATGTAACACATTCGCGCAAAAGATAAAACGAGATATCTCAGCATTTGCTAAAATTATTATAATAATGATATATTTTGTAGAGGAAATCAAATCACAAATATGTAGCAAAACTTGAGTTTATTTTGCGAAATTTATTCAATTTAAAAAAAAAACTGGATTTTATTTATAGAAAATCTTCAAAAGAACTTTTATTATCGAATTAATTAAAGAAACATGCAATCTTCCCGAAAAATATTTAACCGAGAATTCTTTTATCGGGAGAATTTATTAACATTAATCTTAAACTTCAGATTTTATTACTAAAAAGTTTCAAGTGTTGGATCTGTTTTGAAGTTTTTCTAAATAATGCATGTTTAATAGTCTCATCCTCCTTTACAATTCCTAAACGGTTATTAAAGCATTAAAATCGCAGCTTTTAGCATATAACTTGAGGTTGCCAGATTGCTCGGTTTAATCCGGGTTTGCCCAAAAACCAAAATTTCGGAAGAGTCCTCACCGGCCCCTTTGCATGGATTTTGACTAAGTGCCGTACAACGTTCTTGTGAGAGCATCGCGACAAAGTTGCGTCGGACATCAGACCACGGCCCTTCAGGTATCAGGTATCAGAATGGGGGTAGGCTTAATAGCGGCACGTTATCCAAACATACGGGAAAATTGTAGCCTTTTTTTATCCAAGATTTCATCATTTACCTGAGAAACCTGAAAAACCTATAAAAGAAAGAAATAAATTCAATCTATTTAAGATGGCATAAAGCCTTTCCACTAGGGATTATTAGCATTAAAGCTCTTTTCTACATTCGGTAAGGAATGATAGAATGTTTTTTAAGTTTAATTTCTTAAACTCAGATTCGCTTAAAGCGTAAGATCCCAGAGTACGAAAACGTAGTCTGGCAAATGAGGGACAGTTACATATAAGATGGAAGGGATCTTCCACATCTGATTCACAACTACCACATACTGGAGATTCAGCACGCTGAATGTTGTGCATGTGATAGTTGAGTTTACAATGACCGGAGAGTGCTCTGATCAAGATGCTGCAATGAGATTTATTTAAAGTTAATAAGTAACTCGATATGATTGGAGATGGTTTTTCTAAAAATAATTTAGTATGACGACAAGTGTCCAACTCTCCCCAGTATCGTTCATGCTGGTCAGAGGACCAAGTTTGAATTTGGTTTCTGAACCAACATGGTGATATTGGGACAGCCGGCTCTGGTCCGTAAAATTCCTTTTCCGACCCAGCTCTAGCGAGTTCGTCGGCGCATTCGTTTCCAAAAATTCCCTTATGTCCGGGTACCCATAGAAGGTTTAATCCATTGCCTTCAGCAAGTTCTTTGATTGCTTTCCGGCATGCGGTTACCAGTTTTGATCTAGAACTGGAAGCACTGAGTGATTTGATAGCTGCTTGGCTATCTGAACAGAAGTAAATTGTTCTGAACATAATCTTCTTTTGAAGCGCAATTTGCACTCCATACATAATAGCATATAGCTCAGCCTGAAAGACTGTACAATATTTTCCTAGAGGTTGAGCATATTCTATGTTCAACTCGTGACAGTAAATTCCTGCACCTGCACGGCCGTTTGATAATGAACCGTCAGTATAGAATACAATATGAGAGGACATTTGGTCTTCTACGAAACCTGATAACCATTCTTGAGGAGAAGGAAATTTGACTTTAAACCCCATGTAGGGAAAACTACTCGAGAGTGTTAAATCGTTTGGCGCTAGATTAAACTTGTTTAATCTAACTAATTCAGGCCACACATTTGTATGACTCGATGATCTTTCGATATTTCCTGACAGCATTGCTGCATTATATCAAATAATGTGCTTATGCACAAACCTCTTACCAGCAGAAGATAATCATCTGCGAATCCATAGGTTGGTATTCCACGGTCATTGAGTTTTCTCAACAAGCCGTCTGCAACTAGGTTCCACAAAAGAGGAGATAGTACACCTCCCTGTGGGCAACCACGTGTGCTAACTTTTGTAATTGAAGCCTGTCTTAAAGACGAATGAAGATTCCTGTTACTTAGCATTGCGCTTATCCAGTTAGGCACTCCATGAAGTAGTGCCGCATCCATTATTGATGTAAACGAGACATTATCAAATGCTCCTTCTATGTCTAGAAATGCTCCTAGACATGATTCTTTCTGTGAAAAACTATTTTCAATATTATGTACTACGTTGTGCAGAAAAGTTAATGTTGATTTTCCTGTTTGGTATGCATGTTGTGTCGCATTAAGCGGATGTTGGACAAGGCATTCTTGCCTGATATGATGATCAATTAAACGTTCAAGTGCTTTTAATAGAAATGAACTTAGACTAATAGGACGAAAGCTTTTGGCTTCGTCGTATGATGATCGTCCCCCTTTAGGGATGAATTTCACGGCTATCTGCCGCCAAAGTTTAGGAATATATCCATGAGCAAAACTGCTTATCATTATTTTTCTTAATATGTGTTTGAAATGATCGAAACCTTTTTGAAGCAAAACTGGAAATAAACCGTCACTTCCAGGAGATTTGTATTGAGCAAAACCATCGATTGCCCATTTGATCGATTCTGTAGTAACTATTTTCCGAGCAAAATGCAAGGAATCTAGGCTTCCAGAAAAGAACTCAGGCTCTATCGATGAATCTTGATCAACACATCCTGGAAAGTGAGTATTGAATAGACAACTTAATGTTTCTTCGTCGTTTGATGTATAATCACCACTAGGGGTTTTAAGGTATGAAACCTGATAATCTTTTGATTTGGCTAAGACTTTATTTAACCTACTTGCTTCGTGCAAGCTTGAAATGTTTGTGCAGTAGCTCTGCCAACTTGAGCGCTCGGCAGCTCTTGTCGCTTTCCGGTAAGCTCTGCGAGCCAACTTGAAAGCATCAAAACCTTCCGTGCGCCTTCGGTTCCAAGAGCGTCTGCAGTTTTTTCGTAATTTACTGAGATTTGAGTTCCACCATGGTGTACTGTTTTTGTTGAATTTCAACGTTCGTAAGGGACACGCTTCTTCATAAGAATTTAAAATAATTTCGGTGGTTTTTGCAACCACTTCATCCAACTCAAGAGGAGTAGTAATTTCAGGTGTATATCCATGAAATTTAGTAGCAAGATGCTCCAAATATAGGTCCCAATTAGTTGTTCTTGGGTTTCTGAATGTAATTGTTTCTAAAAACTCACCTGAGTGATCAAAATAGATAAACCTGTGGTCAGAAATCGATTCTTCGTTAGGCACATGCCAATTTGAAATTTCCTGAGAAATTGTTCTAGAACAAAGTGTGATGTCAATCACCTCTTCTCTGTCACACCTAACAAAAGTTGGTTTATTTCCTACATTTAGAATTTCCAAATCAGTGCTGCTTAAATATTCCATTAAATTTAAGCCTCTCAGATTGATATCTGAGCTACCCCATACAAAATGATGGGCATTGGCATCACAGCCAATTACAAGAGGTATATTTTGTGATTCACAGAATGAAATGACATTTTTTAAATCATCCGTAGGGGATGATTGTTCATATGGTGAGTATGCTGAACAGTAGACGTATTTTCTATCAGGCAGCGAAACCTGAACGACGCAAATATCTCTTGTTGTTAGATTGGGTATAAGTGTTGCATTTAAAGAATTGTTTATCAATATACATGCACGAGGCATTATTCGGGCATTAGTCATTCCAATTACACTGAACACAGTAAAGTTTGGTTTGAGCAAATTCCCTAAGTAAAAAGTTCCATTTCGGAAATAGGGTTCTTGGACCAAGGCGATTGATGCAGTTCCATTAAGGATTAAACGACATAAGTTCAGTGTAGCGGTTCTTTTGTGCTGCAGATTTATCTGTGCAACCTTAATAGAAAGCATTTCGATCAAAGAATTCCACACATATTTCCATCACACACAAGAACCACTGCACCTTCATATCAACGCATGAAGCGGGGTATCCCTTACAGGATGAAAATTTAAAAATCGTGTGTATAATCTGAATCCCACGAGTTGCCAGGAAAAATACGGCCCTTTGCACCAGTGCCTGGCTATAGTGCAGACCTTAACAACGTTCTGCTTAAGATAGGATTATTATACACCCTCCTACCCCCACTTTGGGGCCCGCAGGCACAGAACCACCTTGAAGCGGGTGTTTACAAAATTTAGGAGAATACAACTCGTGCATGCGCATTAATAGCAATAAGCACAATTGGTGAATCCTCCCTGAAGAAACTTGGCTTGGAACCAAGCCAAGGTTCCCCCCTCCCAATGTGATAGTCGCATTTGAAGAATGACTAACGCATATGGGAAGTACTGGATAAGTCGCCTTTTACGACGTGGACCAGTATCCCAGTGGTAGTATTCTATAAGCCGCCACCACACAGCCAAACCAAAATTTCGGAAGAGTCCTCACCGGCCCCTTTGCATGGATTTTGACTAAGTGCCGTACAACGTTCTTGTGAGAGCATCGCGACAAAGTTGCGTCGGACATCAGACCACGGCCCTTACTCAAACATTCACTGACATTTTTTTTGAAGAAAATACATTATGTTATGTTATGACTGAAATTGATGAAAAAAATAACAATTTTTTTTATATGTGATTGAAAAAATTCTCATTTTTTATTCAACACCCGTTATTGATAAGAGGCCGGATTTTGCCCGGATTGATTCACTATAGTTGGCAAATGGAACAAAAAAAACAAATTGTGCTGTAAAAATTTTTATTCATGCCCCCAAAACAAAATAATTTGAGCAAGTTTTACAAAACTAATCATGAAGTGTTATTTGAAAGCCAAAAAAAACGATTTAAAATCTGTCAATGAGTTTTGGTGAAAAAAAATTGTTTAAATTTTCTTTTCTTGATTTTTGTTGAGTTATTTCTGGATTTTTACCAAATTTGCTCGAATATTGCCCAGATTTTAGATCGTCAATTTGAAAATCAAATGCCCGGATTTTGCCTGGTTTATATATTAAATTGCCCGGATATGTGCTGAAAAAATTATGGCAACCTGAATATAACTGTATAGCTGAAGAAGTACATTCATTTTGAAGATTAATTATTGCATCCACACTTTACATATTTTTGTAGATCAGGGGCGGTAGGGACTATTTGAAAACCATTGTTCTGGTCGATGAATTCCTGACAGTATTCCTAGTAGTATTTTTAAATCCTAAAGGTAGGCTTTTTGTTGCATTCAAATACCTTGTGTTTGCGTTCCTTGCTACAAACAGTAGAAAGAACAAAAAAACTCGCCAAAATTTCCACATTTAAATTTGTAATGATCAGCAAGCTTTGACTGCTATCCAATACAAATGACCTCTGCTGGCTGGTGGTTTATGAATGATAATACCCGGCGATAATGGAATAAAAAAGCCGGTAAAGGAACGAAAAATTGTATGAAAAATGGGTCCATGACTTGTAGTTCGTGGGAAAAAACGAAAGTTGTATGGGAGAGTCCCTTTTCTAAGGTATGAGGGGCTCATAACTATTACTAAAACCTTCCTCACGTCCAACTGCTTCACTATAAAAACAATTAGATTGATCGGTTGAGCAGTTTTAATTTATAGAAGGTGCGTATAAATATACAATCAAATATACATATGTACATTTGTAGTTCACCTTACCATTATATATACAAGATTCCGTTATAAGGAAACACTAATTATTTCTTATTGTAAAATGAAGAAAAAATTGTTTCATGATTATAATATTGATGATTATAGTATTAAAACGTATGCCAAAAAATTCAAAAAAAATTTTTGTGCTTAAAAAAATTGTAGATATGTTTATAGATTAAGCTTTCCAGATTGCGTGGTTTTAATACATAATTTGGGAACTGTCTGGTTCAGACCGGTTGCCCGGAATTCATTGAAATATGTCTGGATTTTGTCCGAATTTATTCACTTTATTTGCCAAATCGAACTAACAAAATCTAATTGTGTTACTTTTTTAATTTAGGCTTCCAAAGCAAATTTTTTTGAGCAAATTTTATATAGGTTTTTTGGAAGCCTTAAATACGTTTTAAAATATTCTGATGAGTTTAGATGAAAAAAAATTACAAGTTTTTTTTTCTTGATTTTTGTTGAGTAATTTCTGCGTTTTGTCCAAATCTGCCCGGATATTGCCAGGTTTATAGATAAACCAGCCCGGACCTGTACGGCCCCAATGCGTGTTGAAAAATTCTGGTAAACAAATTAAACAAAAGTGACCTAAGCGCATAAACCCGGCATAAGACGAAATTTTCATTTTATTTAACAAATCTTGTTTTCCTCATCCATATAATTTTTCTGCGGAAAATATGCTTCAGCTTATGTCAATACCAAATTGCAGTAATTTTTTCAGTAATAAAAAAAGCTAGTTTTACAGGGTTTGTCCTTGCGTTGATTAAAATTCAACCTTTAAAGCAAATGACCATTTGCTTTAAAGGTTGAGTTGCTGTTCACTAAAACCGTTTTAAAAATTAGTTTATTACTGGAAGATATTATTCGTTTTATATATTCCCCATATCTTAAGTATATCAATATTTTCTTTTGATTTCATTCGAAAGATCGTGAGCAAAACCTTATAAAAATATGTGTTTCATTCCGTAGTGAAAATATCACAGTAACCTTATCCATTTGTTTTTGACAAAAAGTATATGTTAACTCCATATAACTTAAACTTAGCTTAAAGTTCGGCCATTCCCAAAAACTGCACTTAAAATTCAATCCCGAGCATCTCAGGGTGGTGTAAAACGAATTTCAAAATTCATGTTGCATTCGAATCTTTTTTTCATAGGGTATTTCGGGGGAATATGCACTTGCTAAGGGAAATGACCGAGTATGGCGGAATACATATGCTGAACACCCGAATACATTCCAACATGTGCTTCGTATTTCTATCTTCTACTCATATTCTGTCAATAATATTACTTTTCATTGTAAAAGCTATGAAAATATTCGCTTTTTTACAAACGCCTTTGAAGGCAACCTTTGAAATTATTGTATGTTAAACGCCCCAGTGAAGGCAAATGATGCTCCAAAACATTGGACCAAAATGACTCAAAAACAACACAATATTCACAGTGAAAATAAATTAATTCTGTTATTTGATTCCGAAAAAAGTAGAAATATTTTTTTCCAAGTTTATCTACACATGAAACAAGCGGTTTGTTAACATTTCTCGATGAAAAAATGATTTTTTTTTAAATTTTTGACTTTATTTTCAACAACTGTTCCAACAAAATTTTTCTGCTGCATTTGGCGACAAATTTAGTGAACCGATTCGATTTTTAGTGCAGGTTTTTTACTCAAATCCGATCGAGTGTTACAATTATTATGCATCTTAATGATAATTTAGGACTAAGCAAAGAAGAAGATCGATATATCATTCCGATAATCGGTCTGTATTCATGGAAAACAGCACTCCAAAATTTAGAATAAAACACGTGGTTTTGTTCACATCTTACTGAACATCACCTTGAGAGGAGGGCGATTTGTCCATAAATTCAGACAATTCAAATTTAATAAATCTTCAATGTTCCATAAAACAACAATTTACCACAGTTTTTCATCAATTGATAATTCAAATATACAATTTGAACAATCAATAAACCAATGGTGAGGATGTTTTAAGCAATCATCTTGGTGTAAAAACCTATTTCATTTGATCACTTTTTACAACTCCAGTGATGGATAGCCACCACAAAATTTAATTTGATAGTTGTTCGTGTTTTAATGAATATCTGGTAATCATTTTTTATTAAAATAACAAGGTTTTAGTTTTAAGAACACATTTGTGTAAAAAGAATCCACTAAAAAATTTCGCAAATCTCCAAAATTTATCAAATTATAGTCGCTGGCGTTTTACTCCACAAGAGCATTATGGACAGAAGTACTCTACTTATGAAAAAAAAAACATTCGTTTAATTTTGTGCACTTAAAATAAATAAAATGACTACTTAAGTTATTATCTAGAAGTTTTCGATCACCCCGCAGTATGGTGAAACGACCAAAAGTTTGGGGTCAGTCTTCTAAACATGTATTTCTATTTAACGCATATCAAACCAAGTATTGTTTATCTGGTAAGTTGATTTGGAAGCTAATGACTTGAACTTGTAGAACGGGTATTTAGTTGAAATATTTTTGAAGACTAACTTCATTAAACCTTCATTAAGTCATATAAAGTTAAAATATACTTTTTGTCAAAAACATACGAATACGGGTTTGCTCACGATCTTTCAAATGAAATCAAAAGAAATGCGAAATGTTATTTAATGGCTGAGATAAGGTCGGTCAAAATTTTCATGGTTTCGAGGGGATGATCCCAAACTTTTGGCCGGCAGTGTATGTACACTGCCGGCCAAAAGTTTGGGATCACCCGCCTAAAAACATGCAAATTTTGATCGTTCATATCTCAGCCGTCTTAGGACATATTGCAAATCTTCTGATCTCATTTGAAAGATAATGAGCAATAGCTATTTCGGAGTTATTTTGCCCATAAATAATATTTTAGTTTTGCACCTAAAACTTAACCTAAAGTTAGAGCATTTTCAAAAAAACGCACTCAATATTCAAAGCCGATCATCTCGCGATAGGGTGGACCAAATTTCAAAATTTGAGTTGCATTAGAATCCTTATTCTATACTTCTCAAAATACAATCAAAAATTTTTGTGCAAAAATTTAAGAATGTACTATTAATTAATAAAATAGACACTTAAGTTATCGTCCAAAAGTTTGGGATCACCCCTCAGTATGGTGTATTGGGCCAAAAACATGCAAATTTATCTCATTCATATCTTTCTCATCTAACAACGTATTGCAAATCTGAAGGGTGCATTTGAAAGCTTAAAAATTGTTGTGTTTCCATAAATTCATACAAAAATTATATTTTAAAGTGATAACTATAAACAATTTACTTGAAATTAATTGTTTTTTGAAAATTCACACTTATGATTGAGAATTTTTTATGGTTATGGATTTAAAATATAATTTTTTAGTGAATTTATGAAAAAACAACAATTCCTAAGCTTTCAAATGCACCCTTCAGATCTGCAATACGATGTTAGATGAGAAAGATATGAATGAGATAAATTTGCATGTTTTTGAAAAAATGATCCCAAACTTTTGGTCGATACACCATACTAGGGGTGATCCCAAACTTTTGGACGATAACTTAAGTGTCTATTTTATTAATTAATAGTACATTCTTAAATTTTTGCACAAAATTTTTTGATTGTGTTTTGAGAAGTATAGAATAAGGATTCTAATGCAACTCAAATTTTGAAATTTGGTCCACCCTATCGCGAGATGATCGGCTTTGAATATTGAGTGCGTTTTTTCGAAAATGCTCTAACTTTAGGTTAAGTTTTAGGTGCAAAACTAAAACATTATTTATGGGCAAAATACCTCCGAAAAAGCTATTGCTCATTATCTTTCAAATGAGATCAGAAGATTTGCAATATGTCCTAAGACGGCTGGGATATGAACGATCAAAATTTGCATGTTTTTTAGCGGGTGATCCCAAACTTTTGGCCGGCAGTGTATCTATGTTTATTTTTTTATTTATTTGGTTATATTCTGATATTGTTTCGATTTTTAGGATTTCTGACATTCGTTATAAGTTATTTCAAAATGATATACAAATTGTGCTTGAATATTTTTTGAAAAACTTATTGCAACTTACGAAAATTTCCGTGGTTTCAGTTGAATAGTAATATGAAAAAGCGCAAAGAGATTTAACACTTTAACTACTAGCTTTATCCTATCATGGATTCAAAAATTCTTTAGCAAATCGACTTGGCAGGAACCTGCTTGTGCTTTCAGAGGTCATCGTTATCGCGACAATATTTTCTTCAATGAAGACAAGGGAAAGTGATTTCATTTTGTGGCTCCAGTACATTAGCTGAACCTTCCAGGAATAAAAATGAAGAAAAAAAAACAAGAAGAGTGAAGAACAACGTTGAGTCGGGTCAGAAAATGTGAAACCATGATAGATGATGGGGGAAAAAGATGTGTAAACGTCAGGATTCTTTAGGGGAAAAAAACCTAGAAATAGGTAAGCAGTAGCAGCAGTAGAAAAACATTCTTGCCATTTTCTTTGTGGTCTGTTGCCAAATTCTGAGTAGCTTTCGAGATAAAGTGTCATCATTTTAGTGGATCTTGTTGGATTAAGTGGGGCTTAGCGTTTTCGTCAAAATGGAGCTGGAGCAGCTGAGGGTTTGAAGCCCGGAGATTGTGAGGTGACTGTTAAAAGATCCAGAAAAGGAGAAGGAATGCGAGTTATTCTTACAAATGTCGATTCTGGAATGGATACCATTGTAGCTTTGAGAGAATAATCGGAACATATGATTTAGGGAAGGCTTTCTTCATGGAAGATTGAAATATAAACTGCATACGGTGAAAAATGTGAGCAAGAAGAGAAAAATAACACTCAACTTGGCTGAAACTTCAATGATTAAAAAATTGAAAGAAAATTACAGTATTAAATTGTTTTTCAAACAGAAGGAATATCTATTCCAAATTGGTTTTCTTCGTAACTTTTTTCTAGTGAATTTCAAACTAGTTTCGGAAGACTGAAATTACAGTGTCCAATTAACCAATCCAATTTTACATTTGCGTTCCATACATGAACATCTAAAAAAAAGGGATCATATTCGAACGTATCAAATTAAAATCATCCGGAAGGACGATGATTCCAAACCCTATTAGCATATCAAAGGGACTTTGAAACTAGAGAATAAAGTTCCTGACCAGTAGGGCTGATCCTTCTGACACGGATCAAGAAAAATATGACCCAAAATGAAGTCCCACACCCGAATGGGAAACCGTAATGCCTAAAACAACACTCCTCACGCAGTTTTTTCCCCATCCTTCTCTCGAAGTCGGATATGAGATTTCCATATCATCTTTCTGTCATTGCATTTCGTACGTTGCGTTCTTCATCCTCTCTATGGGGAAAGCTTTCAATTTGACAAACTCAAAGCCCCAAACGACAGCCAGATGACAGCTGTGGCGTTTCGGTTTTACACTGATGTGCTTTGCTTGCCCGTTTTCCAGGCGCCATCATCAGTCATTTTTTACGGGCATCCGGCGCTGTTCTATCCCATACATGGGTCTTTCTGGTTCTACAAGTCTGTTGTAAAAAATGTGGGGGCTGTGTGAGAACGCGTTTCTTCCCTTCGGGGAACAAACTTGAGCAAATAAAAATCAACTGCGCTGTTCTTTTCCTTATAATTGAATTTTTATGACATAAGCTGGAGAGATACATTCCAGGTAACGCATAAAAATATCAAGTAATAAAATTTGCGTTGAAAATCTTGGTAAAATGAAGCTGTGGCAATAAATCTCAGCATAGAGTGGTAAAGATGAATTTTATTTTTGTAATTTTTAGTTAGGCAGGCACTTTTTAGGTGAACATGTCAATAAAAACTTACTTTGTTCCAAAAAATATCTCGCACAAATGTCTTTCTTTATATCATCCTTAACGAAAATTACCTGAAAACAAAAGAAAGTAGAAAAAACATTAGTGAAATATATGAACAATTGACAGTGTATATATCTCGCGGGAACTTTCATTACGTCGTATGAATGAACTAAATAGAATTCACTAAAAACTGCTGCAAAAGTTATCAAAACAACTTTAAAATTTGTGTTTCACATGTATAGAATATGTTGTCCAGGCTACAAATATTATAAATGGAAAGAAGTTGCGACAAAATTATGTCGGTTTTTGTATTTTTTCGTAATAAAACTGTTTGTTTACATTTTGTTTCACACGACGTTATGAAAGCTCACGCGAGATATAATAATTTACAATTTATGGGAAATGAATACCAGGTAGATACAGGGATTGAAGTAAGCGTTGGATTAAGGAGACGTGAAAATTTTCAGCACGTGTTCAAATAATTAATTGTTTTAATATTCATTTCCGATATGAAATTATCATTTTTATAAATTTATTTGGTCTTTGGGATTTTAACATCTGTGGGTATAAATGTAATTAAATGTAAAGTGCAGTGTGGTGCAGTTGTAAGAAATGAAGGCAGTCTTGTAGTTGGATGTTCAAGACCAGATACCTGTTATCTTCAATAAATACGGTCAATTTCCCGGGGGCACCTTCATTGAAAATAATGGAAGCACGCTTCTAAGTTTTCTATTTCAATTTCTTTTCAGTAGTTATTTATTAATTCCATTCTATTCTATTTTGTTTATCTATAGAGGACTTTAACCATCTTGGTCATTCTTCCTCTTAAGAAAGTGTGTACATTTTGTCTTAATTCTACAGTTTATCCAACAATTTTGCACCTTTCAGGAATACCAATAGTTTGTTCTCGTTCGTAATGTTTAAAGCTGCCGAATAATCGTAACCGATTCCACAGTTATTTATTAATAAGTTTCCAGAAAATCGAAACGAAAATTACCAGATTTTGGCAAAAAAACAGCAAAAAACAGCAAAAAAAAGGGAAAAAATTTTTGAGCAACTTTTACTGAGATTTACGCCCTTCAATTGATAATCACGTTACGAGTTCCATCTTGAGTGATTTACAATTTAATCATGTGAGGAGCATCGATGGAATCTTTCTCCAAATAATTTTGACATTCAATATTTACGTCAAATTTTGAGCTACATATTCAATCATTTGACGTTTATGAGTTTTATTGCATGAGTATTATTAATCTATGAATTTGGATTAGGGTAAGTGAGCCCTATTTTGGCATGGTCCTTTTCTTGGCATGCCAACATGTCTTTCAATGTTTTTCATGTCCAAATTGAGCTTAAAAAATTTTAAATATATTTTCATTGCGAAGAGAATAATTTGTTTCAAATCTGTGCATACCGAATTTTTTGATTGTTTGTACTATAATAAAGAAGTTAATTTTTTTCGATCTGCATCCGAGGAAATTATGTTGGAAATCACCGTATGAAAACTCACCTTTCTAGTGCAACTGTTGAATTCACATGCAATTTCAAACGCGGACATTCATTTGAAAAATTTGCAATAAATACTCATGCTTACAGTTAAACTCGGCAAAAAATCAAAAAATACACGAAAGACTAAAGAGTGAATAATTATTTAGGTTTTGAATAGAAATTTAAAACTAATTTTGTTCCTTTTCTTGGCATGCAACTTCAAGCGAAATACACCACCAGTGTTGGAAGCTGGAAAAAATACATGTTCATTAAAGAGGTATTTTTGGGCTGATGTTTTCCCTAAAACTTTATTTAAAACTACGCACAAATGTTTTCATACTAATTGGGTTGTATGATAAGACCGTTGCTATCAACTTAAGCTTCGAAATAATTTGAAGAACATAAGTGATTCGACTAACTAAAAGTCATATCCGAGCATTGAAAATGCAAAAAAGCGATATTTGGGAACCATGAATCGAAGGTACATTGGTATGCGTGCGAACAGCATTTGCATTGCAGTCTGCCGAGCAAAAGCCACGTGGTCTCCTACAGAACACAGTGGTTCGAAATATTAAAAAAAAACTAAATTAAATTAAGCATCTCACAAGACTAAAGATGTTTTTCTTATCTAAAAATTGTTAGATCGATGGCAATTTATAACTTTAGTATATAAAATAGATAATTAATTGAGTTTTTTAATCGTTTTCTATTGCTTGGGAACCATATACCAACTCAGATTTAAATTTTTGGATTTTTGTTCTAATTTTTTTCATGGAAACAGATGTTGGAAGTTCAGGAAAATATCGTTTGCTTTCCAATTATTTCTTAAAATATTTTATGTGAGTCGAATTAAAAAAAATGTTTTAGCAAGGTTTACATTCTAACATTTATTTGGCGTGTCAAACCACTGCGCAACGCCCCGGGCATTCGAGAAGGCTCTTGCTAGAACCAGGGGGGTGACAGCCCTATCCTTTGTCATTGATTTTGACAACCATCAAAATTACGTGCCCACAATTTTGTGGGCCCATAACAAACCTGACATTTTGCTGTCAGAGAACCGTACTAGATGTCAAATCCTAGAGAATTATGAATGATTGCACACTAACACAACAATCATTCTGGTTCCTCATTGGTTGAAATTTTGACTTTTTCAACTCTGTACTGCTTTGAGAGGAAAACACCATAAACGTTTCTCCCGATGGATAGAAAAAAGAAAAAGATTTTTGTTCGCAATAAGAACCAGATTGTCACCCCCCTGGCTAGAACCTTATAATCTCAGCTAACAAATTCAAAAAGGCAACATTTTAAAATACCATTCAAAGAATTTTTCAATTTTTTACTTTATGAAGCCAAACTTCACAATATGAAGACAGTTGTTTTGTAGTGAAAATAACCCTATGTGTCGCAATCGCCTTGCGGCATTTCTGGACTTCCGACTTTTTGAAACGAAAGCTTATTTTGTGCTTCCCTTTCAACCAAATTTCATCAATGTTTTCAAAAGCCTTTTTGTTGTATGAGTGGCGCCCGGTGTTCCATCGTCGCATAGAACTTTACGCTCAGCTGACGTCATTCTGTCAGTGGCCTTATATTCAGAATAGCCAACGATTCTGTTAACTGTCAATTGAGCATTGTTGGTAAAGATCTATTGCACTTTGCTGGTGGCCAAGAATCGGATCATCGAAACGGCAAACAATTGGTACGGCGGCCAAGTAATTGGAGCACCGCAGTGAGTACTTTGCATGAATTTTACTCACATTAATGAAAGTTCCATAGAGAAAACATATTTTTGTTAAACTCTAAGCAAGTTAGCTAGTAAATTCTTCAAAGGATGTTATATGGTGCACTCAACAGGAAGGTAGGAATGTCGAAAAAAAGGGTAAACCATGCCTTAGGTGCCAAGGTCGGGTACATTTACCCTATTACTTTTGCTCTTCACATGATAGAACAATCACACGGTAGTTTCGCATTTATTTTATCTTCAAATATAATTGAAAATTTGTTTGTGAAAAACTGATAAGATTATCAAAAATGAAAAAAATTACAATATGACAAAAATGACAAAAATGACAAAAATTACAAAAATGACAAAAATGACAAAAATGACAAAAATGACAAAAATGACAAAAATGACAAAAATGACAAAAATGACAAAAATGACAAAAATGACAAAAATGACAAAAATGACAAAAATGACAAAAATGACAAAAATGACAAAAATGACAAAAATGACAAAAATGACAAAAATGACAAAAATGACAAAAATGACAAAAATGACAAAAATGTCAAAAATGACAAAAATGACAAAAATGACAAAAATGGCAAAAATGACAAAAATGACAAAAATGACAAAAATGACAAAAATGACAAAAATGACAAAAATGACAAAAATGACAAAAAATGACAAAAATGACAAAAATGACAAAAATGACAAAAATGACAAAAATGACAAAAATGACAAAAATGACAAAAATGACAAAAATGACAAAAATGACAAAAATGACAAAAATGACAAAAATGACAAAAATGACAAAAACGACAAAAATGACAAAAATGACAAAAATGACAAAAATGACAAAAATGACAAAAATGACAAAAATGACAAAAATGACCAAAAATACAAAAATTACAAAAATTACAAAAATGACAAAAATGACAAAAATGACAAAAATGACAAAAATGACAAAAATGACAAAAATGACAAAAATGACAAAAATGACAAAAATGACAAAAATGACAAAAATGACAAAAATGACAAAAATGACAAAAATGACAAAAATGACAAAAATGACAAAAATGACAAAAATGACAAAAATGACAAAAATGACAAAAATGACAAAAATGACAAAAATGACAAAAATGACAAAAATGACAAAAATGACAAAAATGACAAAAATGACAAAAATGACAAAAATGACAAAAATGACAAAAATGACAAAAATGACAAAAATGACAAAAATGACAAAAATGACAAAAATGACAAAAATGACAAAAATGACAAAAATGACAAAAATGACAAAAATGACAAAAATGACAAAAATGACAAAAATGACAAAATTGACAAAAATGACAAAAATGACAAAAATGACAAAAATGACAAAAATGACAAAAATGACAAAAATGACAAAAATGACAAAAATGACAAAAATGACAAAAATTACAAAAATTACAAAAATTACAAAAATTACAAAAATTACAAAAATTACAAAAATTACAAAAATGACAAAAATGACAAAAATGACAAAAATGACAAAAATGACAAAAATGACAAAAATGACAAAAATGACAAAAATGACAAAAAATGACAAAAATGACAAAAATTACAAAAATGACAAAAATGACAAAAATGACAAAAATGACAAAAATGACAAAAATGACAAAAATTACCAAACTGACAAAAATGACAAAAATGGCAAAAATGACAAAAATTACAAAAATTACAAAAATTACAAAAATTACAAAAATTACAAAAATTACAAAAATGACAAAAATGACAAAAATGACAAAAATGACAAAAATGACAAAAATGACAAAAATGACAAAAATGACAAAAATGACAAAAATGACAAAAATGACAAAAATGACAAAAATGACAAAAATGACAAAAATGACAAAAATGACAAAAATGACAAAAATGACAAAAATGACAAAAATGACAAAAATGACAAAAATGACAAAAATGACAAAAATGACAAAAATGACAAAAATGACAAAAATGACAAAAATGACAAAAATGACAAAAATGACAAAAATGACAAAAATGACAAAAATGACAAAAATGACAAAAATGACAAAAGTGACAAAAATGACAAAAATGACAAAAATGACAAAAATGACAAAAATGACAAAAATGACAAAAATGACAAAAATGACAAAAATGACAAAAATGACAAAAATGACAAAAATGACAAAAATGACAAAAATGACAAAAATGACAAAAATGACAAAAATGACAAAAATGACAAAAATGACAAAAATGACAAAAATGACAAAAATGACAAAAATGACAAAAATGACAAAAATGACAAAAATGACAAAAATGACAAAAATGACAAAAATGACAAAAATGACAAAAATGACAAAAATGACAAAAATGACAAAAATGACAAAAATGACAAAAATGACAAAAATGGCAAAAATGACAAAAATGACAAAAATGGCAAAAATGACAAAAATGACAAAAATGACAAAAATAACAAAAATAACAAAAATGACAAAAATGACAAAAATGACAAAAATGACAAAAATGACAAAAATGACAAAAATGACAAAAATGACAAAAATGACAAAAATGACAAAAACGACAAAAATGACAAAAATGACAAAAATGACAAAAATGACAAAAATGACAAAAATGACAAAAATGACAAAAATGACAAAAATGACAAAAATGACAAAAATGACAAAAATGACAAAAATGACAAAAATGACAAAAATGACAAAAATGACAAAAATGACAAAAATGACAAAAATGACAAAAATGACAAAAATGACAAAAATGACAAAAATGACAAAAATGACAAAAATGACAAAAATGACAAAAATGACAAAAATGACAAAAATGACAAAAATGACAAAAATGACAAAAATGACAAAAATGACAAAAATGACAAAAATGACAAAAATGACAAAATTGACAAAAATGACAAGAATGACAAAAATGACAAAAATGACAAAAATGACAAAAATGACAAAAATGACAAAAATGACAAAAATGACAAAAATGACAAAAATGACAAAAATGACAAAAATGACAAAAATGACAAAAATGACAAAAATGACAAAAATGACAAAAATGACAAAAATGACAAAAATGACAAAATTGACAAAAATGACAAGAATGACAAAAATTTCAAAAATTACACAAATGACAAAAATGTTCAAAATGACAAAAATGACAAAAATGACAAAAATTACAAAAATGACAAAAATTACACAAATAACAAAAATTACAAAAATAACAAAAAAAAATACAAAAAAAATACAAAAACTACAAAAATAACAAAAATTACAAAAATTACAAAAATGACAAAAAATACAAAAATTACAAAAATTACAAAAATTACAAAAATTACAAAAATTACAAAAATTACAAAAATTACAAAAATTACAAAAATTACAAAAATTACAAAAATTACAAAAATTACAAAAATTACAAAAATTACAAAAATTACAAAAATTACAAAAATTACAAAAATTACAAAAATTACAAAAATTACAAAAATTACAAAAATTACAAAAATTACAAAAATTACAAAAATTACAAAAATTACAAAAATTACAAAAATTACAAAAATTACAAAAATTACAAAAATTACAAAAATTACAAAAATTACAAAAATTACAAAAATTACAAAAATTACAAGAATTACAAAAATTGCAAAAAGACAAAACAGCCAAATTGACCAAAATAACAAAAAAGCAGAACTTTGTGAACTTTTTCCATTTCGCCAATTTTGTTCATTCCGTATGTGTTGTCATCCAGGTTTTTTTTTCAATTTTTTCAATTCGGTAAATTTGGTCTGTATGCCAATTCTGTCAATGATTGTCAATATTTTCCATAAATTTTCAATTTTTTTTATAATTTTTCAATCTAGTCAATTTAGCTATTTTAAAGCATGGATTACGACAAATCTGGACGCATTAAAAAAGGTCTATGTCGTAGCAATGTAAACAAAATAAAAATGCTCTGTATCCAAAATTTAAATAAAAAAAAATTATTCCGGTGTTATTTTGATGAAATTTCGAACTTTTCGTCGAGTACCGCTCATTATAGTTTGGACACCCTATTCGCTGACCTCAGCGGCCATTTTGTTCCACAATCTCTTCATCCCTGTTGCATCCCGAGTAGTCCTACCATTTTTCTCCATCTTCTGCTCGACAATTGCCCAAAATTTTTTGATAGGGCGGAATTGAGGGCAGTTTGGTGGATTGATGTCCTTTTCGACAAAATCCACCTGTTGGCCCGATACCACTGTAGTACCGTAAACTGGGGGAACTTTGATGGCTGTGGCTGTGTGGCAGCGGCCTAAAGAATACTGCCACTGGGATACTGGTCCATGTCGTACGAGGCGACTTATCCAGTACTTCCCAGATACTTCTCATATTTCTGTCTATTGGAAATCAATGAGGCTGTATCTGGGCGGGGGAGAAGATAGGTCAAGGTCAATTATTGCATGCAGAGTTCAGAAGTTTTTCAAGTTCAAAACATTGGAACAAAATGTTTTGAACCTGAATCAGTTTTAAATTCTTGCTAGTATTTTTAACCTTTGTACGTATTTTTTCTCGAGAAGGGTATGCCAATAGTGCATATGTAGTACATGCATTCCCACAAGCTGTATTCTTCCATATTTTCTCTTTTTACCAATTTGGAATATGAGTTTTCATTAAACTAATCTCTTTGCTGCCCTAGTAATTCCGTTCAATAAAACCTCTTTACAAGTGTTCAAATTTGAATCGCAAACGCATCGCTTACGGTCCCATTGCTTTTGGCTATCTGTTAATATAAACCGATTTGAAATCATAGAAGAATATGATCTAAATAACATCAGTTATATCTGTTACGTCAAGCGCAAAATTAGTGTATTTTCCTTATAATGGACAAGTATTCGGTCCCTTCTATCTTTGGATTGGTAACAAAATTTTGTGGAGGTAAATGTCCGTTCATATAAAGATATTTAATTGTTAAAATTGCGTCATGGTTATTCAATCACTAAAGCCGTACAAACATTGTTTCCGTGGAAAAAAAAATTTCAAAAAAATATTTTTTTTTTATGCCAAAAGGCTTCAATATTCCCTATTAAATCAAGTTTTTGATCAAAACTTGTATCGCATGTCGACAGTCATATCTGTTCACCTAATATCTGTCACTTCTCTTGTATTGACACATGTTCCCTTAGCTTTAGAATGGTAATAGTGCTAAGAAGATTCAAAGCTCCTTTAATATCGTACGCTGATATTTCGTATCATACGTCAATCCTGGTTCTGGAATCCACTGCTACAGCTTCGTACAGTGTTAATATCGCTTGTTTTAAATTTGGCGTCGCAGAAGCTCATTGTAGTCGTCTAACCACAGCGCTAACTGGTCAGATAGATAAAAATATATAAAATCAAGACTTTGTACTCTGAATCTCCTGTATGGTTAAGCTATGATTCAGAGGTAGTATTTATTGTACCTATATTCACCTTCCACTTAGTGTGTACATGTCCCTCTTTTGCTCGACTTCATTTTTTTTCTAATGTATGTCAGAATTTAACAAATAAAGTTAAACAAAGGTCTTTATTTCCAATATTATGATTAAAAAAAGCTTCATTGCTTAAAAATCCTCATGTGGATAGGCTAAATGCCAACTTTGCCATTATAAAAGCGTTTATTTGCCCTCATTGTAGCATCCTGGTTAGAACATTTTCTGATCATTGTAAACTCAAATCTCCTGAATTTTGAAGTTGTGAATCAATAATGTGGGAATCTTTTTAGCTCATATATGCCTGTTTTTCGTTTGCTAGAAAGCTTTTATGTACTCTCGCCTATCCTGTTATAAATGTATCTAATTCTTAGAATTTAAACTAAAATAACAATCTGTCATTTTTCACCCAATGTGGTTATAAGCTTCAATGCTTCAAAATCCCTACGTGGATCGGCTTTATGCCCTAAATATGTATTTATTTTCTAATCATTTTGTGGTTTTCAGGTTTCTCAGGTATATGATGAAATCTGTAAAAAAAAGGCTAGGCACAATTTTCCCGTTTGTTTGGATAACGTGCCGCTATCAAGCCTACCCCTTTTCTGATACCTGATACCTGCATCCCGAGTAGTCCTACCATTTTTCTCCATCTTCTGCTCGACAATTGCCCAAAATTTTTTGATAGGGCGGAATTGAGGGCAGTTTGGTGGATTGATGTCCTTTTCGACAAAATCCACCTGTTGGCCCGATACCACTGTAGTACCGTAAACTGGGGGAACTTTGATCAGCGGGGTAACTTTGATCATCATGAATTTTTTGCAGATATTCATCATTAAATAAGTTTAAAGTTATAATTCCTGAAAACTGTTTACTACGTTTGAAAGCCAATGAATTGAGTTACAAATAAGCTAAAATTCGTTATTATTAGAAGATTTTTAATGTTACTTATAATATAATTTTAAAATCTTAAAATATTTGGTTTTTTGAAGGCTCACAAAGAAACACCTCTCATGATCCAATTTAAGCATTTAGGAGCAAATGGGTTGTTTAATGTGAAATTTCAACTTTTTCTTGATTGAGGTTTAGTTTAAGTGTTATTATTATGGTCATTTGATTATAATTTTTGGATGTTGAATAAAAGCGGTCATTTTCCATGAAAAAGCTCGTATAGAAAAAATGGCTAAAAACCCTATCAAATGGTTCAACTTGAAGAAAACAAGAACATGGGAACAGTGTGAGGACTTAGGGAATTGCATGAAGGTAAAATTTCATTTGATATTAAGTACAAACAAATATTGAAAAATGTTTATAATTTTTGCCCCTAAATGTATGCAGCAACATTGTCCAACTTTTGAGTATACTTGTTTTTGAAAGAAATTGTTGAAAAATTCAATTAAGTCCAAACAAAAAATAACTATTATCGATGTTTTGAGCTTTCTTTGCTAAATGGCATCAAAACAATAAATTTGAAGATGTTGAGATACGTAAAAACGATAGTGATCAAAGTTACCCCGAAACTCGAAGTCTGGTTTTGTAACAAACATTTAATTATTACCACCAATGTCGTTTGAATTAACTGCAATCAGTGATCATGTTCAATACTCCTCACCTCAGTAAGTGTTTTGAAGCTTAGTCGGTATTGCTGCCACCAGGTTTGGTGATGTACTGGCAACGGATCATTCCACAAAAACTTTTCGGACCAAAGCGACTGTAGGAATATTTTTGCGCTTACGACGGAGGCACCGAGTAATCCCATCGGATCGAAGAGACGAGACATTTCCGAGAGTATGACTCGTTTTGTTATTGGAGCCGACGTTTCGAGATCAGGAACATTGAAAGTGAAATGATCGGGTTGCGGATGCCAACGAAGTCCCAATGTTTTGATCGATCCTGATTGGCCAATATCGAGTTCGGATCGAGAGTCTCTGAGTGCTTCTGGAATCTGCGAGAGGACTTCGTTGCAATTGCTGCACCATTTGCGAAGAGTAAACCCCCCAGATTTCAATAACTCAATCATCTGGTGGTTTTCGGCAATCAACAGCTGTTTGTCATCATTGCCCGAAAGATAATCATCCACGTAGAAACGCTTGGGTACGAGTGGGGCAGCAAGAGGAAAGTTTTCGGCTTCATCGTGGGCAAGTTGGTTGAGGACGCGAGTAGCCAGGTACGGAGCGGGGGCTGTACCATATGTTACTGTATTCAAACGAAAGGTTTGTAGTGGTGCTTCGGGATTCTTTCGCCACAGTATCTGCTGCAGAGGACGATCAGCTGGATGGACGACGATCTGCCGGTAGGGGAAAGGTTTCCTAAATGGGCCTATCGGGTTAAATGACCCTACGGCTGTTTGATGAAACGGCTGACTAGACAGCTTATCTGACCAATGCATTTTGAGGGTGATACGCTTTGAACATAAGGCAAGAAAGAATTTTATGAATTTACAAACTCAAAAAAATTTAAAAAATCATATGAGGTTTTGATACATTTTGATGTAATATCTCGACTTTTAAAAATTGTACGTAAAGAAGCTTAAAACAAAAACTAGGATGGTTTTTGTTTCTTACTAAAATGAACTTAAGAAATTAAACATATTTCAGCTTTTGTGGAGGTTTAATAATGATTATATAGTGGAATAATAGAGTGTTTTTGTATGCCCCCATCATGTTTGCAATATGCCTCCATCCTAAAATAACAGGTTAAATAGAATAAATAAATGATTTTTATCATTGAACCTTCAAATCTAAGCTCTGAATAGCATATTAAGAGAGAATTGAAGATCTAAAAACAGATTTGATAAAGTTTTTCTCATTTATGAACTGCCTCCATAGTATGGCAACCCTAACTTTTGTTTTATTCCATAAAATTAATATATACATAGATTTTTATAAAACTTCAGCTTTGTCGTACGGAAAATATTACTTTCTATCAGTTTCAATTAAATTATACGGAAATATTGCTCAAAAAATAGGAATTTTGTTCAAATCATAAATAGGCGCATTTAGCCCGCACGGTTTGAGGTTCGGCATTTTAGACAACACTTATCATAAAATTGTTTTCTCGGAAACGGAAGAAAATTTTAACATAAAAATTACTCCAATGTATAGAAAACAGATGCCTGCACACGTGTAGATAGTTTTTGTACACATATTCGATGTGATATTTGATAAAATCGGTGTTCTGCTTAATAGGCGCATATAGCCCGCTCCTCCCCTACATTTTTTCCACATCAGCTGTGACGGCGTATTTTGGCAAACGAAAGTTGATGAGTGTGGAAATCAACGAAGGTTGTACGGTGGGACCGATGTAGCAGATGTCGTTCAGCGAAATGTTGTTTGCTGCTCGGCACGACGCATCAAATACGACGCGAGTTTTTGTTGTTGTGCTTTCGGGACGTTGGATGGCGTGGTGAGGAAGGTAGTAGTGGGGCTTTGTGAGATCGGGCTTGACAGGTTCCATATGACCGAGATTTTCATATTCAGTCATGAATTCAAAATAATCCGCTCGAAGATTATCATTTGAGCCCAACTTCCTCTCGGTACTAAGAAATCTGCGATTTGCTATCGGGAACGATTCTCCCAAAGCGTGCAACATTTCCTCACGAATCGGCAAACGAACCACGTACCGTCCGTCAGGTGCTCTGAAGTGGGTTTTCAAGAAATGCGTCTCGCAATATTGTTCTTCCAAGCTTAAAGATTTGCCTTTCTCGAAACTTTCCACTTCCCAAAATTTTCGAATTGCAGAGTCCAGATTATCGATGGACGAAACATTGCAGACCACGGCGGGACTTTTTGGTTGTGCGTTTGTTTCACCCGCGACGACGTACCCAAAAACAGTTTTTCGTAGAATTGGAAAACCTTGGCCAAGCGATATCTGATCATTCTCTAAGATGGAGAAGAATGATTTGATTCCAATGATAAGGTCAACGTCGTGCGCAATATTAAACTTGGGGTCTGCAAGGGGAAGGTTGCGAGGAATTACCCACTTCGAAATGTCTACATTTGTAGATGGAAGAACTCTGGTCAAGACAGGCAACACGAAAAATTCCATGCTTGTGACAAATTTGCCGGATCGAGAGGCAATGGTGATCGGGACTTGATCTTTTACTCTTTGGACTGACTGGCTGATACCATACACATCGACGTTTGCTGGTGTACGTTTCAAGCGAAGCTGTTGTGCCAAATGTTCGGAAACGAAGTTGGCTTCGGAAGCACAGTCAAGCAAGGCACGAGCGTGTAAAAAGTTGCCTGCGAGGTCCTTGACCTTAACGTATGCAGTCAGCATGAAAACAGCTGATTGGGATGGTTTCGAGAAAAATGATTGTGTATGGCAATTGGTCACATGTGTTGTGTTTTGAGCCGAACCTGACGGATGCCCATCCGACGAGGGAACGAAAGACGACGAATGTTTACTTGGCCCAACCGACGACGAGGGCACTCCCTGTACCCGAGGGAGCACGTGACATTGATCGGCAATGCACGTAACCGACGACGAAGGATCGACGACCGGTGCCGATTGTGAGTGTGAATAGGATTGCGCAATTTGTGCAGCGATAGTATTTTGCTCATCATCGTGAATGGACGATGGTTTGAATGAGTTCATATGCAACAAGGTGTGATGTTTCCTGTTGCATGTTCGACACGATCCAGAAGTACAATTTTTCATCAAATGCGACGATTTTAGGCAATTGAGGCAAAGACCATGTCTTTTGGCGATTTCGAAACGTTTTTGAGGTGTTTGCCTTTTGAACTCGTCGCACTGCATCAAAAGGTGCGCTTGTTTGCATAAGATGCATTTCGGCAGATCACTATTGGCTGAGTGATAAATCGATATCCTATTTCGAGAAGATTTTGATTCGATTTTGGATTCGAATTTTGCACTAGGTAGCGATGGTTGGGAGAGCATTAGTGATTGCAAAATTCGAGAACGCTTTTGTATAAAAGTGACTAACGATTCGTAGGTTGGTCGAATGTCGTCACACAATTGATTTTCCCACTCCTTCTGTGAAACTGGATCTAATTTGCTGCTCAGAGTTTCGACAAGGAAAGAATTCCAATGATCCTTCGGATCTTCTAATTTGTTAAGAACGCTCACGTGTTTTCCGAATTCATCAACCAAATTGGCGAGGGCTGATGAAGATTCTTTCCGAACAGAAGGTGTGGATAAAAGTGCCGAAAAATGTTGCTTAATTTGCAGATTTCTATTATCGTACCGTTTATTTAAAAGATCCCACGCGATAGTGTAGTTAGTCGCAGAAACTTCCAACGATTCGATGAGCCTGAGAGCTTCTCCCTTGAGAACTGCTTTCAAATATTGAAACTTTTGTATGGACGAAAGTTGCAGGTTCACATGGATGAGGGTTGTGAACAAATCGTGAAAATTCATCCACTCATCGAAATTTCCACTAAATTCCGGAATTTTAATCTCAGGGAGACGGACAGAGGGAACATGTGCAGGTGGAGCTAAGGGGGATTGAGGTGAATTGTTGGGAGCAATGGCGTCTAATTTTGCCGCCAAATTACCTTTTAGCATGAAATAATCATTTTCGACATTGGCACGTGTTTCTGAAAATTCCTCAGACAATTCTTCCTCGGCCTCGATCTCACTTTGAATTTCATTAAATTCCCGATAAAGCTCATCTAATTTTTCCAAACGGAATCTCAATTGTGGAAAATCCCGCTCAGAATTATAATTTTCATAAAAGGTTTTAACCAAATTGATGGAACCAGTGATAGTGTTCCGACGCACAATCAATCGTTTTACTTTACGCTCATCACGGTTCATTTTTGAGCTTTTTGCTGGGCCAATTAACACGAACGCTCGAAAATCTTTTTTTTATTGGTTCGATTGACTCACCTGTCTATTGTAGTGGTTAAAACCTGGGCTCACTTGACCAAACCTGCGTTCCGTGTCCACGTGGTGCGACTAACTTCCTCCGTTGCTGCTGTAATTCGGTCGAAAATCCTCCAAATTGATGAAATCCAGTCTGTAGATGTTGCGGGGGCGATGATATCCGGTTTAGGGTCCAGTCGATGCGATAGGAACCTCCGAACGCAGCTATCCGATGACGATGAGGTAACCTCTCCAAACTGGTCGAGAACAATGGGAACCTGGCGATTCCCGGGTTTCGGCACCAAAAAATGTAGCCAAACCGGACTAGCAGCTGCAGGGACGTCGAATTGATCCGATTTACTTTACAGGATCTTTTTGGGTACTTTCAGACTTTAAACTTGCACGACAAACTTGTGATAATGTGTGATAGTTTCACTCGAAATAAAAATGTGGTTTTCTGGAGTGAAAGACGAAATTTAGTCTAAGCTGATGTTTATTGGTTCAAGTGCTGACCAAGACTAAGTGCTGCACAATCATTGCCCTAGCTTGTGGCGGGAAGCGCCCAATTTGATGATGACGATCATTGATTCAATTGAACAATGAAGTGGGAGAGCAATTATAATTGAGTGAGACTTTGCGTTTCTAGAAACTATTTAAATAATTTGAATTTTTGTGTTAGGGATGTTCAAGATTCTTATTTCAATATTTAGTTCTGCAACATAGGTGTTACGAAAAAGCAACCCCTTTCAAAATATTCAAAAATGAATGAAAAAAGTGATCAAAGTTCCCCCAGTTTACGGTACCTCTTTGCTGTAGTGACAGCTTGCCAAATCTGGCGAAAACTTAACTAGGCCTTTGTGAAATCTAATGTACGGAAAAGAAACGTTTTTCAGGCACTCCTCTTTGTACATTTCGGAGTCCATGGTCTTGTTTTTCTCAAAAACCGGGGTTTTTCATCCGCAGCGGCAAATACCTTGCCAGATCAAACACTTTCTTGCAAAGTTATCAGCAAAAACGAATATGAACTTGGAGGGGACATCACCCCGCCCAGTGGCATTGTAAAATTATTGGCCAGGAAGCCGCCCAAAATCCATCTTCACGTACGTTTCGTCATCCATGAGGATGCATCTGTCGTATTTCGTTGGAACCTTGTTGTAATACTTCCGGGCCAGTCCTTTGGCTTCTACATTCTTCTTCAATGTCCGGTTTGGTAGTTTACTGGCCTGATAAGGTCGTATTCCTTCGCGCAGACGAATCCATCTGACGGTGCACCGGTCGGCATTGATTTTTTTGGCGATATCATAGTCATAGTAGCCAACGACGAAGAGGAGCCACTCCCAACGATGGGTGATATTAAGGAAGCCATTCTTCGCAGCTGAACTAATCGGGAACACCGGTTGATGGCTCGGATTTGGGACACAGCAACCGGAGGAGTGGAAGGATTGGGTCATATGCCCCATCTACAAGAAGGGCGAGAAATTGGACTGAGAGAACTAAGGAGCTATAACTGTCCCCGATGCCGCCTACAAAGTGTTGTCCCGAATCCTATTTTGCCGCCTAACGCCACAAGCAAACAGATTGGTGAGAAGTCATCAGGCCGGCTTTATGGAGGGACGGTCAACGACAGACCAGATCTTCACACTACGGCAAATCCTTCAAAAATGCCGTAAACAGCAAGTCCCTACGCACCATCTATTCATCGACTTCAAAGCCGCATACGACACGATCAACTGTGACGAGCTATCGAAAATCATGGACGAGAACAGATTTTCCGGGAAGCTGACCAGACTGACCAAGGCGAACGGTGGTGGTTGGAACGCAGTGCTGTGTGCGGATTTCAGGTGAATTTTCGAGTCATTCGAATCGCGCAGGGGGCATGGACTATCCAGCATGAAGTTCAACGTGGCGCTAGAAGGTGTTATTCGACGAGCGGTGAGCGAAATGAGGGGCACTATTTTCTACGGATCCGGTCAATTTATCTGCTTTGTTTCTGATTGATACAATACGTCCAAGACGAAGAACATGCTGGCCTGCGGATCCGAGTCCGACCTCTTTATAAGCTATTATATTGGTCGACACAATGTTGTTGATGATGGATAATCATTGTTCCAAATTGTACACCGAAAAAATTCTTCACATGAACGCTACGTGAAAATGTACATGGATTTTTGCCACCATGAAAATCACGTGAAACCTACGTGAATTTCAGGTAGCAAACAGGGCTGGCGCAGCAAGCAAAATTCACATAATTTTCATATGAGTTGTTTGTGAAAATAACGTAGGTCGAATGTGAAGAGGGATGCGTTCTGCCACTTGCGATTCACGTAGATTTTATTGAAATATAAACGTTGTTGTTTTTTTTTGGATCTTATTAATAAAAAATGTGTTGATTTTGCAGGACATTTTAGTTTTTTTCATACTCGATGCACTTTTTATTTCCAATTAAAGTATCAAGCAGCACACTTTTTTTCTTTACATACCTAACATCTAATATCGCATCGAAGACGGCCTTTGGGTTGCCTCCATAGTAATTGCCTGGTCGTCCTTGCTGTCCCAATTTCGAATTCTGTTAAAATAACAAAAAATATAAATAACGAATACACAACTAAATTTTAACTACTTACGAAAAATCAGCTAGAAATTGTCAATCTTATAGCACCAACTGTTGGATCCGCGCCATATTAAGTAGTGTATATTGTCACATAGATTTTACGTGAATAATTTATTCAGAGCTACGTGAACGACACATAGAATGCACCAAATCCCTTTGTACTTGGCGGATCACTGGATTTTCACGTAAATCGAATGTGTCTTCGTTTTGACAGCAATCAGCCATATGAATTTCATGTACGGATCAAGTGAATTTGTATTAGCTTCTTAGTGATTCACGTAAGTCGGGCAAAAATTCACGTAGAGAGCGCCTACGTGAAAATCCAGGTGAATTTAACGTTTTTATGTCGGCTGAGTGTACAAATTCCGTTCATTACACGTAGTGGCACCAAAGAACAAGCAAATATATGGGAATCATTATACTTAACAACATCTCCATCCGCGTTGCTATCCAAAGTTACTTGCTTGTACCTCGAGTGGTTCGAGCTTCCATCACAACCCCACTTAAAGATGACCGTTGATTCGGATATGTTGTGTAAATCCGTTGATCTTTCTAGAACGATCATGAGTCTCTTTATAGTAAGATCGAATCAATTTTGCAAAGGAATCGAGACTGATGATGGGCTTATTTCAATGCATGTTGGGAAAAGTCAGGGTTTATCAAGTATTTTAACCAGGAAACAAGGAACAAATCGATAAGAGTTTCAGAGAACATCATGTATGTATGTTGTATGTTGGTTGGGTGCACGGATTTACCGCAGTTTCTGCCTAAGTATGTGCTCACATGCATTCTTAGATTATCTATTAGGTTCGACAAATCTTCAATGCAACGCCTACACCATACCCGGACCCCATGGCTTCGTATGAACTGTTATGGATGTATGTCTTGTGTCAATGTTGGTGTATTTTGGAAGAACGAGTCAATCAGGTGGGCTAGTTTACTTACAGGTATTCCGGCATCCGTGTATAGGGGAACATGCCCTATTATGCGCCACCTAAGCGAATCGCTGATTTTCTATGTATTCCACGTACAAATTGTGTTGAAAATGGGTGCAATCGTCGAAGAAAAGTGTTTTCTACAAATGCCTATGATATTTTATTACTCAAATTGCTATAGTTGCTTCAAAAACTTGATTTTTAAAAACCATATTCAAAGCCACAGAACAAAACTGTGTTGCAAATACGCACCGCTGTGTATTCAATATGCGCCTAGCAGCCGAACACACCCGAAAGCAGCCGAAGACCAGAAACACACCAATACTTACAGACACTTTGACTGAAAAGAAAATCAAAATGGACTAATCACAATTTTGAAAAAAATGAAAAGTAGATTTTTTGGGCTGGATTAACGCTCAAAATATGGTTTTAGACTTTTTGTTCATTTTCAATGAAAATTGGCCTTTTTGAAAAATTAATGCTATTTTCAGCCTACTACGATTGGCGCAATATAACGAGCGCATGGGCTGTGATAGAACATACCCATAAAAAGCATACCTTTGCGAGTTCAGTATGATTTTTTAGCATAAAATCATAGTTTAGATTCTCCTCTATCGATGTGTCAGAAAATATTGTCTTATTCGTTTTCCTCTGCTTGGTGACACCTTATTGAAAGTGTTTTAAAAATTAGATCAAAATGACGAAAAACCTAAATTGTGAAATTATCACGACACAGGGGCATTTTAAGGAAAAATTCATACTTGCCATGACCAATCATAGCATTTAGAACAAATTGGTAATATTTTGCAGGCTTCAAATGTTTCAGATTCTTTAAAACAAAGGTGGCGCGTATTAGCCACATGGGGCGTTATATGAACTTTTCCCCTATACCTGGCCAGCTGGCAACTGATTGAACATTCTTATTAACTAGTCAGTTATATGATGAAACACATCTTACCTGTCGGCCACTTATGGGATTCGAACCCAAAAGTTTTCTTGCCGATACCGGTAATCGAACCCAGTACGCCTGGCATACCAAAACCAGACTCGCGCCAGGCTATCCACCAGACCACATCGGCGCTCATAAGAGTTTCAGAGAACATCATGCACGCAAATTCAGTAGGGTTGCAAATATCGAAGATGTCTGTACCACCACATGAAAATGTGGTATCCACATGTATCTCCATATATGGCACATCGAGAAAAACGCATATGAAAAAAATACAAATATTTTAAATCGCTAATTAAAAATAACTTGAAATTTTTGCATTTTATGAAAGACAAACGATTTTTAGAAGCATCCCTTATATGCTAGAATAGAGAAATATCAATTTTCATGAAAAAAAACAACGCGCTATCGTAGATAGAACCTAGCTCACGTAATATTTTGTCTAACCTATTTATACACCCTTTGCTATTTTTTTTTATTTTAACTTAAGTTATACGCTTGCATTCGAAAAAAATTTCCGGAGTAAAGGGTGTATATCAATGTGATGGCGGTTCTGGTTTCAGAATGTTTATAGATCCTTTACTCAAATTGAGTTTTTAATGTAACGAAATATTATTTTCTCAAAAGGGTTTTACCATTAAGTAGTGCAAATGTTGACCTATCAAAAAGTACTGAGAATGGTTTTTGTTTAGTTTTTGAGATAGATCCTTTTCACGTGTTGGTACAGATGTCTTCAAAAGGTTGCTGATTACTTTCTGATCAGCTTATTCCATTGATCAATCGCGTTCCGAAAGTCAAAGAAATTCCTCCACTGCCTGAAGCTGCGGAAAATTTGTTGAAGAAAGTTGAATTTTCTCATAGCAATTGAATTTCGTTATTTTTGTTCCAAATATTTATATAAATAATAAAATGTTTATGATGGTTGTAACATAAGAAGCTGAACAATTCTAAAAAATATCACGAGTAATGGTTGGCTTGTGTATTGGTACTGGTTGTGTTTCTGATAAAAAAAAGGATTGAAATTGGATAAAATTTCATAAAAAAATACATGATAAATTACGATTTTCAAAATTATAAACCTCGAAATCAAAGAAAAACCTATCTCCAATTTTTTCAGCATTGAATATTCATATCTTAAGCTACATTTTGCAATAAGTTTAAGATTTTTATGTTTGCACAAATCAGAGATATTGCAGCTCAAAAATGGTCAAATTTGAACACATTTATGCTCCTAACTTTTGCAAATGAAACAATAGCTCCCTATAACCTAAAGAAAAACGTGCGCATTGTTATGCTGATCAGTTGTTTAGAATATACTAATACTGTACAACTTCACTAGAAAAAGTTATGGTCAAAAAACTGTTTTTTTTTTCGACACGTTCTAATATATAAATCTTAAAAAAATTATAAAATGACAACGTCTCATCGTACGACTTTTATGTGTTCAGCAAAGTTGGTTAAAATGTGACGGGAAAATCTACAACATTGTAGAACATATTTTTGCTCTATCTAGCTCCTGAAAGAAATAAGCATTACGAATTCCCAGTAGGATGACACGTCCTAATAAATTATTTTTCCAAAATACGGCCCTTATAATTGTGAACAACTTTGCAGAAGACATCATAAGTCTAAAACGTATATATTTTGCGTAATTAATTTTGTCACGATAAATGTTTGTTCTGGACCACTGTGGAGTGTTAGGAAACATCTTTGACGGCATGCAGGAGAACGGAGTGTGGAGGCGAAGGTTGAAACACGAGCTCGCGCAACTCTTCTACGGAGAACCCAGTATCCAGAAGGTGGTGAAGGCTGGTCGGATACGCTGGGCAGGACATGTTGCGAGAATGCCGGACGACTGTCCTGCAAAACAGGTGTTCTCTACCAATCCGGTAGGAACGAGGCGAGCACGGGTGCATCGAACGAGGTGGTTAAACCAAGTGGAGCGTGATCTGGCGAATGTGGCGAATGATTTATTGTGCATTTTTTGTTTTGTTATTATTTCTAGCTAAATTTGAATTCAGCTGGTAAATCTCAAAACAAAAACCAATAGTCCTCAAATATGACATTTTATTCAACTCACTTTCACATCCAATTCGATGTCGTCGTAAATCCGTTTGAAAAAAAAAACTTTGTAAAATTTGATGGCTCACATTTACTTCTCCTTTAATTCAAATCACATTAATTTATTTATTTATTTTCGTCTTTGGTTTAAATTACCGTACAGACTGATGACTTAAAACTATGTAATTCTGCTTAAACCTTATTTAAAACGACGTTCACACATATTAAAATTAAACAAATGATACACTAGATTAAAAAGTTCACAACACTTGTCTATAGGGTGGTTTTGACCATAAGCAGTACGGTGGTGAGGTATTGAAAGAATCTGACGTTGTCGGAGTGTTCTCGTTGTACATAAATATTAACACGTTGTAGAATGTAAGCACAGTCAATACGGTTGGTCAATGTGTCAAATATAAAACCTTGCTGCAGTTCGATGCGACGCTTTTCGAGTGAGGTTAGGCATATCAGCGCACACCTTTCCTCATACGGCGGTAGTTGGATCGGGTCGTTCCAAGGGAGACGCCGCACAGTGGGCCGGGAACCACACTTTTGCGGTCAAAATTGACTGTAGGCCAGAGGCTTCGTTGTAGCTCATCGGTGTTTTCGACAAAGTTACTCGACTATATTTGCGCTGTCTATTGATGGATTTGAATTAGTTCTATTTTTCTCCGCAAGGTGGCGCCAAAATCTAACTTTTTACAGAAGCAAGATACAGGCATGGTTTCTTCTAGAAAGTTGTTTATTATACCTTTCACATCAACTTTGTAGAACATTGTTAAGCTCTTTGTTGTGTATTTACCTTGCAAAAATAATAATTTACGGAAACCTTGCAAAAAATGTTTTTTCCACATATTTTTGTTTTAAGCTATTCAATACCTCATATTTCCACAGTATTCGATTGGAATGGACTCAAGTGAGATATTCTAGTGGAAAACTTATTCGTTTCGCAGATTTTTTCTGTCAAAATCGCAAAAAATAGGTTAAAATTAACATCCGCATTTCTCGTAGAATAGTCGAATTTTCTTCGTTATATTATTGATTTAGTCAATTGCGATGCTTAATTTAGCGATTAAGCACACTACGAGAAATGCGGATGTTTTATTTGAAAAAGGTCTAAAAATATGTGAATTTGTATTGAAAATTAACCAACTTTATTAAATCATTTGGCAAGGAACCCACGAGAACCCACCGACATTTTGAACATGCATTTAGATCATAATCACAACTGCCACTTCTCGAAAAATGAGGTGCGCCAAACTGCTCGCAAGCAAGTTATTGCAATTTGAAAAATGTATAATTTTAACCTATTTTTTGCGATTTTGACAGAAAAAATCTGCGAAACGAATAAGTTTTCCACTAGAATATCTCACTTGAGTCCATTCCAATCGAATACTGTGGAAATATGAGGTATTGAATAGCTTAAAACAAAAATATGTGGAAAAAACATTTTTTGCAAGGTTTCCGTAAATTATTATTTTTGCAAGGTAAATACACAACAAAGAGCTTAACAATGTTCTACAAAGTTGATGTGAAAGGTATAATAAACAACTTTCTAGAAGAAACCATGCCTGTATCTTGCTTCTGTAAAAAGTTAGATTTTGGCGCCACCTTGCGGAGAAAAATAGAACTAATTCAAATCCATTAATAGACAGCGCAAATATAGTCGAGTAACTTTGTCGAAAACACCGATGAGCTACAACGAAGCCTCTGGCCTACAGTCAATTTTGACCGCAAAAGTGTGGTTCCTGGCCCACTGTGCGCCGTAGAGCGTATCTTAAGAAATAGCGTTGAACTCGTTCATGACGGTGGCATTGTGTCTTCTGAGCTGGAGCCCACACCTGGACGGCATATTCCATGATGCTACGTAAACAGCAGAGGTCCTAGGTGGCTCCCCTGAGGAACTCCAGACGGTGTGGCGAACATTCTTGAGGGCGTGTTTCGTATTCTGGTGAAAGCCTGACGGTTGGTTAGATATGACGTAATCCACTCGAGTGCCCAAGCCGGGAAACCTAGTCGATTCAACTTTGCGACCAGTATTTTGTGCGGCACACGGTCGAAAGCTTTGGCAAAGTCAATATATATTGAATCCACCTGGCAACCTTTCTCCATGCTTTTATTCAGTGAACTTACGTAGCACATCAAATTGGTAACTGTTGACCTTTTCTTGACAAAACCATGTTGATATTCCGAGATCAAAGGTTTAACAGCGACATACATTCTCTCGTGCATCAGAATCTCGAAGATCTTTGAAATCGAATTCAAAAACGATATTGGTCGGTAGTTTTCCACGCTGTGAGCATTTCCGGATTTGTGTATCGGTGAAATAGCCGCAATTTTCCATGCATTAGGAAACGATCTTTCGGTTACTGATCGATTGAGGATACTGCAGATCGGGGCGCATGAAGATGCAGCACAATGTTTCAGAAGAGCGGGAGGTATTCTATCTGGACCAGCGCCTTTTGAAGAATCGAATGTGGACAACTTTTCATCTATTAAGTTTACAAGAAAACGATCTTAAACAATTGGAACGAATAAATGAGGAAATATTTGACGCTAAGTACTACATTTTCTTTCACGATTACACTGATAACTATTCTGCTTTAATTGCCCGACAATTAAGTTTAAATCATTAGGGAGACGATTACTGCTGTTACTTGCACCTTACTTCCAATTTCCAAGACAAACATTTAAACCTTCAACTTGAAAATTGTTTCCATCATCCGTCGCTTCACTCACAAGCAGAAGAAGTTAAATATTAAATGTCTCAAACGGAGAGAGTTCCGTTTTTTTTTGTTTTCAGGAGCAACTTATTATGAAACAAAATACTAGTGTACTTCAGGGCACCAAGCCACGTGGCAAGTAGCATCTAAGAATGACATTAGCAACGTCTCGCGGGGGTGGAAATTATTTTCTTTTCATTCTCTTCCGACCTACTCAGTCAGTAAGTCAGTCAGTCAGTCAGTCAGTCAGTCAGTCAGCAAGTCAGCAGTTTCTAGAACCTTACATAGTTAGATATTCTCGTTCTTCCTACAGCCATCTATATGCAATTTCGTTGCAACCAACGAATTTCAGAAACGCTTTTCATCAAATAACTACCTTCTTCCTGTTGCTAACCTTAGAGCTGGTACAGATGCTTTACATTTTACAATTCATACTCGATGAAAGCTTTCCGCATTCCGAGCACATCTAACTTTATACAGTTAAGTCGAACTAAATGCACTTTGTGTTGCAGGAAGTAACGTTCAGGTGAACTTCAGAGACATATCTGTCTCAAAAAATAATTTCTAAAAAAGGACGAACATAACATAACAACTCCGTATTTATGATTTTTTTTTATTTCTAAAACTCAACAAGATGGCAGATCGATTAAAGAAAAAGAGAAGACCGTTGAAAACCATTACATTGGATTCCAATTATTCGTTCCCCGATAACCCGAGAAACATAGATTGCTTTCAGCAAAACACATTATCGCCATTTTTCAGCTGATTAATGATACCAATTTTGTAAGTTCTATTTGCTCAAGAAAAACGATTATAAACCGGAGAATCGACCCATAAATAACGCTGTTGGGGGAGTCATGTCGCAACATCAGGAACCCAGGCCAGATGGAGAAGGTTTTCCCGCTCCGTTATAGTGAAAAGACACGAAACGACCTAGAAAATCGACATCATATCGACAGGCCCCGGTGGGCCAATAATTGTGAAACATTATATCTCAACGGCCTGGTATCTTCCTGGGGCCTCTTAGGAAGAAGTTGGTCCTTCTGGAACGGTTGATCTTGGTTGAGATGAAGCCCTGTCGGAATGTCGAAAAATTGATTTCAACAACTGCTTAAATCATTTTTTTTCCTCTGTCCGTCAAATTCTTAGAGTTTTTTTATTAACGACCATCTAAAAATTGTGTGTAGTATCAAGAGTAAAGCTGCCGTTATAAATTTGAAAAGTTCAAATTATATTTGAAGGTGTAAAAATATTTAACTCCTTTTTTCTAGAATTTTGTGAGGGCCCCAAAGGCCCATTTGGGTCCTTCCTGCACCCCATACGCTTCTTTAGAAGTGGGAGGGACATTTTATCCTTAGGATAATTTTATATTACTTTGAATTTTCTTATTCTGTACGACTTTTTTCGTCTTACTCCCGCGTATGTCCTTCACCGTACAGTTCTTTATCTGAATCCTCGTCAGATTTCTATCACTTTCATCGTATGATCCTTGTCAGGATTTTTCAATTTTTTTTTAACAGTCTGTTTGATGTATTGTATTGCTAATCTTTTAATTATCCTTTAGTTTCTATAAAAAAATTTTTCAAAAAAAACGCAATCTTCTTTTACTTTTTGTAGAAATATTAAAAAAAAACAAATCGGGTTCTTAAGTATCGAAAAAATTATAATTACCAAGCATCGGAAAATAAGCTCTAGGGATCGCTAAATCATCTTGATCTGTAATGTATATACTGCTACGGTGGAAAATCAAAAACGGATACACTTTCATTGCAGACACTCAATAATTGTGAACAATAAACCCATTTTATTAGAACACTTGCATAAGTTTTGAGTTTCACGGTTTGATTGTCTTGAAATTCCTTCTACTAGATTTTCATTCTACCAGATTTTCACAACGAGAAAAAAGGTTAGAAATCGAAACAAAAAAAACCATTTTCCTCTAAAATTTACTCATTTTGGGGTGCTGATTCTAAATATTCGTTTAGTTTACCAGCTCTTGTTTTCGAGATAATAAGATAATAAGATAGGTAAAACCTCATTATGCAAATTTGTGCACTTGTTTAGCAAAGCAACATTATCAATATTTTTAAAATAAAGGTTTCAACTCAATGATCAACTTTCCCCAAAACTACAAGTAATTTTGACTTTCTGGGAAAAAAAGTTATTGTAGTTTTAATTTTGTTTATTTTCCAAAATCTACGAAAAAACCATTATAATCAGTTAATTATGAATATTCGAACGGACTAAACAGATTGGCAAACATGCTACATCTACGTACTTTTAAGTAAAGTAAGGGTTTTTCCAAATTTTCTTGATTATTAGTTGTTAGTTTTGTCGACAGCAGATGATTTTTTGGCCAGAAATTGAAAGGATTTTTTATAAAGAACTATGACAGTGTAGTCATTGTTTCAATATTAAAACCGTGAAATTTTGTTATGTACATTGTTTGTGTAAATTAAATAGTTAACTTTTGACATTTATTGACCCTTCACTGATTTTTTAACTAATTTTTTTTTTCAAGTTTACTATTGTTTTGCGTTAATTTCATTAGGATGCTTCTGTTATTTTCCCTTTCTTATTCAGATATGGTTTGAACTCAAGAAACGCTGTCTGGGCTAACTAATTATTTATTTTTGTAGGTAGGATACTAAGTCAAGAATGATGTGACATACATTTTATATACCTGATATGGTTTTTATTAACATATTTGGCGGGGAAAATACATTTAAATTATATCTCAAAAAGAAACAATTATCACGCCCAATTATAGCACCGTGAACCCCAACCGTGTTTTTTTTAACACCGTTGGAACCACTCTTAGAGCAGACGTAAATACATACATACAGGCGTAAATATTGGTTTTATGTATACCAGTTTTAGCACAATTTTAAATTTTGGAATTGGCTAAACTACGCACTCCCCCATGATAGCAAATTTAAAACGGATACACTTTTATTGCAGACACTCATTAATTGAGAAGAATAAACCCTTTTTATTAGAAGAATTGCATAAGTTTTGAGTTTCACGCTTCAATTGTCTTAAAATACATTCTACGAATATTAATTTTGGTCGAACCGTCATTGAATTTATTCTACCAGTATTCCTTCAACTTTACAGGTCAATTGACACAAATAACTTGTTTCTTTTAAAAACTCCATTGAAAAAATCTCTTTTTTTTCAAATCAATGATTTTAAAAAAATAAATCAAATAACAAATGTTATTATCTCTATCCAAGTTATTGTTTATATCGATGAATAAAATATGACATTTTTATCCCAAAGTCAAAGGAAAAATGGTTCAAAAATTTATGATAAAAAATGAGCACTCAAACGAACCAAACAGATCGACGAAGATGTTAATTAGGACATATTCCACGCGCTTGTACCGCACAAAAGCGATTTTTATCTGTTCGCGTATCAAAAAATCTCACTCTTTACTTTAATTTTAATAATTCAAATCACACAAAACCAGGAAAAAATAAAAAAAAAATTTAACGCATGTTTTATATGATTTTGTAAATCTTTTTTTTTTTTTTGATAAAAAAGTGGTTATTTTGACAATTTTTACAAAATAATTTATTAAATTATATGGATGAATTTATTTTGGAATTTTTTTTTTAATTCGTTCTGAAGCCAAAAAATACTGCTTCATTTTGTAGATAAAAGAATTTGTTTTTATCCAAAGTAGTTGTTTTGAAAAGCGAACAAAAACAGCCGCAAATGAGTGAATTCACGTCACAAAAAAGGGAACATTTTAATTTTACGCGAAAACTTTGACAAAAAATGAGATCTTCTTTGAAAATGATAAGGCAATTCTGAAACACCAAATTTCATAGAAATCGGTTGATATTTAGCTGAGTTACAACAGCGCGAATGAGTGAATTCACGTCACAAAATTTGATTTTTTGTAAAATTTTATTAGAAAAATATGCTCCGAAAGCTATTTTGACCCTCCAGATGGTCCGATTTTCACAAATCGAGCATATTTTAGTTGATTTTTTAATAAGTTCGTTGTTTCCAAATAAAAATACAAAAAAAATTTAAAAAAAATTTTTTTTTGGTAAATCTTCGAATGAAGACACTAATAATTTGAACGTTTGATCCCTCATTATGTTGATATTCAAATGCCAATCAAAATAAGGAAAAAGTTAGATGAAGATACTGAAAATTTATAATATTAAAAGTCGGAAAAACCAAATATCTTTTTTGAAAGTGCACATAAAATTTGTAGGCTCTCCAGATTTCTATAGAAATTTATATTTCGTGACGTGAATTCAGTTAACTATCCTGTTATGTTTAAACTGAGTGAATTCCCGTCACAACTTCATATAAGCATAACTTCGTTCGTTGTTGTTTAATTGAAAAGCTACGTACATCAAATTATAAGTAATTTTTTTTCTACAATTCATTCGAAGACACCAATATTCTATTTCCACAAAGAGAACAGCAAATCAAAGTTGTATGTACTGAAGTCGAAAATGGTCATCCTAGCGTGAATTCACGTCACAAAAGTAATTGATCACAACAAAAACAAGTAAAATTTTTTAATGACCAAATTGTATTCATTTTGAAGGAAATTCAATTTGCGACCGTTTGCTACAATTTTTTCATTTTCAAGTAAATTGGTTGACTTCTAGAATGATAACAGTGCAGAAAAGTCCGGAAAAGCGATTTCACGTCGTGGTGGAATGTGTCTTAGGTTCCTTAATTTTTTTTTGTCAAATTTTAAGATAAACAGTTGTATGCAATGTCACCAGTTTATGGTTTATTAGCAAGAAATTTAAAGGATTTTTTGTAAGAATTATGTCAGTTTTGAGTGTATTCAATGTATTTTAAAATCATGAAATTTCTTTATATTAAATATTGTCAAAAACAGTTGAAATCCGAAGAATTCGTGCTAACAATCGGCAACCTTGCAAATCAGCGCTGTAGAAAAAAGTTCATACAAAGTCTGATAACTGTTAAAATTTGCAATCTGCAAACCTTTCTGCTGTCCTAGTTAAATCATTGCAAATTTTTTGCTAGATGTATGGTCAACATAAAATGTCGCCAGTGAATGTCGAAACCGCTGTATTTGACTCCGGTTTGGAGATTCAACGACAAAAATAGATAAAGTTGTTTTAAACTTTTGAGATAAATTGCCTTTCACTTAGTTTTTCAATTATAATAATTTTTGTTTTAAGTTTATTGTTTGTTTTGCCTTTTTTCACTAGGATGTTTCTGTTATTTTCACTTTCCTATTATCTACGGTATGAACACGATAAATTTGTACAAATTTGTAACTTTATGAAACGAAGGGTTTAGAATAATCATTTTTCAATGATATGACAATTCAATGATAATTATCCAACATTTATTTTGACATAAAAAATTTAATTTTGAAAAAAACCATCAAAATTTTAAAATTTTGTGAAATCTGTGAATAATTCAAAAATTCTGTGTTCTGTGACACAGATTCTGTGATGAAATTGTGCTCAAAACTCTGTGAAATTCTAGATTTTTCTGTAATTTCGGCAACCTTGCTCACAAGTCACAACACATATTAGAAAGAGTTTTATCACACACAGGCTTGGTTTCATAAAACAAGTCACCGAAATCGTAGCAACATTTTTTTTTCGCTACTTCTAACTCACTTACTTTAGATTAATTTTTATCTTATTTGACAATTCGACAAATAATAATAATATGTCGATTTGTTTAGTTGATTGACTGGTTAATCGCCGCGATGCATTGTTTGTTGTTTCTATCGACTATTTTCGGCGAAAATTAAAACGAAATTACTTGCCAGTTGGTCCAAACGTTTCGAGCTACTTTTGGCGTTTCTCTCTTCCTCAAAATTGAATTTAAAAATAGATTAATTTTCCATTTTACAAGAACCAATTATCTTACGTTATCTAGCGGTTGTCGTACTGTTATTCGCTGCCTGTTGTTGTCAAAATTTTTGTATTTTCAACATCAAAAACATGACCGTACTCGATACTTTGTTGTGCAGGTCCGGTTCCCTCTATTTTTTTTTTTGTTTTTAACATCGATTTTGTTGTTCCAATCTTTTTTGTAAGAATTAACTTGTTTCTCCAATGTAGGATTTTTCACATCCTCCAATTTTATGTTACAAACCACATTTGCTGTTTTATCTTTTGGTATTTTGTCTTTCGTTTTTGTGGAAATTGTGTTCTTAACTTTGTTTGAAGATTGGAAGGCTACATTAATATAGTATGATTTTTTTGGAGGTGATTTATGGTTGCAAATTTTTGTTCACCTGCTTCTAAAGTAAGGTTGCGAGAATTTTTTCAGTTCTTTTCCGGGCCGAACAAATCCGGGAAATTTTAGCTATAACCAATTGACGACCAAAAATCCGGGCAATATCCGGGCAAATTTGGTCAAAACCCAGAAGTTACTAAACAAAAATCAAGAAAAAAAAATGAAAAAAATTTCATCAAAACTTATCGACAGACAACCTTTCAAGATTATTTTTATAAATTTTACTCAACAAATTTCTTTTTAGAGGCATACCTAAATAAAAAAAAATTACGACACAATTTTTTTTGTTTGATTTTCCAAATAAAGTGCATATATCCGGGCCAAATCCGGGAATTTTCAATGATATCCGTTCGACCGGGCAGGGCTGGACTGTTCCCAAATTTTGTACACTCATTTATGTTGAAGGTGTTACAAAAAAGGCCTCAATTAACATTTTTAGCAAAATAAAAACTCTCCGTGAGTTGTTTTGAATCAGATAAATAATTTGAGATATTTTAACATCGTAAAAGTACCTACTAAATTACATCTTATTTTAATATGAAAAAATTGAATATCAAGAGGTATATCTTATCCTGATATAATTTTGTTTTTCTCTTCTGATCGGGAAACCATGCTTGGGCCGAAATACTCGCCTACAAAAAATGCCTCAATTTACATTTAATACATAATCAAAATTCTTTGTACGTTGTTTCGAATCAGTAGAGCTAAATACACTTTGGGAAGCAGTTTAGCTCCTGATGTGTGACATCGTGTTGAGTGGATATCCAATCCGAGAGCCAAGTCATGGTTGATCGAAAGACATATGCTGATAGTGAAAATTTTGTGCACGTCATTTATTCAAATTCCGAATAACAAATTCTTTTTTCAAACACCTTACAAAACCTAACAAGAATATTCAGTAACAAATCGGATCCAAAAATTATGTAGTTTTACTCTACAGTTGTGGCTAGTATTGAGTTCACAAAATACAAAAAGCAATTTATTTTTAACGTTTTCCATTTAACTTCTGTTTAAAGCTGGCATGAAGTTATGAAAAAAGGTAGGTATATACCAAATGACCTTTTACTAACTTAAAAACGAGAACGTTCTCGACTGCAATATTTACTGGACGTTACCCTCATTCAGCTTTTCTATTCAAGACGTTGGAACCGAGTTTCGATTCAAAATTGAATCCCTAAAGTATTCAATAAGGATATCGTGACAGTTTCAACGCTTATTATCATTGATCAGGAGCATGATACGTTGCGGCTTTGTTAGTTTCAAACAAATGTGACAATGTATTCAACACTCTCTAACAGGTAAGGAATCCCTCCTCGAAATTCAGGACCAAGGCTGTTTTCTGTTCCTTTGGCGCTACAAGATATTCGTACCTTTCGTTGTCGTCGACACGCCAAGACAAAGCTGATTTACTGCACCCGTTTGTGTGGGAGAGAAAATTAATTGCATTCAACGTCATTGTGTGTTTGCTTGCTGAAGGTAGGTGGATTGGTAGCTGCCTTCCTTCAGCAAGCCATTCATTCATTCGGGTTTGTTTGAGTCAACACTCGAAATGAAACTGCAACCGGGACGATGATGACGAAAATGCAACAGCAATGACGACGACGATGGGAATTCTCCTGAGAAACTAAACTTTCGATTCCGTATGAAATATGTTGGAACTGTGCGGAACATACGTTGGAGAAATGGGAAGTGGATACGTATTCCTCGCTTTTCAACGATATGATTGCACCCGGAAGCGAACATTTTCAATGGCGAAAATTGCGCTAGCTAGAATGGTTCAAAATTGTAATCTTTCTTTTGCAAATAAAATATTGAATTTGTATTTTTTTATTAGCTGGAAAAGTTTAAGAAATCTAATGGAGAAAATCACATAAAAAATATAGTTCCAGCGGACCTCAAAATTACGTTACGCTGTTAAGTTTAGACTCTATTTGCAATAAACCACAATAAGGCCTCATCGATTTTTGCTTGCAGCTTACACCGAATTAATTACAACAGGCATCGATTGATCAAATATTTACATCCCGGGGAGAACTTTTCGATGCAAAGGGCAACACTAAGCAGCTTATAAATTTAAGTTTCACACATAAACGAGGTTTTCCAATCACAGCCAAATTACGAATAAGGTTTGTTGGTTTTGAACGCAAGCAGCATTCGATGCGGAATGTATTGAAAACCGAACTGTAATTAGGGATTACTTGAAAAGATCTGCTTCAGGCCACAGATGTTGGTTTGTATGATTGGTTACTTGGTCAATGGAAAATTGGACCCAATGGATCATTTGGTTTGGTCCACGTATTTCGGCGACAGGATCGAAGAATGACGTTGCCGAAGTAACATTTATGGAACTAACTCTGTTGGAGTGCTCTTTGTGGCCAAATAGTTGGTTTAGCGGCTACCTTTCAGAAATCACAGTTGGAAATGACGCCAGATTAACTGCACCCAGTTTACACCATCATGTCGAAATTAGATTTATTTTTAACGGATACAATTCATAATAACCAAAGGCTCGGGTGTCCCAAAATTGTATGATATTCTGGGAATCTAAAGGGGCTAAACCTTCAAATGTTGGATCAAGAACAAACTTTTGTATGAGGTCAACTAAAAACAAATATCATGTTAAGAGATTCCGCAAACACGATCTTTGAAAAAAAAAGTCCACTTTTAAAAAATTTCATTTCCTAAAATTTTAACAAAATTTATTAATCTATACATATTTAAAAAATATGTTTGGGTTTCAGACTACAAGAAAAAAAAGTAAGTCAAATTTGTGTCTTAATTTTAAATCAAGAAATGTGCGCAACACGTTTATTTTTCATTCAAAGCTTCATAAAAATTTGGAAGTTTTTTAAAGTCTCTTGAGAGCAGTGGTTTTTTAAAGTGGTCTCTACCGCTCCTTTGTTTGGTGGCGTTTAAAGCTTCCAGGTGGACGGTGAGCTAAATTTTAAAGATTGGGAGGCGTTAGAAGAGCTGAGGAGGGTGGTGAGGTCATTAAGGCCCTTAGAGCCAAAAGGAATGAGTGCTTAAAAGCAGATTTCGAGAAAACACGCTTTGAAGTCGTTATTTTATCGAAAATTTGCATTTTTCTTCCAAACGAAATAGTATGTAAATAAAATTCTAAAAATAAGAAAAATATCGAAATATACAGTTGCGTTCAAAAAAGAATGAAATCGCATGAAGCTGCGCACCCACTTCCAACTTTGACAAGCTGCCATTTCTCTCTCGGTTTATATTTTTTCATGAAAATTTCACACAATCTAGATCAACTATCCAACTAACATTCCACAATTTGAAGTCTTTACAATGACGGGAAACAAAGATACAGCTATTCCCGTAAAAAATGGAAATTTGGAACTGCTTCACTAAATTTGCTGTATCTTTGACAATTTTCATTGAAAAGTTTTGAAATTTGGTCAAAAGATGTAAAAATGTTCGATCTTATCCCAAGTAACAATTTTAGCTTTATTATGGTCAGCAAAATATCGTTTGGACTATCGCATTAATCTTCATAAAAAGCTAAAGCGCATTCTATAACATCACCTGGACTCTAATAAAGCCAAAATCAGGCTATTTGGCCCTACCCTAGAAACGTCATCAAGACATATAATTGTTGGTCATCAATTTTGGTCACCAAAGCTTTTAAAAAGCTATTATAAAACATGTTAGAAATTTTTGTTTTTTTTCGGTTCTGTCAGTTCTCGGAGTTTTTTTTTTATTTTTCCCAGCAACCATAATGGTTGATGAATGATGATTGCATTATTCAGATATGATCTGGTAAAATTTATAGCTAAATAAACCAATGTTTTAACAATATATTGAGCTTCTTTTCTACTACCAGTCAAGATTTTAGGTAAAATGTATATGAAATAGTATCTTAAAATAAATGCGCCTCGTCAAATCTGATGGTCAATCATGATGGAATTGATGGAAAAAGACCTGAAAAAAAAAATTCCAATGCTTGCATTGTGAATCCATCAACATGGCGTCATTTTGTGCCCTTCGATTTTGCAGCCAACATGGCGTGAGTCAATTCATAGTTTTATTATGGTTTAATGATGACCCCAAAAAAAGCTACGATTTGACGTTTCTCTCGCAAGCCAACCAATTACACGCTAAGGTTAAGTTCCTCATTTCTGAGTTGTTAATCATTAGTACAGTGAATGAGGACAGACTTTTTGAATGAAAAGGGATTGGTTTTGAATGACCCGTGGAATAAATCATGAGTTGAAGTCAAATTTCGTTGTCTGACGCCATCTTGAAATCCAAGATGGCGGCTTCCGCTGAACTTTAAAATGGTGTAAATGACTTGAAACCGCATGAAACCCCAACAAAATGGGTATCGAGTGAAAGGGCTAAACGAGTAGAAGTTGAATTTTGCTATCAGACGCCATCTTGAAATCCAAGATGGCGGCATTCGCTCAGCATTTAATGCTTACTGCTGACAAAAAGTCGCATTAAACCAACACTATACGGGTATTGGGTGAAAGGGCTAAACTAGAAGTCGATTTTTTTCTTTCCGACGCCATCTTGAAATCCAAGATGGCAGCTTCCATTGAATTTAAAATACTGTTAATCAATGAAAATCGCTTGAACACAACTTTTTTCACGTAATACTACATTAAAACTACTATTTAAAGACAATTTGGATCATTTTAAATCACTTTAATTATTTTTTCATTATGTTTCTAATGCATTTAGCACTTTTCTTGTTTTGTTTATAGTTTTTGTTTTTTTTGCCATTTATGTAATTCTATTATTCCTATCATGCCATTATGTTTAAATTGTATTGGTCTTATTCTTGCGAAAACTATAAGGTAATGTTGTTTCTGTTAACCGTCTGATTTAGGCACATGTGCCAAATTCGATGTTGCCAAAATCGAATGTTGCCAAAAACGAACGGGGTCTGTATTGTGGTGGTTTTTGTGGGATTTTCAGTCACTTACAGATTTTCAGAGAAACACGAAAACATATATTTGACTTCTATCATTTAGCCTTAGCACCCAAAACAATATATTTGGGAGTTTCATGCTATTTTCATTCATTTACAGTATTTTTAAGTTCAGCTGAAGCCACCATCTTGGATTTCAAGATAGCGTCAGAATGCAAAAATAAACTTTTTATAGCTTATCCCAATTGACAAACACCCATATTTTGAAGGTTTCATGCGATATTCAATGATTTAGAGCATTTTTAAAGTTTATAGAAAGCTGCCATCTTGGATTTCAAGATGGCGTAAGATAGCAATATTCGACTTCTACTCGTTAAGCCCTTCCACCCACTACCACCTGGGTTTCATGTCATTTTAAGTCATTTACTACATTTTAAAGTTTAGCGGAAGGATTTCAAGATGGCATCAGATAGCGAAATTCAACTTCTACCGGTTGATTTCTTTCAACTTATATCCTTACAATATGGGTTTTATGCGATTTTCAGTCATTTACAGTATTCTCAAGTTGAGTGGTAGCCGCCATCTTGGATTTAAGATGGCGACGGGCAACGAAATTTGACTTCTACTCTTATTCTACTCTCTTATTACTGTCACCTAATAACCATATTGTGAAGGTTTCACGAAATTTTCAGTAATTTACAGCTTTGAAAATAAAAGCGGAAGCCGCCATTTTGAATTAATGATGGCGTCAAGCAACAATTTTTTTTCCTACTATTTGAGCCCTTTCACTCAATACTCATATTGTAAAGATATTCATACCACTTTCGGTGATTTCAAGTTTTCAAAGATGTATTTTTTTTAATTTTAACTCAAAACCAACACGCATAACTTACCAAAAATGTGTAAAAATGGGAGTTCCAATTCAAATATGTGCTATCTAATCTGAGCGTGTCCTGTTTTGACATCTTGATCGAGAACTGTCACTAAGTTTTATGGCGGTTTAATAATCATGCACTGAGTGCTATTATAAAACATGCAAAAGAAAGCTTGGAGCAAACTTCTAGGTTTGTGTTTTATTATAGTTTAAAAAAAGCATTCACAACTCTTTCAAAATAACTAAAACAGCATGTTTAATAAAAGTTTTATTAGCGTTTTCAAAACCATCTGAAAACATATGGTCGAAAAAAAATTATAAGCATTCTGCATGACCATAATAAAACCGCCATAAAACGAGCTGCACAAAAAAATGCCATAATTAAACCATGATAAAACTTCCTAATGCTAATTGGCATAATCTGTGTTACTTGGGATACCAGGTTAAGTTTCGTCAAAATCGATGAACGTGATCAAAAATGGTGCCGGATTGAAAATGAGCTTCATTTTCGCCCAGCAGACGATTTCATTCTTTTTAGGACGGATGTTTGTATGGAAAACATCGTAATCTATGTATTCTGGTTTTTTCTTTCACTAAATTGATAGGAACTTCATTTTTGCTTTGTTTAGAAATAGAAATTATTCCAACAGAGCTGGTATTGAAACAAAATAGCGAATAGAATACTCGCTTTAATTGTGGATCAAATTTGTTTATCGGTGTAACTAGCAGGTCATTACTGAAATTCTGTTCTTTTTATTTTGAACCCTGTTGGAACATTTTCTCTTTCGAAACAAAGCAAAAATGAAGTTCCTTTCAATTTACAACATTCTTTTTGATAATTTTTTGTTATGTGAAAGAAAAAAACAAGAGTACATGGATTACGATATTTTCCATACAAACATCCGTTCAAAAAAGAATGAAATCGTCTGCTGGGCGATAATGAACCTCATTTTCAATCCGGCACCATTTTTGATCACGTTCATCGATTTTGACGAAACTTAGCCTGGTATTAGATCAAACATTTTTACATCTTTGGACCAAATTTCAAAACTTTTCAATGAAAATTGTCAAAGATACAGCAAATTTAGTGAAGCAATTCCAAATTTCCCGTTTTTACGGGAATAGCTATATCTTTGTTTCCCGTCATTGCAAAGACTTCAAATTTTGTGGAGTGTTAGTTGGATAGTTGAACAAGATTGTGTGAAATTTTCATGAAAAAATATAAACCGAGAGAGAAATGGCAGCTTGTCAAAGTTGGAAGTGGGTGCGCAGCTTCATGCGATTTCATTTTTTTTTTAACGCAACTGTAGTTTTGAATATGATGAATCGTATAACATTATAAAACCAGGATCGATTATTTTAACACTTAAAATTCCCCCTACCCATTTGGCTCCGAGGGCCTCATATTAATTTGATATAAATGGGGGCGTTGAGCTCTCAAACTTTGCAAAAGGGGGCGGTGAGCGAAAAAAGTTTGAAAATCACTGCTTTGGAGTTATCCAAATGAATTAAAACTTTGCCAGTATTGTTTTACCATTGAAAGGATCAAGATTGAGAGCGAGAGCTAGGTTTCAAAAAAGTTCGACCCTGTTGTCCTTCTCACTGGAATGAAAGAGAGGTCTCAAATAATCATAGGAACCTTTATCGTTCCAATAAACTCTACCATGCCACATTTAGTTTCATTTGTTTAATAAAGGTTGGATCACTACAAATCTGGACGCACTATTTATTTTACCATAGTGCTCCTAGTTGTTGGATCTGGAATGTTTTGACGGTACTTTATTCGGAAATGTTTTCTCTACCAGTGCTGAAAATTTCAATACGATTCGTTTTGTTTCAAAAAAGTTACACGTGATGGAAGCCGCGAGATGAAAATAAATTTTGAACACCCACGTCAAAAACCCGACGTGGTCGGGTTCAAAAATCGCGAAATCGTTAAAAATTGTCATATCAACCGTGTGCAGCGTTCTCAAACGTTTCCGTGAGATGCGTACTATAGATCGGCAGGTTCATACCAAACGTTATAGTGAACCTATGAATCAGAAACTGCATTTGAAGGTGTTGAGAACGATCAAGGAAAACACAGGGTAGTCGGACATTGCCAAGAAATTCAACACCGACCGGTGCACCGTCAGCAGAATTCGTCTACTCGAAGGAATACGATCCTATCGGACCAGTAAGCAACCAAACCGGACATTGATGCAGAATTTAGTAGCCAAAGGACGTGCCCGCAAGTTATACAAGAAGATTCCAACGAAGTTCGACGGATGCATCCTCATGGATGACGAAACGTACGTGAACATGGATTTTGGGCAGCTTTCTGGCCAAAAATTATGTAAAGCCACTGCAGTGGTGCACTGCACTGGTCATGGTGATGTCCCCGGCAACTTCAAATTCGTTTTTGCTGATAAGTGTGCAAGAAAGTGTTTGACTGGCAAGGTATTTGCAGCTGCGAACGAAAAATTCCGGTTTTTGTGAAAAACAAGACCATTAGATCTCACAAAGGACTAGTTAAGTTTTCGCCAGATTTGGCACGCTGCCACTACAGCTAGGAGGTTCTACAGTGGTATTGGGCCAACGGGTGGATTTTGTCGAAAAGGACATCAACCCACCCAACTGCCCTCAATTCCGCTCAATCGAAAAATTTTGAGCAATTGTCAAGCAGAAGATGAAGAAGAATGGTAGGACGACTCGGGAAGCAACAGAGATGAAGAGATTGTGGAACAAAATGGCCGCTGAGGTCAGCGAATAGGGTATTCATTAATTTTGGGAAGGTGTAGCAAAGCACACCGGGTCAGCTAGTCCTACATAAAATTATGGTACAGACCCCGTTCGATTTTGGCAACATCCGAGCAAAAGCCGTTCGTTTTTGGCAACATCCAAAAAATACGTTTTTTTTGTCACTTTTTTATTTTTCATTTTCATTTCAAATTAATCAAAATTGATGCAAAGCATAATATTAGAATGAAACTTTTTAATTCGGCTTAATTATAATAGTTTTAAACAGTAAAAACAGGAATTTTTCCATGTTTTACTGCTTAAAACTATATAATTGAGCCAAATTGAAAAAATTCATGCTTATATAAGGTTTAACATCAATTTTGACTTATTTGAAAATAAAATTAAAAATAAAAATGTGACAAAAAAATCCATTCGATTTTGGCAAGATTCGAATTTGGCAACATAAAATTTACGGGCGTGTTGCCAAAAACGAACGGAGTCTGTATGAGAATAATCTATGCTGCTGGTAGAATGCTTACTCTGTAAATAATGGACCGGAATGATGACTTGGTAGCCCTTCGGTAAACCCGGAACAATCGTAGTTAGATGATAACTATCCAAAACAAATCTTTCAGCTTCCAGATTTCATCCAGCCCACTTGGTCATTTTAATCGAATTAATCAATTTTTTTTTGCATAGATTTCTTGATTTTTCTTCACGTACACAACGTATCGTTTACAAAGGGAATGCAGTGTAAATTACAGTGTACTGCATTTATTTTCCCACTCAGATTTAATCCTATGAATTTCAATCGCAATTTGAGTTCACAATCAAGACATTCATAAAAAGGTAAGAAAACGTGTTTTGTAAAAAATGAAATTTAACAAAAAAAATTTAAGACAGTTGATTTTGGTGATACGGAGCTTTACATGAATTTGACTTAGAATATTTCCTTAATTGCCCCGTTTAGTTGCATTAGAATCCTTATTCTATACTTCTCAAAATGCAATCAACAAATTTTGTGCAAAAATTTAAGAATTTACTATTAATTAATAAAATAGACACTTAAGTTATCGTCCAAAAGTTTGGGATCACCCCTCAGTATGGTGTATCGGTCAAAAACATGCAAATTTATCTCATTCATATCTTTCTCATCTAACATCGTATTGCAGATTTGAAGGGTGCATTTGAAAGCTTAGGAATTGTTGTTTTTCCATAAATTCATACAAAAATTATATTTTAAAGTGATAACCATAAACAATTTACTTGAAATTAATTGTTTTTTGAAAATTCACACTTATGATTGTGAATTTTTTATGGTTATGGATTTTAAATATAATTTTTTAATGAATTTGTGAAAAAACAACAATTCCTAAGCTTTCAAATGCACCCTTCAGATCTGCAATACGATGTTAGATGAGAAAGATATGAATGAGATAAATTTGCATGTTTTTGATAAAATGATCCCAAACTTTTGAACGATAACTCAAGTGTCTATTTTATTAATTAATAGTACATTCTTAAATTTGTGAACAAAATTTTTTGATTGCATTTTGAGAAGTATAGAATAAGGATTCTAATGCAACTCAAATTTTGAAATTTGGTCCACCCTATCGCGAGATGATCGGCTTTGAATATTGAGTGCGTTTTTTTGAAAATGCTCTAACTTTAGGTTAAGTTTTAGGAGCAAAACAAAAACATTATTTCTGGGCAAAATAACTCCGAAATAGCTATTGCTCATTATCTTTCAAATGAGTTCAGAAGATTTGCAATATGTCCTAAGACGGCTGAGATATGAACGATCAAAATTTGCATGTTTTTTAGCGGGCGATCCCAAGCTTTTGGCCGGCAGTGTATATAAAGAAACAGAATTGATTTTCGAATGATATAAACAAATTAGCCTAGTGCATGTTATACGAGAAAATCATACAGCTACTTCCCACTTTTCAATTTCGAAGCTCTGAAAATCGATTGAGTTCTGAAACCTTTTTTATTCGCGAGGCACTAGAACTTTTATTATAGTATGAAGAATTTGATCACTGCTGGTTAAGTTGGTAATAAGTTTATCGCCTCTATTTTTGGAAAATTGGTTCTTTGAAAAAGAAAATTTCAAGACAATAAATATTATAAGCGGATTGAAAGTTTAAAATAATGAGCAGATGATGAAAATGAGAGAAGCATTTTTATCATATGTCAAGCAGGTGATCATGCGTGTGATAACTTTGATTTGACTCCATGTGAAAGCTGATTAAAATATAAAACACATAAAGTAAAGAAAGATACTTTTCATTCCTGTTAGGTGTTTGAATAAATTCTTATCGAATTTTTATATGCAAGTATCTATTTATTGATAAATTACCGTCTGTCTGTCTGTCTGTCTGCCTGTTCTCTATAGACTCGAGAACTACTTACCGATTTACGTAAAACTTGAAAGGAGAGTATTTGAGGCTGGGGTAGGTTCCTATCAAAGTTTGAAAACCCTCGCTTACACTGGAAAGGGGAAAGTGGCCTCCATAACAAAATAAACATGTTTTAATAACTCGAAAACTAGGCAAAAAACTGGAACCAAATATGGCATAGAAGGGTTTTGGGCAGGAGAAATATTTCTAGGATGGTTTAAGACCTCTCCCAGAGTGGAGATAGAAAGGGGGAAGGGGGGCCAACCATACAATTTTTTACACAATTCGAGAACCAATTGAGCAAAAGGAACCAAAATTTTGAATGGGAAGTGTTTCTATGAATGTTTGAGAGGGGTTTGGGAAGAATGACAGCTTGCTGTTAAATTCCTTGAAAAAAAAAACATGAATGTTTGAGGCCCCTTTCTTCTTGCATAGGAAAGATAGGGGAGAAGATGGGGCCCTTGTAGAACTTTCTTGCATATCTTGAAAACTGATCAAGCAAATGGAACCAAATTTGACATGGGAGATTATTTGGATACAGTAGATTAAAAATGCAGTAAGGGCTCCCATTCATTTTTGTGTGCTTAATTCGAGCACTTAAAGCATGGATCACTACAAATCTGGACGCATTAAAACGGCTCTATCTCGGAGCTATGTAAACGAAATAAAAATGTTTTGTACTTGAAATGTAGGGTTTTTGTTACACTTTAAAGGAAAAATAATAAAAAAAATTATTCCGATGTTGTTTTGATGAATTTTCGAACTTTTGGTTGAGTATCACTCATTATAGTTTGAATCATGAATAAGAATTAAAACAAAGGTAAAAAAAAATTTTCACTAAATTTAAAAATAGAAAAAAAAGTTGCAGTTTTGTTTTGATCGTCATTATGATTTAGGTATTTATTTTAAAATGTTGGGTGAACAAATAATAAGTTAAAAAACTTTCACAAATTTCATTAATTTTGGGAAGGTGTAGCAAAGCACACCGGGTCAGCTAGTCCTACATAAAATTATGGTACAGACCCCGTTCGATTTTGGCAACATCCGAGCAAAAGCCGTTCGTTTTTGGCAACATCAAAAAATACGTTTTTTTTTTGTCACTTTTTTATTTTTCATTTTCATTTCAAATTAATCAAAATTGATGCAAAACATAATATTAGAATGAAACTTTTTAATTCGGCTTATTCTGGATTTCTTTTCTTTATGAGCTTATTACTTAAAGAAACAATTTTCTTTGGATGTATGAAATCACCCTTTTCCTTTCAAATATAGTGAAGGTCTCAAACTATCATAGAAACATTTTTCGTAACAGTCATAAGCCACAATTGGCTCTATTTACCCAACCCTGCCATATTTGATTTCAGTTTTTCGATAAGTTATCGAATTAGTATAAAACTTTAAGGGGTCTCAAACCACCAGGAAAAACATGTCTTGTATATAAATACCTACGCTCCCGCACATTAGGTTCCATTTTCTCGATTAGTTCTCGCATTATAAAAAAAGGAATGGTCACCTCATTCCAGGCGCGGTCCTATGGGGGGGGGGGGGTGATCGGGGTCTTCCCCCCCCCCCCCTCAAGCGGCATAAAAACGTTTCAAAACACTCGTAAACGCTGGAATTTCTATAAAAGTTCGAACTTTTCCTAGTGGGTGTTCTTTCGAATTTTCAAAATTTTCCACTCCGTGGGGGTGATTATTAGATAAAAGAATTTGTAAATTTCTTAAACTCTTAAAATTGGAAAAAAATCGGTCCGTCAAACTAAAAAGTTGTAACTTGCTATTCTCTAGACCATTTTCCACCACATTACTTTTGTTAAGGCACTTACAGTGTTTAATTCGAATTTGCTGACCACATATGTATCTTTTATACATTTTTATACATTCATATCTTTTGAATTTTCTAAAATACCAAAAATACTACTTCTTAAATTACAGGTGATGAACAAAACTTGACTATGTATTTATTTTTTACCAGATGAAATAAATTCGACTATTCTCTTGGGAACAAGGCAATCGCTCAAGATATTTTTCCAATTTTTTATCAACACGGCTGGAGTTTCAAATTCGCACCAATTATATCGCCAATACTGGGGCTTGTCCACACAATAATAGTTAAAGTTTTAAGTAAAATCCAGCATAATAATTTAAGTTGAAAATCCACCCTGAATCTGAAGGTTCCATTATTGCAATTGATTAAGTCTATTTATTAAAAATAGAATTAGCTTTAAAAAATTCATTGATTTTTTTAAATTTAGATTATACAATACAAGTTTGAAAATATTGAGTGCATGAAGCAAAAATACAATTTTTCACTGTATTACTAAATCATTTGCTTCAAATTAACTATTTCTTCTTATTCAGTCCGATAAATTTTCAAATCTATGAAAGCTTGAAATTTGAGTGAAAACAAATAAAAATAAGTTCCGAAAGCTGCATACTTAAGAATTTTATTTTAATTATTTTGATTTAGAATTAAATTTTTATACAGAAATTGAAGAATCGAAACAAGAGTTTATATTAATTCGATTCAGCAATTTACTTCAGAAAAATAATAAAATATTCATTTTTAAATTCATAGCAATTGTTAAGAAACATTTTCTTAAATAAATGTTTTGAATTCCAATGGTATTGTTGCAAAACGAGAATCACTTAAATTTTGGTGAGAGTATTGCGGTGATATATAGATACTCAAGAAAAATATTGTACAGAAATAACTTGAAAACTTACACACATTTTCTTCCATAAGAATGTGTGTATTTTTTCATTTGTAAAATCACATTCATATCGGAAGATACTTTAAACAGATCTTAAATTAATAATTACATATGGCGAAAATCATATTTTTATTAACAATTGTTCGCAGTGAATAATAAAAATTCGCTGATTGTTTTATAAAAGGACGAGGATAAGCTGTTTAAAAGGATGTCAAAAAAATGTAGAGAAGGTTTATTTAACTTCTCTAATTTCAAATTTGTTTAAACACAAACCTCTAATTAAGTTAAATGAAATTTGAAGGGAAGAGGAGATGCAGTGTGCATCATGGTCGTGTAATAATGTTTCTTTTTCTGAAGAAGTGTATCTTATAAAGTTCATCCATTACTTTAATGATTAACCACTACGATAAAAAAAATCGTTTGAATCATCACAAATTTTATGCTGATATGAAATATTTTTTCAAGAACCCAATTTCAGCCTCCATTTTTTATCTAAATTTTCAACTCCACATTCGAACTGGTATCTATAAATTCACAAGGTCACAGAATATACACTTTTTTAGATGAAAAAAATTAAAGAGCGAATTTTGCCCTTAATTATTTTCAAATAGGTTAAAAATTATGTTACTTTGATTTATCGGCCTAGCGGTGAAAAGTGATGTCCTTTTTAGTAGGGACATCTGAAGATTATGAAATTTTTATATAGATGGATAGAAGGTTAGAAGAAATGAAAGATGGTGAAAATGAGCGGGTAGAATTTGTCTAGAAGCATTACCATCACATACCAAATTTTTGTTCCTCACGATAATTTGGTATGTGATGGTAATGCTTCTAGACAAATTCTACCCGCTCATTTTCACCATCTTTCATTTCTTCTAACCTTCTATCCATCTATATAAAAATTTCATAATCTTCAGATGTCCCTACTAAAAAGGACATCACTTTTCACCGCTAGGCCGATAAATCAAAGTAACAAACAAAAATTACGGTGGTTAATCTCTTCATAAAGTTAAAAATTATTTTTGCACTTCTCTGGCAAAACTTTTAAACATTATAATTAAAATTCGAAATAAGGGTTCATACCAAAATTCTTTCTCCAAGAACGCAAGAAATTATTGAAGTTTTTTGTTAGTTTAATGTTCCCAATTTTGTAAAATGATAGACTTTAAACGAATGTTTAAAAAAGTAATGACTACATTGAATTTAAGTTTTTTCTCAAAACAGAAACCAAATCGTTTTTCAGACTTAAGCAATGAAATAAAATCTTTGTTTCTTAAAACTTTCTTAAGTAATGTCAAAAATACGTGTCTCTCCGAATTATCAAAAACTGTAGATTTTTTTTAGATCATTCATCATCATAAAAGTATTATCTATTCCTTTATTGAATAAAGTATAATAAACCAATTCAGAATCAGTTTTTTTTTCATGTTAAATCGTAAGTCCATCAGTTATTAATGATTGATTTCACTCAAAACTAATTCATTTTAAAACTTATAAACTCCATATCACCAAAACGAGAGGTGATAAACATAATCTTGTTGAAGATTCAAGTTCAACGCTCAAAAATCAACTAAATCAATCATTAAAACATAGACACCGACATGTTATCTCTTGAATTATTTTGGTAAGGCGGCATCCATAAATTACGTAACGCAAAAAATGCACTTTTCTAACCCCCTCCCCCCCGTATGTCACAGATCGTAACATTTCGACGTACCCCCCTATGAAAATTACGTAACGCGGATATTAAACTCCCCCCCCCCCCAGGTTTTCGTTTACTGATTTCTTGAGGTAAAAAAAGATTTTAACATAAATTTTTTAATGTTCTTTAAAACGGAATAAATATCTATCCAAATCGCTTCTTACTACTCATTGATGATAACTCTCTGATAAAATATATTGATTGTCTTATTGCGAGTTGCTCTGTGCTTGTTAACTGATGATCTACCTTGTTTACTTTATTTTGTTCATACTCCTGCAGAACTTGTTATGCAAAATATACTCCACTTAGTAATATTCGTTGGAATAATCAAAATTGCATTTTTTATACCAATTGAGAAAAATTGTAAAGTTTTCGTCTTATGGTTGAATTGAGTTCTTGGGGGTAAATTTACAAATATTCGGCTTTCCGCTAGATATTTCACGTATATTCAATACACTTTTTATGGAGTCTATCTCAGAGTCTTTAAAAAGGAAAGGTTTCAAACTAGTTTCAACTATGTTGTAGCTTACAAATTTTAAGCTGATTTTGGTTTGCATATCATTCTGCAAAAATTGCATGACTTAAAAATAGTAGCGATAAAACTGAAATTTTTAAGGAAAATCGTTACGTAACGATGAGCATACCTCCCCCCCTCCCCTATGTCACAAGTTGTAACACTTGAGCTTACCCCCTCCCCCCCCCACTAAGAGCGTTACGTAATTTATGGATGCCCCCTAAGACGTTTTTATTAGAAAAAATCTTTTTCAAATGTTAAAAACTAATCCTGTCCATCTTTATATTATATTTTAATTTATGAAGCGTTTAATCACCGTTATTTTGTTTGTTAATTCATTTTATCGACCTTATCGGTGAAAATTAAATGAACATAACTAAGAACATTTCAACATTATGAAAATTCTTGTTAAATAGAAAGTTAGAAGGAAAAATACTCTCGCCATATAAAAACTTTATAAGTAAAATGCCTTAATAAAACCATTTGTAAATTTAAAAAAATAGAAAGTTAGAAGAACTATAAGGATATTGAAAATGAGAGAGTAGAATTTTATAAGAAGCAATATTCCAATTGACGGCGAAAAAAATATTCAGAGCTTGAAATTTTAAACTATAACTCCGCTTGAAAATTTAAAAGAGATTTCCTTTTTTTAAATTATTTTAAATAATCTTTTTCCAATCGTTCATAATTTTTATTTAATCTGTGAAAAAATTCGAAAAAAAGATTCGAAGTAGCAACTTTTGAAAATAATTTTAAGCGAACTCTTCCATTCCATAATGGTAGAATTGGAATATTAATAAAGAATTTTATTTTTGACTTTGATAACCAGACACTCTTGAAATAAAATTAATTATTCTCATTTTTAAATTAATCATCTACTAATTTCGAATAAATTCTCTGATGTTCAGTATGGATATATTTTCCTCATCGATAATTCAAAATTTAAATTGTGTTTGAATAGTATTTCATATGGATGACTTTACAGAGGAATTTTTCAACCAACACTACAATTTTAATTGAAGAAAAAAAAAAGAAAATAATATGGTTGATAATTTACATTATTATCAATTATTCTGACCCAATCTAATTTTTTGTAAGTATTCGAGTTCAATTTCGTATCAAATTTGGTGTTATATTTGATGTATTCTTCTTCTGTGCACTGATTGTTATGTCCGCGAAGCATCAAATTTTGGCTTTATTCCAAATTTCTATAGTATAATTTCTAACAAAATTTGAAATTCGAAGCCGTGTCCTTCGCACGGGTCTGATGTGCAGCAAACATTTAAGTCTCATTTTAAACTGCAGGAGAAGGTGGTCTAAAACATCATGAATTCATCTCCTGTACATAAATATACTCTCAAGCAAATTTGGTTCCATTTTCTCGATTAGTTATCGAAATATTAAAAAAAAAATTATATAAGTGACCCCCTTCTCACTTTTTAACGCTCTACTGTATGGAGGGAGGAGTTCTAAATTACACCGAGAAACATTTGTAAAGCTCAAATATCTTCTCATGCCAAATTTGGGTTCGTTTGCTTTTTAAGGTCTCGAGTTATGCAATTAAATTTGTAAGGGTGCCTCTTCCTCCTACCTATCCCTAACTGGAAGAAGGGATCAGAGATAATCATAGAAACTTTCCGTGTACTCAAATACACCCTCTTGCCAAATTCTGTTCCAATTGCTGTAATGTATTTCTTTGTTATATTTGTTTCCATTTGTTTGATAAGTTCTTGCTATATGCAGAACAATTATATGTGAGCTCCCATCATCCCTAAATTGGTCCCTAATTGAAGGAGAAATGAGTCTCAAATAAGCATATAACCATTTCCCGTATCCAAATATCCTCCCAAGTCAAGTTAGGTTCTATTTGCTTGAAAAGTACTCAAGTGTTGAAAAAATTGTATGTGCCTTAAAATTTTTCCCATGAAAAAAATGAAAGGTATTCAAAAATATCATAGACACATAGCTCCCGTTCAAATAACTTCCCACGCGAAATTTCGTTCCATTTGCTTGATTAGTTTTCCGCTTAAGCTGAAAAATGAATAGGAGACCCTTGTCTATCTCTTCACTGGAAGGAGGGAGAAGTACCAAATATTCATGGTCTCGTTTTTCGTACCCAAATACTCGTCCACGCCATTTTTTTTTTCTATTTGTTCGAATAGATCTCAAGTTATGTAATTAAAAAGGAATAGATACCCCCATCCTCCCTTTCTATATCTCCACTATAAGAAGGGAGGGGTCTGAAATAATCATAGAAACATTTCTCGTATTCAAATACCTTTCCATGCCAAATTTGGTTCCTTAAGCTTGTTAGTTTTGATTCAAGGAATTCCAGTTACTCGAATACCCTACCGTGACAAATTTGGTTTAATTTACTTTTTATCTGAAAGACTTTCTCCCCCTTCCAGTGAGAGGAAAGGGCCTCAAACCATAACAGGAACCTTTCCAGGCCTTCAATACCCTCACATGAGAAGTTTCAAGTGAATCGGTTCGGAACATAAAGACAGACACACAGAAATCTATTTATATATAGTGGTGTAGATACTTTTTGTTCGATTGTTTGAAACGTCTCACGAACTTCTAGCCGATGCACAGTAGGGTGGTTCCATACATGTCACATAAAAAATTGTTTTTTTTTAGTTTTCTTGATTGTTATCACTTATGATTTACTAGCTATTTACTAGTTAGTTACTAGCTATAATTTCATTTTTTTCCGGCGTAATCTGCGGCAATCAAACTATTTTGCGGGTTTTTCACAAAAAAAAAACACTTTTTTCACACTTTTCCAACACTAAGCCTACTGTGATCACATTTTACTATATATAATGAAAGAGGTTTGTTATGTATTGTGCTTCAAACAACTTTTCTTTGGGCGCCAAAATGATTAAATGTATCGTTATAGCTATTCAAAGTTTCGCTATAGTGCACATTTTACAAAATAAAAATAAAATTAAAAAAGTCGACTTACCAAACTTTGAAAAATCAAACTATTAACGATCTTCATTATAGAAGAGGATTTGTCACATTTAGACGAAAACATAAATAAAAATTATCTCCCAGTCCATAGTTGATAAAAGGCCCATTGAGTTGTTTCAAAGTTTTGCCTTGAGAGTGTTTAACAAGTTATATTGTATTGAATAACATTCGTGTTATTCATGGATGTTTGCATTGCTCGATGATTCACTAAAATGTATAGAGGACCAGCAATCTATATGCGCCTAGAAAGCAGAATAATGATTTTATTAAACGTTGTATCAAATATATGAATAAAAATTATAAACACTCGAGCTAAACTCTTTTTTCTATGCAATGGACTAATTTTTATGTTGAAATGTCTTTCGGTTTTCGAAAAAACGATTTCATTATAAAAGTTGTCTAAATTGTCGATCCTCAAACTGTGCGGGCAAAAAACGAATAATTATTTATAAGGCAATAAATATTTCAGTTTCTCTGTCAATATTTAAGCATGATTATATTGAAAATGCATGGAACTGATAACTAACATTCGACAAAGCTGTAATAATTTTATAAAAATTTATGTCTCCTTTAATTTTATTCAATAAAACATAAGTTAAGGTTGCCATATTATAGAATCAATTCATCCAAAAGAAAAAACTATGAAATCTGTTTTGAGGTCTCTCTTGACACCTTACGGGCCAAATGTAATTTTTCTCGTTTTTCGCTTGCCGCGAATGTGCTACATACTAAAGCATAACTCAAATGTTACAAATTGAATTATGAAACTTTTTCCTTCAATGTTGAACATAACACTTCGGTAGCTTATAAATTACTAAATTTGAAGAATTTTATTATCGGTGTTTTTCGGCTTCGATTTCTTGCGGTCTTTAATGTGTGAAGGTGTTAATTAGGACTTAGGTTCGAAGTTATAAGGTTTATTATAATGGTCATAACTTTATCTTATCATCTAAATATATCTCTTATTCCACTTTCTAATCACTATTCAACCTTCATTAAAGCTTTAGTGTGCTGTATTTTGTATGTTCATCTCAATAAGAAACACAAATCACCTAATTTTTTGATTTGGGCTTCTTTAAATATATTTTTTTTAAATCTAAATATAACATCAAAGGGTGTCAAATCCTTGTATGATTTTTTAAACTTTGTTGAGTTTTTAAATTTGGTTTTTTATTTTTTCATGTCTTATGTTCAAAACGTATTACCCTTAAAATGCAATGATTAGATATTTTGTTTAAGCAACTGTTTTGCCAAACGGCTGGAGGCGCATTTAACCAGCTAGGCGTATTTAGGAACACGTTCCACAACGTGTGTGTGTTTATGTTTCGGAGAATCCTCGAGACTAATGAACTTCATTTTAATGATTAAAGCAACGCTTTGATTATCTTTCCCGGAAATTCCATTTTTCAAAAGAGGATCAGTACTGAAACATTTGTTTGTATTTACCCTCTTTTCTCGGTTATTGAAAAAGAATATATTTGATTTCACGATAAACGTCAGTCGCATATTATTGCCGCATTATTAAAACTTATCTCGATGGTTGAGATCAAACTAGAAAATCCTCAATTTGAAATTTCTGTCATGTGCCTGAGCAGCGTTATAATTTATCTATCACTCTTAATCGAAATTGAAATAACATTAGACATTCAGATATTCCTATTTCTATCAATTTAAATTTTGAAACTTGAGTTGGAACCTTTATTCTGTTAATTTTTCTGTAAATTTAAGCTTAAACTTGATGACAAAAAACTCAATCCATTTTTCTTAATAGAAGATTATAATAGCTAATTGGTCGCTAGCTAACAAACCTTTCCACCAAATTCGCTCAGACACACAATAGAATTTTGCAAAATATGTGTATGGCTCATTAATAGCTCTTGATTTGAATCCGCTCAATTATAGAATGTTGAATAGATTCTAACAAAATAGAAACGCAACACCATCGACTGTTGTTGGTTGGTCTTGTCTGGCCATGGTTGTGGTCGACTTTCTTACACCCGATAATAACAAAACCAGAACCTCCCAAAAGGGAAAGGCGGAAGAGGGATTGGTTTCCGCAGATTTCCTGGCCCGGTTCGAAGTTAGGTATATCGTAGCAACAGATTTTCCAGAATATGTTGAACCGAGTGAGGATGTTTTGAGCTGGCCCTTGCATAAGCTATTTTGTAGTTCCCGGCTAGTTATTCTCGGAACAGAGAACGGCCGGGATTTATGATAGTAAACAGTACCGTTGCATTTAGTGGATACTTCGAACCCTTTGTTAACAAGCCCTTCCGGCAGGATGTAAAATGCTTTAATATGGGCTAATAAGTGCATTTATATTCCATTTTCGAAGGCGAAGAACCAACAGAGGATATAACGTAAACGTTAATCTATTCATTTTATGATAATGTTTAATTTTGTGTAAATTAGTTAAATTTTGTATAATTCTCTTGAATTTTTTGTAATTTTGAGTAAGTTTGTGTAAATGTATGTGATTTGATGTAATTTTGTGAAATTTTCTAGACGTTGGGTTTTTTTTTAAAACACAGCTCAAAACTACCGGGTTTACTCATTTCAAGAAAATTGTTCAACTTGAACTGTTAACAGATCATTTCCAAACTGATAGACCATTCTGGGGTGATTTGAGTAAAATCGGGTAGCTCAAAGATTTGTTTTGCATATTGTTTTCTGCTACGGTTGTTCCGGAATTTTCGCAGAGCCTCTAAGTGGCCATACAATTCCATGCTCCTGTCGAGAAGCTACGTCAATTGACCACCCCAAAGTGGTTTGGAAAAAAGATGGAAATTTCTAGGACCTGTTTGAAACATGTTCAAAAATCGTCATATATGTAAATCTCGGGAAAATCGTTTCAAATAAAACCGTGTGAAATAAGATCATTTAAAAAAATCTTATGTAATTTTCTCTAATTATTTTCGTTTTCTTCGCATGATCCAACTGGATTGAATTGTCACGAACGGTCAACGGTCGGAAACCTTGGCTCAACTTATTTAATTATCTCATTTTTTTTATTTTTTTTATTTTGTGTAAATTACCGAATTACTGAATTTGAATAACATTTTGAAGTTTTTGCAATGTTGTATAATTTTGTGAAGTTGTGCGAAATTTCGTATCTATAGTTATTTTTTATTTTTTTGTAAAATGTTGTGAAATATTTTTGCTATTGTGATATTTTGGGTAATTTAGTGTTATTTTTGTGTAATTTTGTGTAATTTTGTGTAACTTTGTGTAATTTTGTGTAATTTTCTGTAAATTCATATTGTTTCATGTAATTCTTTGGAATTCTGTGTTATGTTGTGTAATTTTCTGTGATTATGCGTAATTTTTTGTGGTTTTCTGTGATTTTGCGTCATTTTCTGTGGTTTTCTGTAATTTTCTGTGATTTTATGTGATTTTCTGTAATTTTCTGTAATTTCTGTAATACTCTGTTAATTTCTTTAATTTTTCTTAATTTTCTGTAGTGTTGTGTAATTTTGTGAAATTTGGTGTAATTTTTTGTATATTTGTGTAATTGTGTGATATTATGTGTAATATTGTGTAGCTTTGTGTAATTTTGTATGGTTTTGTGTAATTTTGTGATTTTTTTTTGTAATTTTGTGTAATTTTTTGTAATTTTGTGTAATTTTGTGTAATTTTGAGTTATTTTGTGTTATTTTGTGTAATATTGTGTAATTTTGTGTAATTTTGTGTAATTTTGTGTAATTTTGTGTAATTTTGTGTAATTTTGTGTAATTTTGTGTAATTTTGTGTAGTTTTGTGTAATTTTGTGTAATTTTGTGTAATTTTGTGTTAATTTGTGTATTTTTGTGTACATTTGTGTACATTTGTGTAATTGTGTGTAATTTTGTGTAATTTTGTGTAGTTTTGTGTATTTTTTTAAATTTTGTGTAATTTCATGTAATTGGGTAACTTTGTGTAATTTCGTTTAATTTTGTGCAATTTTGTGTTATTATGTTTTATTTTGTGTAATTTTGTGTAATTTTGTATAATTTTGTGTAATTTTGTGTAATTTGGTGTAATTTTGTGTATATTTGTGTAATTTTGTGTAATTTCGTGTAATTTTGTGTAATTTTGTGTATTTTTGTGTAATTTTGTGTAATTTTGTGTAATTTTGTGTAATTTTGTGATATATTGTTTAATTCTTTGTAATTTTGTGTAATTTTGTGTAATTTTGTGTAATTTTGTGTAATTTTGTGTAATTTTGTGTAATTTTGTGTAATTTTGTGTAATTTTGTGTAATTTTGTGTAATTTTGAGTTATTTTGTGTTAATTAGTTAATTTTGTGTAATTTTGTGTAATATTGTGTATTTTTGTGTAATTTTGTGTAGTTTTGTGTCATTTTGTGTAATTTTGTGTAATTCTGAATTTGTGAAATTTTGTGGTATTTTGTTGGCTCAATTGGAACTTCTTTTGCAATTCTGCTTCAATTGGAGTAGATTATTTTGAGTTTTATTTATTGTATGATTTTAAGTACATTTGTTTTATTTTTGATATTTTGTGATTTTTTCTTTGTTGAGTGTTAATTGTGTGAATATGGAAGTTTTTTGTGAAATTTTGAATAATTTTGTATGATTCGGTGTAATTTTGTCTTGTTTTGTATTATTTTTAGGATTTTTGTGATATTTTGTGTAATTATGTTCTAAATTGTGTAATTTTGTTTTTTTTTGTTTGTTTAATTTTGTGTATTTTTTTGTATATTTGTGGTTTTAGTAGCATTTTTTTTAAATTTTTGTATATAGAAATATTTCTGCGTTCAACCATGAAAATTTTATAAAGTTTAAGCTTTTTTGAAAAACTTTGTAAAATTTTGGAAATTTAAATTTTTTTTAAGTTTTTTAGTTTTTAGTTAATAATAATCATATTTGTTAGGGCGGAGTTAAGAAATAAATCTAAAACTTTTGTCCTGACCCCATTTGATTTTAAAGAGTTATAACTGTATTTATATGAATTCTGTTAATAGCATTTGATTTCCATTCAATTATCAGCTTTAATAATGAATGTTGATCTCTCAAGCCATTGAAAAGTATTTTATATATAAAACTAGAATGTACAGAAAAAATTAATACAATGTAATTGTGTTGAAAATTGTGTTTCTTAACTCTACGATAGATGACTGACAAGAAACTTGTTTTTTTAACAAAAAAGAAAGCATTTTACAAAAGCTTACAAATTTAAAATTGAATATTACTGTTTGAAGAAAGGTTCATTTATTATTTTTCAAAAATTCACATCCTTTAAGCTGCCAAAATGTTGATCGGAATCTAATACGGTCTGAATATCTCTATTCATAAATTTGTGTTTGGGCTTGTGATATAGCTCAGTTGACAAGTCTGTTGTCTCCTGAGCCGATGTCCGCGAGTTCGAGCCCAAGAGTAAACATCGAACACAGTTGTACCGGATAGTTTTTCAATAACGATCCGCCAACTGCAACGTTGATAAAGTCGCGAATGCCATAAAGATGGTAAAACGACTATAAGCGAAACAAAAAAAAAAATAAATTTGTGTTTGAAAACTCAAAATTTAACTCCACTGTTTAAGTGTAAGTAGTGTAGGTGTTTTACAACTCTCATAAATCATAAAAAAATAACCCGAATTAAAGCTTTTTTCAAAAACTGCGAATATCACTGAAAGTGGCTCCATTTATTGTTCTGTGTAAACGTCTGTAGAATGTTCATTGCACCAAGCTTTTTTTTTTATAGAAGCTAAGAACTCAACACAACTTTGAAGTCGTCTTTCATCTTTTGTGGTTTGATATATTTTTTCCCTGTTCCGTTTACCCACCTTTTTCAATAGAAGAACAAAGCAATATGTTTGCATTTTGGGAGGGTTTCTCTGCAAATGTTTAAATAGAAACCGAAAAACAAACCCCGTTCTCGCCAGAAGAGTAGTTCTGGTTTCGATTTCCCAACCCTCATGGAGGCGAGTTTCTATTTTTGGGGGATGGTCTGAGAAAACCGACATATGCTGAAGTGAATTGAACTTGATCTATTTGTCTGTAAATGCCATACAAATGATGTAGAAAAATTTTGAGCTTATGTTTCTTGTGAAGAGTTTTGTTTCCATGTTGCTATTAGAAAAATGAAACTAAACCAACACTACTTAATAGATAAAATTTGAAAAAACACGGTGACCACTCATCCTTGCGAAGCCTATAGCTAATAAAAATGATCATAAATTTTTTTTTATTTCTTTCCAAAGCTAACCTAAATTTAACATTTATCAAATCGATTAAATGTTTACAAAAGAACACTCGACCATCAACACTTTCCGGAAAGATTGAAGATGAACATACAAACTGCAACAACTGAAAAGAGCAAAAAAAAACACTTTGGCCATCGAATTTTTATTGCTTCAGATTTAAGTTTTATAGCAGCGACAGACAACATCAGCCAACCGAGCAAAAAAATGTATCGGAAAAGCTCCCCCATTCCCAGAGTTTGTGATAACAAAGAAATAAATCTACAACAGCATTCGATTCACAAAAACAAGCAGCCAGCTTCAAACGGGAGCGAAAACTTTTGGATGGGAAACAGCACAGCACACCGAGTGTTAAAAGTTGTTGAATGCTTTTTTTTCTGTTGTTAAAAGAGCGTTGCTGAGCTAGCTTTTGTTGGATCTTAATTTGGTGGAATTTGATGGAAAAAGCTATCAGTACAGACAGAGTTAGCTTTTAATCAAAACGAGAACCGTAATCATTGGTGTGGGTAATTTTGGTAGATTTGTAAATTGACAAGAGACAGAAACACGAAGATTACATATTAATGGTATAAATTATTACGCTTGTTAAAATTGGAATAAGCATTCGCCGTTAATGAAAACTTTGACTGTTCAGAGACCAAGTTTATGTAAAATGCTGAGCTTAAAATATTACAAAATATCAACTAGCTTATCACTGTTACCGATTTATCTAAGAGCTCCAAACCTTCATTCTCTAAATTAGTCGCGGAGTTGTAACTGATTTTTTTTAATAAGTGAAGTTTTAATACCACCTAATAAAAAAAAACTTAGTTAAAATTCAGTCCTTTGTTCAGGAAACTGAAGACATAATAAATTGAAAAAATAATGATTAAAAATTGTTTAAAGGATTGAAGGATTTGAAACTTGAAGTTGTTTTTTGATTGACTGGATCCTAGAATATCTAGTTTAATCCCATTTCATGAAAAAATTGAAAAATGTATAATTTTAATGAACTCTTTTTTTCTTCTTCACAGAAAATGCCACACTTTTAAATAATCAAAATTCAACTTCAAAAAATGATGCCCAACCATGAGTTTTAAATCATTTTAAATCATCATTGCTCTGAGAACCTCCAAAATGAAGGAAGTTAGGATAAAGAAATAGTTATTGAGTGAAATTATGCGACACAAAAATTTCCGGTTTGACAAAATTAAAAAAAAAAATGAACAAATTTGATGAATCTGACGAAAATGGAAAAAAATGACAAAACTTTCAAAATTGTCAAAACGACAAAATTGTAAAAAACCTATAAATTGACTAAATTCACAGATTTTTTAAAATTGACAAAATAAACAAAAATTAAAAGATTGACAGAATTTATAAAATTGACAGACTTGAAAAATTTCTTCAAAAAAATCATTGAAAAAATAAACCAAAATAATAAAATTTGCCAAATTTGCAATAATTGACCTCAATATAAAAATTGACAAAATTCACAAAAATGGCCAAAACTTCAAAATTAACAAATTATCTAAAATAATAAAACTGACAAAGTTTGCAAAATTGATTAAATTGACAAAATTGGGCAAATTGACATAATTTATGAAATCGCCATAAATTACAAAATTTACCATACTGACAAACATTATAAGTTGCCAAGTTGACAAAAATTTCCAAATTAACTAAAAATGACAAAATTATACCTTTAAAAATTGATAAAATTAACAAATTGACAAATATTGCAAAAATACCAATAAATGACATAAATCATGAAACTGAAAATATTGACAAATATGACAAAAAAGATTAAAGAAAAAAATTGTCAAAAATAACAAATATGTCAAAAAAATAACACAATTGACGAAATGGTCGAAGTGGCTAAATTGACCAAATTTGCCGAATTGGAAAAAAACAGACATTATTGACCAAATTTACAGAATTGCAAAAATTGATAACGTTTACCAAATGAACAAAATAAACAACTTTCAAAACATTTACAAAATTGACAAATAGAATCACAAAACTAACAAATTTGACAAAACTCATAAAATTAATAAAACAGACAAAATTGCAAAAACTTACATTTGAAATTTTGTCAATAATGTCAATTTTGTCAATTTTGACCAACTCTCCGTTTTGTAAATTTAGTGTAACTTTCTCCAATTTGTCAATATTGCAAATATTTAAATTTTGTCATAAATGTCAATTTTGTCACTGTTTTCAATTTGGGCAATTTAGTCAAAATATGGTCATTTATGTAAATTTTGTCAATTAGGTTAATTTTGCCCTTTTTGCCATTTTTGTTAATTTTGTTAATTTTGTCCGTTGTGTAAATTTTTTTCAAATTTGTCCATTTTGTCAACTTTATAAATTTTGCCATTTTTTTCATTTTTTTCGATTCCATCAATTGTGTCCTTTTGGTCAACAATGTTAATTTTGTCCATTTTGTCAACTTTGTCAAATTTGCAAATTTTGCGAATTTTGTATATTTTTTTGACAATTTTGTCAATCTTTTTTTAACTTTATGACAATTTTTCAATCCTGTCATTTCGGCCAATTTTGCCAATATTATCAGCTCTGTCATTTGTGTTAATTTGGTCAATGCTTCCAATTCGATCAATTTTGTCATTTACATATCTCACTTTTGTCAATTTGGTCAATTTTGTGAATTTGGTCATTTATGTTATATTTGTGAAATTTGTCAGTTTTATATACTTTGTCATGTATATAAATTTAGTCTATTCTGTCAGCATTGTCAAACTTGTGAAATTTTATAAATAAGTCATTTTTCTCATAAGGTCAAACTTGTCAAAAAAGTACATTTTGGATGTTTCTTTTTTTCGTTTTTATTACTTTAGTCGAATTTTGTCATTTTTATCATGCTTTCCATTTTCGCCTATTCTCAATTTTCTCACTTTTGTCAATTTCTTCAATTTTGCAAATTTTATCAGTTTTGTCATTGAAGTTGATTTTGTAATTTTCGTCATTTTTGCCAATTTTGAAAAATTTAATCAATTTTGGCATTTTTGTCAATTTAGTAAATTTTTGAAATATTGTCATTATTGTCGTCTATGTACATTTTTGTCCATTTTGTCAATTTGTCAGTTTCATGGTTTTCAATTTTGTTAGTGATATTAATTTTGTAGATTTGATCAATTTTATCAATTTTGCAAATTTTGATATTTTTGTCAATGTGAAATTTTGACCGTTTTGCAATTATGTGAATTTTAAAAATTTTGGCAATTAATTCTAATTTGTTAATTATGTCAATTTTGTGAATTTTTTCAATTTAATCACATGAAATATTTTCATAAATAATGTTTATTTGTCAATCTTTATCACTTTTTACAATGTACCAATATTGTAAATATTATCAATTTTGACAATTTTTTTTTGTTAATAATATGAGAATTTAGAGAAAAAATTTCATTCAATTTACTGAACTTTTTATCATGTTCAACATTTTCACCTTATTTTAATATTCTCACTATTGACACTTTCCTCAATTTTGCCAGTTTTGTCATTGAAGTTGTATTTGTCAATTTCGTCATTTTAGCCAGTTTTGTAAATTTGGTCAAATTTGTCAATTTAGTGAATATTTTTCAAACTGTCATTTTTGTCGTCTTTGTAAATTTTTGTCCCTTTTGTTAATTTGTCAATTACTTCATCTGTTTCAATTTCGTCAATGTTATAAATTTTGTCAATTTGGTCAGTTTTATCAATTTTGCAAATTTTTAAATTTTTTTCAAATTGAAATTTTTTTTTTGTGTCAATTTGGAGCGTTTTGTTAATTTTGTCAAATTTGTCCATTTTTTCAATTCAATCAATTTTGAAAGTTATGTGAATTTTAACAAATTTGGCAATTCAGTCTATTTTTTTCATTATGTCAATTTTGTCAATTTTTTCATTTGAATTTTATTCATCAATTTTGTTCATTTGTCAATTTTATCATTTTTTCAATGTGTCAATATTGTAAATTTTGTCAATTATTACAATTTTGTTATTTTTGTCAATTTTGAAAATTGGGACAAAAAAATATTATTCAATTTACTTAACATTTTAACCTTTCAGTTTTTTTCGATTTCTGTCAATTTTATCGTGATTACAATCTTCACATTTTTCAAGTTTCTCACTATTGTCAATATCTTCAATTTTGCCAATTTTATCAGTTTCGCCATTGAAGTTGATTTTGTCATTTTTGCCAAGTTGGCAAATTTGGTCAATTTTGTAATTTTTGTCAATTTAGCCAATTTTTCAGATTAATAACGTAATTTTCATGAAAAAAAGCGAGCATTGTACTGAATTCTTCAGTGTGTCCATAAAACTATTTTTTTTGCCAGTAACTTATACGCCACTGTCCTCAAATTCATAAATTTGACCTTCCAGATTTATGAGCTTCTTAAAAAATACGGTTTGGTTTGCGGTCCTGCGTAAAATGCGAATTAACCGCGGAAAAATCCAAAATTTCATGTAAATTGTTATTACTGGAAACTATTTCCAAGCATATTGTAAGCTTCAAAATTGAAAATTTCGCAAGAAAACACATCTTATAGTCCTAATGAATCATTAAACACGCAAGTTTCGAGTTCGTTAACGGTAAAATATTGAATTTATAAATAATATTTTCTCGTTACTATTTTCTTATTCGAGTTTTGGAATGATTCTAAGCTCTTTATTTAAAATGTTTCATACTGAAATCAATTGTTTCATCACTAACTTTAGTTCCTTTACACTAATTACTGAACTATTTTTTATGCAAATAACGAAAAATGACGATTTAAGTTTGTTTCCTATGAAATGTATGAAAAATCTACGTTCACGCTCGATTTACGGTACCCTATATTTATTCTATTTCGACAATTTTCTCCGTTTTGTCATTGAAGTTGTTTTTGTCAATTTCGTCAGTTATACCAGTTTTGTAAATTTGGTCAATTTTGTCATTTTCGTTAATTTAGAGAATTTTTTACATATTGTCATTTGTCGTCTATGTAAATTTTTGTCCATTTTGTCAATTTGTCAATTATTTCATCTTTTTCAATTTCGTAAGTTATATTAATTTTGTCAATCTGGTTAGTACAGCCAATTTAGCAAATTTTGATATTTTTGTTAATTTGAAAATTTTTGACCGTTTTGTCATTTTTCCCAAATTTGTCCATTTCGACAATTCAATCAATTTTGCAAATATAGTGTATTTTGACTAATTTGGCATAAGTATAGGGATGAATCACCCGACAGGATGAAAATCTCAGAAAAAAAAAACTAATTTGGCATAACCTTCCAGATATTATGGCATTGTATCCAAAGCTAATAAGATCAGTTTCAAAAGTGCATTGAAAACAATTTTCAACCGAAAAGTAGACTAATGGCTTCCACTCGGTTGAATATTGTTAACTGGTAAAACAATCTGCTCCTCTAAATTGATTTACTCTTACATTAGTTCAGTAGCTACACACAAGTGCCTACTAATTCGGATGCAGACCACTTTGCAGCAAAAAGTAACCTTATTCCGAATCTCTTTGGCTCACTATAGATTTATTTTACGATTTATTTTATTTTTCCAATCACCCGCAGTACGCTTCAATCCCGGAGCCGTCATTCCACTCGGGAGCTGCATCATATCAATTGCGAGTCTACTTTCCATTATGCAGTCCGGAGCCAATATAATTGATTCGATAGTTGATGGGTTTTTGTTGCTTATTGCTATCGGGATTTTCTGAAAATTTTATTTCGTCTTATCATTAGCTATAAGGCCGAAATAAATTTTAAATCCTACTTTTGTCACTTGAAGTTGGAACATCTCGAAGGGGGGGATATCTAATAAAAAATAATGGGAAAAACCAATAAGTTGCTTGTATTAAACCAAATTGTACACTCTATTATTGCACAAAACTTATAAATCAAGTTTGTTTATTTTCCAAAAATTCAATAATATCAAGGATACAAAAACTGATAAAATTCCCATCTTTCAAAAAGGTTTGAATTTTGGTGACTTATTTTCTTCTATGATATTTTTGCTTAAACGGTGGCATGAATATAAAATATTATTTTTTATTTTGGACAATCTTGCCTAGCTCACTTATAAAGCAACTAATCATGATCAAATTTAGTGCACGGGCTTCAACTATATTTGTTTAGCAAATTATTTAAAAAAATTAATACTTTATAAGAGAGCCAGACAAGATAGTGCAAAATAAGTCCGTTACCCTATTTGATTATTCATTTTTAAGATCTTTTACTTAAATAGTTTTTCGTGTTAAATGAAATCCTTTGAAAATAGATTTTAAATTTTTTTTTTGTATATAGAATCCTGTAGTAACAAAATATTAAACTTACTTCCATCGATGGTTGAAATCTTAAAATTTGCATCAAAATTTGGTGAGCTCTGCTTAAGATTTCCAGTAGTTCTCCCACTCGTATCCAGGTCGGGAAAATCCGGGCTGTATTATTTAAACCCTGGCACAATTTGGTCATTCTATTTCCTAATATTTAAACCGAAATTCAAGAAAAATCCCAGAAAATTTAACAAAAATCCAGGAACAATTCAACCAACATCAAGAAGAAAAACATTTGAATCTTTATTTTTTCATCGAGAAACAAAACCAAATTTTAAATCATAGTTTAGACTCCCAAAAAATCGTTCAAGTTTATTTTAATAAAGCTAGTTTGAAAAATTTTTGGGCCAAAAAGTTTAAAATAAGAATGATGCCATTTGGATTTATATTTGGTTTTTGTTTGAAAAAAAATAATGTGAATGAATCCGGAAAAAATCAGGATTTTTTTGAACATGTTAAACCGGGTTTTCTGGCCAGCTTCATTTTACTTATTTGATATGATCTTACAATAAGTTTTTTTTTTAAGAAAGCCTTCAATTTCGAAGAAAAAAATTTCTATAAATAAATCCTAGGTTGAATTAAAAGATCAATTATTTGCTGTTCATATCGAATTTATGCAAACTCGTCCTAATTAAAGGTTTAAATTTGAAATTTGGTTTTTGAAAAAACTGCAATATTTATTATGTTGAACAAAACGCCAAAACATAAGCAATTTTTAAAAAAAGATATATGTTATTACTTTTTATTGAAAATCAATTCCTGTGGAAGGATTTTTTAAATTAGTTTTTTTTTCGAAAGACAATACTTGCAAAATGACCTTAAATTCTACGTAGTTTTTGTCATTTTCAGCAGGATTGTTAAAACGAACTGACTCTGGTTAAATTTTAAAATCGATCTTATAATCAAAATTATTAGTTAGCGATCTATTGGAATTTAAATTTATTACCGAAATTCATCTTGATAACTTTATTTTAGTTGAGCTACTCATTAACGAGTTGCATCTGAATCTGAGTTTTGAACAGCACATAATACTGAATCTTAATTTTTAACCTGAATTTTCTTTTTGAAGGGACTGTTAAGTTTAGTGGGTTGATTTGAGATTGAAAGCCAAAAATCAACCCACTTAGAATACCTGTATTCAAAATTTGAATTTTCTATGGGTTCCGGAATAACAATACGTTTTCTTGATTGTACATGAAAACGGTATCTGAATTTATAAATATAGTCCAGAAATTGACATCAGTGTCGGCCTCGATCATGATATCATAAATCACCATAATCATAGATATCTTATTTTTTTTGTTTCAAGTATTATTCTTAATTTCAATTATGTATTTCTAACCCGACTTGCAAATCTTAATAAAAATCAAACTTACGAATGATGCATCTGTATCCCCATTTTGAAGCATTGTTATGTTTGAATTTTGCATAGGAATAAATTTCATCATTTCTAAGATTTTTTTTCATATTCGGAAAAAATTTAATTAAATGTAAACAATGCGTACGAGTTTCGAAATCATGAATCACATTCTGAAGGAAATGTAAAACCAAATTTAAACGACGACTCAAACACAGATCAATTTTTAATAATGATTTGAGCCGAAAATCAAAAATCCTAAACGGGGTACAGAACCCGAAATTTAAACGCACAAATACAATTTCGATTTTAATTATACGGAATCAGAATCTCCGGATTGAGATAACTTTTATTTAAAACTAGCAGATCCCATACGAACTCCGTTTCGCTTTCATCTTGGAATATGTCATGAACAATTTGTATGAATGTCAAATGCCTAGCGTTTTCCACATGCATTTGCAAATGCATTGTTAAATTGCAAAAAGGTTAAGCAGATAATATGGACAATCACTTTTTCTGTCGATTGCTACTTAATTTGAAATCAGGAATCAATTGATCGTGCCAAAAAAACCATGAATGAATTTTCGTGTGCATATTTTGAAAACCAATCCATTGCATAATAACGTCAATATCGCAAAATACACTGAAAAATTATTATGGACGACCCGTTTCGCCGCCCCGACCCAAAACTTGAAACCTGAAATAAATTACTTGTCTCTCAAAATTTCCATGTCAAAGCAAACAAATAATATGGACCTTTTGTCGACTTCTGGCAGAAAATTTGACACCTGAAATCGATTTCCCGTCTCTGAAAACTCCCGTGTGCAAATTTTCATCCCAATCTAATAACGCACATATCCCAATAAAGGGTGATACGGTCAAAATTTGGTCAATATCAACTTGACGTATTTCTTTCAATTTTGCATTTAAAAAACCTGAACACTCCTCATTTTGAAGGTGTGTGTGTGTGTGTAGAATGCTGCTCCTATTTTGATTTTGGAATTCACTCTTCAGTTGTCGAAATGCCGTCCAAGGAAGAAGAGCAGCGTATCAAAATTTAGCTCGCGCATCGCTAAAATCCGAGCTACTCACACGCAAAGCTGACAAAATCGCTAAAAGTTTCCAAATCAACCGTTACAAATGTAATTAAAGTGTTTGGTGAACGTTTGTCGACAGCCAGGAAGTCTGGATCGGGGAGAAATCTAAAACCGGGAGCCGCTGAGACGACAAAGAGAGTTGCCGGTAGTTTCAAGCGAAACCCTAACCTCTCTCTCCGAGATGCCGCAAATAAGCTGGGTGTATCGTCTACAATCGTGCATCGAGCCAAAAAACGAGCCGGACTATCGACTTACAAGAAGGTAGTGACTCCTAATCGCGATGATAAACAAAATACGAAGGCCAAAGCGCGATCCTGGAGGCTGTACACGACGATGCTGACGAAGTTTGACTGCGTGGTAATGGACGACGAAACCTACTGTTACATTTGATTTTTTTCGATACGTTTTTTGAGTAAATGCGCAAACTATTTATTTTTTACCCATTCCCTTTCAAACAATATATAGCGTGCACACACCAAAAGCACACGCTCTTTTTTTTTAACTCAAAATTAAGTATGACCGAGGTTCAAAACATAGTTCGATTCTATGAACTTAAAGTTAAGTACCCTTTTTTCCTCCTTGCGATGGATCAAAACGGAGTTCGAACTGCGAACTCAAAATTGATCCCTTTTTTTCCTTCGGCGAGGGATCAAAGCTGAGTTCGACCTTATGAACTAAAAATTGAACTCTCTTTGTTGGACTGAAAACACTTAGCGAGTTCAGTCCGAACCGGAACAGCAACCAACGAACACGTCGCAAAATGATGTCGTTCCGGAACAATTACCGGAAGACTGTGAAGGAACCTCATAATGAAATGCATGTTCACCGTGTCAGCGTAAAATTCTGTCCGTCATTGTCATCATATGGTGAGCGGCTTGGAATGTCCGGAAACTTCCGGATGTTTTTTACTTCCCGTGGGAAGTAACATCCGGAAAGTTCTTAGACCGGGAATTTCAAAAGTTTTCACCGCTCTGTAATTGCAATGCAATGTACCGGAACAGCAGCATCTGGGTGCAACAAATTTTAATCATTCTTTAATTCCCTGAAAATCAGTTACCCTTGAAAAAAAAGAATAAATTCGAGTTCTGCTGCCGAACTTAGTATTGAGTATGCGTATCAGAACTTAGTTTTGCTATTGCCCAGTCAAACTCAAAGTTGAGGGAAGCCACCGAAGTGCTGTTTTGAACCAAAACTACTTTATTTTGAGTTTAAAAAAAAAGAGCGTGCACCACTGATGCATAAAAATAAACATAAAAACACCGAACCAAAACAACCGTACGAATTTGGTATCTTCTTGGCTTGTCAGCCAGACATCGAGTAGACGTCTGCCGAAAGAAACGTCAGTGGAAAACGTCACCCATGACAGATTTATTCTTCGCGGTTGGCACAACTGAACGAGAGACGACCAAAGTTCCGGGAAAAATTTGCATTCGCCCAGTAAGATCGACGCTGTTAAGTTGTGTGCCGGGTACGTTATTGAAGCTCGCATGCTGCTGGTAGTGCGAGTACCGCAGCATTGTGTAACGTGTGTGTTGTGGAAAATTCCACAAAAATCCGCCGAAAATTTAACGCCGATCGCAGAAAGCGATTATTTCTGTCCCTGAAGAGGAAAACAGACGTAGCGGACCAAATAAATTGGAGGTAAGCGGCAGATTAAATTGGCCATTAGCATTTGTTAGAAGAGCCCTTATTCCAGGCTACGCGCGTTAAACGAGGCCAAAAGCAATTCTCCGGAAGGAAAATTCGCGAAAGTCGCTCAATGCGCAATTCGCTAACCCTACTTTTTCCGTCCCAATAAGACTCCTTTTTTCTTGAAGGGCTTCAAATTCACCCTTTGTTGAAGGAGTTCCGCCACATTTTCCCCACCGGATATTTATACCGCAGCTTTCGTACCGCGGATTTCAAATTGGTTCCTTGGCTTGAACCGGAACCAACGTTGGAGCTTTGAATCGGATCTTTCGCCCATATTCGGACCCTTGGGTACCGGATCCGTTTGCGTCGGATCTGTGAGGTCAGGGCTTTCGACATTCGCCGCAGTTTTGACAATTCGAGAGACCTCTCGAATTTTCGTTGCTTCCGGAAGGTGATCTACTGAGCTTCCGTGACTGAGATCCAGTTGGAATCTGACGGGATCTTCGCACCAGGAATGAGCATGTTAAAGAAAGCAGGAACCTTCGGGACGGCCATTCCGTCTCGTGAAAACTTTGGTGCAGATGACAGTGCACCGGAGAGAAACGTCATTGGAACCCAGCCGGCTGGCGCTTCATCGAAACAGGTTTCGGAGTTGTCCCGATCAGAACAGCTGTCGAGGCTCTCCAAAAGTACAGCTGTTGGATTCGATCGAGGCAGAATCGCTACAGGAGTTCGACGAGAGGAGCAGCACCGTGCATTCACTGTACGAAAAGGATTATTTCCCGAGGAAAGCCAGGAGACTTTGGTCCAAATGCTCGATCCATTCCGTACTGCGCACCCACGTGCGGGAATCGGCACAAAGGAAAACAAGAGCGAACCGCAGCAGGTCAGCGAGAAGATCGTTGGCCAAAAGGTGTTTCAGAGAGTGGCCAGTGGCATTAATTAACATGTAAGTCGCGCTCCTTTTTAAAATCGTTGTATTTAAGGGTAAATAAAATGGGTTTTCTGACTTTGCAACGAATTAATGTTGCCACCAACTTAAGTTTGCGTTTAGTTATTTCTGGGCGATGGAGCCTATGTCATCATTTAAGACTACTTCAAAGCCGACTACAAGCAGCTTCCGGGACAGGAGTATTAAAAATACGGCAAAAGAAAGGGAAAAGGTAGCAGATATTTTCAAGCACATGAAACTGTCAAAGTTCGCGAAGAAATATCTGGTTTGGCAAGCCATCTGTACCTGTGGCTTGAAAAGCAGCATTTTCATAGCTTCCGGTACTGTCAACCAAGAAATTTAAGTGAAAGAGTGTTTGAATAAACGTCTGCTGCCTTTCCTGAAGAAATACGGTTGTTCCGTACTGTTTTGGCCGGATTTGGCATCTTGCCATCACGGTAAAAAGGCCATAGAGTGGTACGCCGCCAACAACGTGCAGGTGGTTCCCAAGGACAAGAACCCTCCCAACACGCCAGAGTTCCGCCCAATTGAGAAATACTGGGCTATTGTCAAGCAGAACCTAAAGAAGTAAAAAAACTGCTAAGGACGAGCAGCAGTTCAAGGCAAACTGGCTTTCTACGGTGAAGAAGGTGGACAAGGTGGCTGTACAAAATCTGATGGCAGGGGTTAAGCGCAAGGCCCGGCAATTCGGATTTGGAAAAGCGGAAGCCTAACTGAATATTTTTCCTGAATTTAATACTAATTAAACTTGAAAAAGAAATTTAATTTGATTTTTTAAATAAACAATTTCACTGATTTACACACATTTTCCCTTGATCAAATTTTGACCGTATCACCCTTTAACAGTGATAAGTTTATATGAACGCTCCCTTTGGTCGACCCCTGACCCAAAATTGGGTAATTGAAATCAATTGTTCGTCCGTAATAACTGTCATGTGAAAATTTTCATCACAATCCGAAATATGAAAACGTCAACATCACAAAAATACTGAAAAGTTATAATGGATGACCCTTTTTGCCGGACACTGAATTTGATACCTGAAATTGATTGCCCGTCCCTAAAAACCCTTGTGTATCTATTTCCATCTAAACCCGATGTATAATAACGTCAATATCGCAAAAATAGCCAATAGCGAATCAACCACTAGTTGAATCTATTATATTCATAGTTGAATGCGTAGAATCAATCATACAATTGAAGTTGAACCTATCATATTTGCAGTTAAATCAACCATACTATTATAGTTGAATCTTTTTATTTATGATTGATCGCAGAAGGTCAATCAACAGTTTGTAGTTGAATTTTTCATACCATTATAGTTGAATCTATCATATTTATAGTTGAATCAATCATAACATTATAGTTGAATCATTAATATTTATAGTTGATTACATAAAGTCAATCAGCAGAATATAGTTTGATCTATTTTATTTATAATTGAATGCGAAAAAATCAGCTACACTTTGATGCTTGTTATAAGTAGCTGAAATCATTGGAACAACTGTCGTCTTTTTTCTCCGTGTAGATATAATGGGACATCCTGTACCAAAAACGAGCATCTGCAATTTCCTTAAGGGTTTTTTTGGCTTTTTTCTGCTTGGTCTTTGCTTTGAAAGTTTTTTTTAAAACGAAAAAAACATTTCTGTTAAAAGTTAGTGTGAAAACTAAGTGAAAACTTTTAATATAAAATTTTAGGCCGCATCAAATGTAAAGTAGGTTCAAGATGTTATAAGGAAACGTTAAACTGAACCTAAAACATATGTTATACACCAGATTAAAAGAATCCTTCAAATCATTATCTGTTCCATCAGCTTATAAAAGAAACAATTATTGAACAAAATATTAGAATTCTATCACACATTTGAAATCATAGTTCAAGCAGACCCCACCAGGGACGGGCGCTTCTCGCTTCCGAAAAATCAGGAAAGCGTGGAATCTTTTCTGACCCTCTTAACTTCTCGATGTCGAAAGGCCAAGCGAAAACTTTCGACAAAGTCACTTTGATTCGTCAATGAACCGTATTTGATATTTGGCCAGAAAAGCGCAAAAAGCAAAGCCGGAGCAAAGGAGGAAAAATGAAATACGACAAAAGGAGCTTCGAATCGAAAGAAATCAGCCTGAAGAATGTGGTACGATAGAGATGAGCGGTGGCAGCTGCTTCAACATTTTAAGAGAGCAGAAAGGAACGAAAAAATGGTGACCGAAGAAAAACGCTGAACTTGATTTATATATGACGGTGATAAATCATTTCTGCGAATGAATACTTTTGAGCGATTTTTTTTTGTGCAAAGTATGCTTTTCGAAATCAAAATAATGACCACCGCTGATTTACGGCGATCTCTCCAGAGGGATAAACTGAACACTTTATCGATAAACTGCTGAACACTGATTTAATCTTTTGAACACGGGGGGAAAATCGGTAACAAAAAACTTTGATATGGCCGGATATTATAAAATATTCATTGGGAAAGAACAAAATGCGTTTATTGGGAAAAAGATTGAATTTGGAGAACGGAAATGAAATTTGTTTCGATAATTCCATTTCGTCCGGCTAATTTTTTTTCGGAAACCAAACAAAATTTATAATTCACTGAAATCGAAATTGTTTAATGAAATGTTGTAACTAGAGTCAACTCGTACAGTTTGGTAAGAGATCCAATTTTTTCTGACAAATAAGAACATCGTTAACGAGGTTGTTTTGTCTTGTCATAAACAAAATCGGATTCACTTTACCCCAATTAAATTTTATCCTTCCCCCGAATTCGGCTTTAATAAATTTCATCATCCCTTAAGCGATGATAAATCAAGGAAAAAAAGTTCAACAGCTCAAAACACAAAAGCTTGAGTTCATCTAGGGCATCAAGGTAAGTCGAAAAAAAGGGTCGTCAGGTGCAGGGTCGTAAATTTGCAAACACACGTAAAAATTTTCCGCTCAGTTCATCCGGCGTCTGATAAACCAATCCCAGTCATTCTGTTTGATGCTTTGGTCAAGATTTTCTTGTGAGGGACAGCGTTGCTAGTTTGTCTTTATTTTAATTTAATCAGATTCTCTGGATGAAATCTGAAATCTGAATCTGAAATCTGAATCTGAATCTGAAATCTGAATCTGAAATTTGAATCTGAAATTTGAATCTGAAATCTGAATCTGAAATCTGAATCTGAAATCTGAATCTGAAATCTGAATCTGAAATCTGAATCTGAAATCTGAATCTGAAATCTGAATCTGAAATCTGAATCTGAAATCTGAATCTGAAATCTGAATCTGAAATCTGAATCTGAAATCTGAAATCTGAATCTGAAATCTGAAATCTGAAATCTGAATCTGAAATCTGAATCTGAAATCTGAATCTGAAATCTGAATCTGAAATCTGAATCTGAAATCTGAATCTGAAATCTGAATCTGAAATCTGAATCTGAAATCTGAATCTGAAATCTGAATCTGAAATCTGAAATCTGAATCTGAAATCTGAAATCTGAATCTGAAATCTGAATCTGAAATCTGAATCTGAAATCTGAATCTGAAATCTGAATCTGAAATCTGAATCTGAAATCTGAATCTGAAATCTGCATCTGAAATCTGAATCTGAAATCTGAATTTGAAATCTGAATTTGAAATCTGAATCTGAAATCTGAATCTGAAATCTGAATCTGAAATCTGAATCTGAAATCTGAATCTGAAATCTGAATCTGAATCTGAAATCTGAATCCGAAATCTGAATCTGAAATCTGAATCTGAAATCTGAATCTGAAATCTGAATCTGAAATCTGCATCTGAAATCTGAATCTGAAATCTTAATCTGAAATCTGAATCTAAAATTTGAATTTGAAATCTGAATCTGAAATCTGAATCTGAAATCTGAAGCTGAAATCTGAATCTGAAATCTGAATCTGAAATCTGAATCTGAAATCTGAATCTGAAATCTGAATCTGAAATCTGAATCTGAATCTGAAATCTGAATCTGAAATCTGAATCTGAAATCTGAATCTGAAATCTGAATCTGAAACCTGAATCTGAAATCTGAATCTGAAATCTGAATCTGAAATCTGAATCTGAAATCAGAATCTGAAATTTGAATCTGAAATATGAATCTGAAATCTGAATCTGAAATCTGAATCTGAAATCTGAATCTGAAATCTGAATCTGAAATCTGAATCTGAAATCTGAATCTGAAATCTGAATCTGAAATCTGAATCTGAAATCTGAATCTGAAATCTGAATCTGAAATCTGAATCTGAAATCTGAATCTGAAATCTGAATCTGAAATCTGAATCTGAAATCTGAATCTGAAATCTGAATCTGAAATCTGAATCTGAAATCTGAATCTGAAATCTGAATCTGAAATCTGAATCTGAAATCTGAATCTGAAATCTGAATCTGAAATCTGAATCTGAAATCTGAATCTGAAATCTGAATCTGAAATCTGAATCTGAAATCTGAATCTGAAATCTGAATCTGAAATCTGAATCTGAAATCTGAATCTGAAATCTGAATCTGAAATCTGAATCTGAAATCTGAATCTGAAATCTGAATCTGAAATCTGAATCTGAAATCTGAATCTGAAATCTGAATCTGAAATCTGAATCTGAAATCTGAATCTGAAATCTGAATCTGAAATCTGAATCTGAAATCTGAATCTGAAATCTGAATCTGAAATCTGAATCTGAAATCTGAATCTGAAATCTGAATCTGAAATCTGAATCTGAAATCTGAATCTGAAATCTGAATCTGAAATCTGAATCTGAAATCTGAATCTGAAATCTGAATCTGAAATCTGAATCTGAAATCTGAATCTGAAATCTGAATCTGAAATCTGAATCTGAAATCTGAATCTGAAATCTGAATCTGAAATCTGAATCTGAAATCTGAATCTGAAATCTGAATCTGAAATCTGAATCTGAAATCTGAATCTGAAATCTGAATCTGAAATCTGAATCTGAAATCTGAATCTGAAATCTGAATCTGAAATCTGAATCTGAAATCTGAATCTGAAATCTGAATCTGAAATCTGAATCTGAAATCTGAATCTGAAATCTGAATCTGAAATCTGAATCTGAAATCTGAATCTGAAATCTGAATCTGAAATCTGAATCTGAAATCTGAATCTGAAATCTGAATCTGAAATCTGAATCTGAAATCTGAATCTGAAATCTGAATCTGAAATCTGAATCTGAAATCTGAATTTGAAATCTGAATCTGAAATCTGAATCTGAAATCTGAATCTGAAATCTGAATCTGAAATCTGAATCTGAAATCTGAATCTGAAATCTGAATCTGAAATCTGAATCTGAAATCTGAATCTGAAATCTGAATCTGAAATCTGAATCTGAAATCTGAATCTGAAATCTGAATCTGAAATCTGAATCTGAAATCTGAATCTGAAATCTGAATCTGAAATCTGAATCTGAAATCTGAATCTGAAATCTGAATCTGAAATCTGAATCTGAAATCTGAATCTGAAATCTGAATCTGAAATCTGAATCTGAAATCTGAATCTGAAATCTGAATCTGAAATCTGAATCTGAAATCTGAATCTGAAATCTGAATCTGAAATCTGAATCTGAAATCTGAATCTGAAATCTGAATCTGAAATCTGAATCTGAAATCTGAATCTGAAATCTGAATCTGAAATCTGAATCTGAAATCTGAATCTGAAATCTGAATCTGAAATCTGAATCTGAAATCTGAATCTGAAATCTGAATCTGAAATCTGAATCTGAAATCTGAATCTGAAATCTGAATCTGAAATCTGAATCTGAAATCTGAATCTGAAATCTGAATCTGAAATCTGAATCTGAAATCTGAATCTGAAATCTGAATCTGAAATCTGAATCTGAAATCTGAATCTGAAATCTGAATCTGAAATCTGAATCTGAAATCTGAATCTGAAATCTGAATCTGAAATCTGAATCTGAAATCTGAATCTGAAATCTGAATCTGAAATCTGAATCTGAAATCTGAATCTGAAATCTGAATCTGAAATCTGAATCTGAAATCTGAATCTGAAATCTGAATCTGAAATCTGAATCTGAAATCTGAATCTGAAATCTGAATCTGAAATCTGAATCTGAAGCCTGAATCTGAAATCTGAATCTGAAATCTGAATCTGAAATCTGAATCTGAAATCTGAATCTGAAATCTGAATCTGAAATCTGAATCTGAAATCTGAATCTGAAATCTGAATCTGAAATCTGAATCTGAAATCTGAATCTGAAATCTGAATCTGAAATCTGAATCTGAAATCTGAATCTGAAATCTGAATCTGAAATCTGAATCTGAAATCTGAATCTGAAATCTGAATCTGAAATCTGAATCTGAAATCTGAATCTGAAATCTGAATCTGAAATCTGAATCTGAAATCTGAATCTGAAATCTGAATCTGAAATCTGAATCTGAAATCTGAATCTGAAATCTGAATCTGAAATCTGAATCTGAAATCTGAATCTGAAATCTGAATCTGAAATCTGAATCTGAAATCTGAATCTGAAATCTGAATCTGAAATCTGAATCTGAAATCTGAATCTGAAATCTGAATCTGAAATCTGAATCTGAAATCTGAATCTGAAATCTGAATCTGAAATCTGAATCTGAAATCTGAATCTGAAATCTGAATCTGAAATCTGAATCTGAAATCTGAATCTGAAATCTGAATCTGAAATCTGAATCTGAAATCTGAATCTGAAATCTGAATCTGAAATCTGAATCTGAAATCCGAATCTGAAATCTGAATCTGAAATCCGAATCTGAAATCTGAATCTGAAATCTGAATCTGAAATCTGAATCTGAAATCTGAATCTGAAATCTGAATCTGAAATCTGAATCTGAAATCTGAATCTGAAATCTGAATCTGAAATCTGAATCTGAAATCTGAATCTGAAATCTGAATCTGAAATCTGAATCTGAAATCTGAATCTGAAATCTGAATCTGAAATCTGAATCTGAAATCTGAATCTGAAATCTGAATCTGAAATCTGAATCTGAAATCTGAATCTGAAATCTGAATCTGAAATCTGAATCTGAAATCTGAATCTGAAATCTGAATCTGAAATCTGAATCTGAAATCTGAATCTGAAATCTGAATCTGAAATCTGAATCTGAAATCTGAATCTGAAATCTGAATCTGAAATCTGAATCTGAAATCTGAATCTGAAATCTGAATCTGAAATCTGAATCTGAAATCTGAATCTGAAATCTGAATCTGAAATCTGAATCTGAAATCTGAAATCTGAAATCTGAATCTGAAATCTGAGTCTGAAATCTGAATCTGAAATCTGAATCTGAAATCTGAATCTGAAATCTGAATCTGAAATCTGAATCTGAAATCTGAATCTGAAATCTGAAATCTGATTCTGAAGTCCGTATCTGAAATCTGAAATTTGAATCTGAAATCCGAATGTGGAATCTGAATCTGAAATCAGAATCTGATAATGTTGGAATTATGGAATCGGCGATCTGAATCTCAAGAAATCTAAATTTCAAGTCTTAAATCCTAAGTTGAATTATTGAATGACGTTTCACGTGAAGTGTTTAAAGGATATTAAATAAATCATTTTTTTTTAATTTATATTATGTATTCTGTATCAGTTTAATCACAATAAAATGCAGAACAGAGCTACCTCAAGAAAGAAAACGAAAATGATTCCATCATTATTAGCGAATTTCTGCAAAAAACCGCTTCGATTGTTGACCATCAACTTTATCTGACTTCGCCGGAAACCTTTTGATAAATGGTTCTTTTCCGAAGAATTTTCCAAAAACCAACTCTGCGCAGCACTGGTCCGAGAAAATGAATAAAAACAAGCTTAATACCACGGACTTTTTCACTTCCACCCCACCCAAAGTCTTAATCCTCGGTCGTTAATGTTGGCTTGCTACCCATTCCCTAGCTTTGAATTGTAAATAGCAGAAAAAAAACATGAATATACAAGCGCCACAACAGCAATAACTTTCCCTGTACACGATCGCCAAAGTATGGCATGGCTATTTTTGGACCCCTTATTTGTGCCTCGGGAAGGTCATAACGAAAAAATTTCGCTCATCTCTCCAGCATCCGCGAGCCGGAAGGGGAAAGGCTTGGGGTTATCTTCTGCCCCAAGAACCCGAAGAAGGAAACTTCCACTTTCTTATTACTTGTGTCCTTAGAAAGTGGAAGTCGGGGTGGGTTGGGGAAAAATGATGATAATATCATTTTTACGACCCGAAAAAATACTGTACAGGAGAATCAATTCATGCGGACAATGGTTCACCACTGCTTGGGAGCAGTAAAATGGGGCGTGTTTAATTTAGATCAAATGCATTTTTTGGGCCCCGTTAGGTTGTTCATTTAAACCACGGATTTAGTAGTTATATTATGCTTTTTTAAGTGTAATTTATTATTTATTTTTTTATCATGTTCAGGTTTCTCAGGTGTATCAATGATATTCGTTAAAAAAAGGCACATATTTCCCGTTGGTTTGGATAACGTGCCGCTATTAGGCCTATCCCTTTTCTGATAGGGGAGAGGCGGGCTAAATGCGCATACTAAGAAGACTATCTTCACATGAGCAGACATCTGTTTTCTATACATTGGAGCAATTTTCATGTAGAAATCTCCTACAGTTTTTGAGAAAATGATTTTATAATAAAAGTATTTAACAAGACAACCGATCTTCGAAACCAGGCCGGCAAAAAGCGCATATTTATTTTTGTTTTTGGCTATATTTCAGGATGATCATTTAATTAAATTGTAAAAGTGGTAGATACTAATGATACACATGCGTGAATGTCGATTTGTTTGCATTTTTTTTTTAGATATAACGTTCTTTTGCATAAAACATTATTAAGGATGCTATTTCATGGTAATCTTTCGTTCATCTGTAAAATTTTTTAACCAGGGTGGCAACTATAGTTTTGGAATTTTTCCGAAGCCCCAATACTCAAACATAAACGAGCCCAGAGAAAAATGAGAGTGTGTATGTGTTAGCTGTTCTTCTCCTCTTTTCGCAAGCATTTTTGTTTTGTTTATGTTGGCCCACTTTTGCTCAACATGCCATCGAAAGAAGAAGCGTTTTGCGAACACGTTGTACAGTTCTATAAACTACACAAAAATCTCAATAAAAAGTATACAGTACAAAATTTTAAAAGTGAAAACTACTCGCATGCAAGGATGTTGGTGGACTAGCAAAAATAATGGACACAAAAGGACTTCATTTTTTTTCTCGTGCCATCAACAACAAGGACTCACTGAGCCAACGGGATGCCGCCAAAAATTTAATAGTTCTCCCCAGTAGGGGAGGAGCGGGCTATATGCGCCTATTAAGCAGAACACTGATTTAATCAAATATCACTTCGAATATGTGTATAAAAACTATATACACGTGTGCAGGCATCTGTTTTCTATACAATCGAGTAATTTTTATGTTAAAATTTTCTTCCGTTCCCAAGAAAACGATTTTATTGTAAGTGTTGTCTAAAATGCCGAACCACAAACCGTGCGGGCTAAATGCGCCTATTTATGCTTGGAACAAAATTTATGTTTTTTGGGCAATATTTCCGTATAATTTCATTGAAACTGCTTGAAAGTAATAATTTCCGTACGACATAGCTGATTTTTCATAAAAATCTATGTATATTATAATTTTATGGAATAAAACAAAAGTTAGGGTTTCCATACTAGGGCAGTTCATCCATGAGAAAAACTTTATCAAATCTGTTTTTAGATCTTCAATTCCCTCTTAAGATGTTATTCAGAGCTTAGATTTGAAGGTTCAATGATGAAAATCATTTATTTATTCTATTTAACCTGTTATTTTAGGATGGAGGCATTTTACAAACATGATGGGGGCATACAAAAACACTCTATTATTGCACTAAATAATCGTTATTAAACCTCCACAAAAGCTGAAATATGTTTATTTTATTATGTTCATTTCAGTAAGAAACAAAAACCATCCTAGGTTTTGTTTTAAGCTTCTTCACGTATAATTTTTAAAAGTCGAAATATTACATCAAAAGGTATCAAAACCTTGTATGATTTTTTAAATTTTTTGAGTTTATAAATTCATAAAATTCTTTCTTGTCTTATGTTCTAAGCGTATCACCCTCAAAATGCATTGGTCAGATAAGCTGTCTAGTCAGCCATTTCATCAAACAGCCGTAGGGTCATTTAACCCGATAGGCAAATTTAGGAAACCTTTCCTCTACATAGGCAAGACATAGGAAAAAGATGGAATTAAGTGCCGAAAGAAGATATGAGCCCCAATACACTGACCCAGACAACCATTTGGTGGGTATTTCGAATTTACAACACAAATATACGTGCAAATATACGTGTAAACATATCGTATATAATGCAGCAAAACCAGTATATACGTATAATTTTGGAGGCCATATAGGTATATTATCACACATATTCTTGATTTGGATTGTATTGAATTACGATTTGCACGATTTGTCATGCGAATCATTTACGGCTACCATGATTCTTTTTGGAATATACTATGACAATTTTCATCATCATATAGATGATTGCGGTTGTAATCTTGAAGGTCTTTGCTCAATATGCGATTGGGAATATCTTTATATACAACATGTTTCATAACAATATGGATAGTTTGACGACTTATTTGGTCGTCTTCTGCGACTTGAGTGCAGGGATCTCATTTTCCGTCAGTTGAATAGAAAAAAAGATTATTTCAAAGAAATGCGTTTTTTACTGTCAAATTCAAATTTCTTATTAAACTACCAAAAAATAAAAAATAAAACAAATTCAAGTTTATATCCTACAATTCAATTTCAACGTTCAAGAAGTTATTGTAGTACCTGGACTTGATCCCCTGACCATACGATCTGCAGCTCATGATGGTTCCTCGACGCTATCTGGAATATATTAATTTAAGGGGATTTGCTTCAAAGGCATTAAACTAAAAGCAAATCGTATATTTCTATAACTAAAATCTTTTAAATCGTAGAACACGTCATCGATGATCTAAAAATAGACCAACATTCTGAAGACTCCTTTAATACGATTCCAATCATCGATGTCCCATTATCATAAACGATTTTATTGAACTTTTTTGTATTCTTTTACGGTTGCCAGCAAATACGTTTTACGAAAATCAGACATGAGAATTGATTTGCAAAGGTAAACGATTACATGCACATTATTACGAATCAATGCAGTGTATTAGGTTTTTTAATTCGAATATTTTATGCATAGCACGACATAATCTCTCAGTCACGGCTGATCACCGTATATCGGTCGTTTCACGGATTTTTTGCGAATTGTCGTACACAAAGGTCGAGTTCATATGTACATAAATACGAGTCTCTCTTCTTGTCGTAATAAAATCATGCAATGCATTTAAATACGATAAAGAATATGCATGGACCGCACATTGTAGATGCAGATATACCAAAATGAGCATGAATAACATTCAATACGATGTAATCTGTAAAATAAAGTACGACTTCTGGTTGTCTGGGGAGGATCAGATTTCGACTGCTATATCCCAATGCCGCTGGATGATAAAAAACTATGCCAAAAAAACACAATCTTTCCTGAATACCCATTTGATCCCATTTGTACCCAAGAACCACAACCCGAAAAATCTGCCTTAGTGTCGCCCAATGGAAGATTTTTTCGGAACTTTGATCTCATTGGTGTACGAAAATAATTGGCGAGCCAAGAACTAAAAATAATTGATAGGTAGAATCAAGAGATGTAAAGGGTGTCTACGATGAAGTTGACACACTATGAAATCGCTCTAACTTTTTAACCGTTAGGTAGAATCTAATAAAAATTTGAGTAAACTTAGTTCATAGTGCATTGTTTAAATCCTGCAAGTTTTAAAGTGCTGTGTTAAAAACTGTAGTCGGAAATGGAGTCGAAAGAACAAATCGTGCGTCATAAAATCTTACTCATTCATCACGAGAACAAGGATCTCTCGCATCGTTCCGTCGCTAAAACGTTGGGAATCGCGAATTCCACGGTGTTGCGAGTGTAAGCGGTTTTTTGGAACGATTGACCACCGATCGAAAGCCCAAAAGTGAAGGAAAAAAATATTCCGTACAACACCAAAAATCACAACCGTTAAGGCCTTCAACAGAACCCGAACGCCTCCGTTCGGAATGTGGCTAAGAAGCTGGACCTAAGCCAAAGTTTTGTCCAGAAGGCCAAAACTAAGGTTGGGCTTCGAACGTTCAAGTTACAAAAGGCCCCATATCGCGACGAGAAGCAGAACAAGTCCACCAAAAACCGTGCCAGGAAGTTGTATCTCAACATGCTGACGAAAGATGAATGCTGCACCATGGACGACAAAACATATGTGAAGGCCGACTTCAAACAGATCCTCGGCAACCTGTTTTTCACAGCAAGGATAAGTTCAGCGCAAGCTTCCGAAAAGTACTGGCGAACGACAGTATTCTTGCGAAAGTCGCACATGCACCTCGGTGAAAGCTTCCCGAATATTTCTTCCCCGACAGTTTTAAAAGGAGCGGTCGTGCGATGTACAGCGAGGCCTCGTTTTACCCCATGCGAGAGTTTGTTCGTGGGTAAGAAAATTTTTTAATACTGTATTTGTTTTCTCCACTCGTGGAGTGTTCCACCGTACCCGATAAAAACAAACACAAATCGTCGCCAGTGTATTGCTATCTCACTCACTCACACGCTCTCTCGCAACACTGGCAAAATTATCGGTGGGCCACCGTCCGTAAGCAGAACTCCGACAGGTCAAAACCAGTGCAACACCGTCCGAATAAACAAACAGTTTGACAGCACCTAGTGGTGCACCAGTGCAACACTAGTGCAACACTCGGCATAAACAAATACGGTATAAGCTTCGTGACAGTTTTGGGAATATCTTCGTGACAGTTTTCAATGCGTTGAAGTTCGTATGACAGTACTACTTACTCCGTCCGACTGTAGCCGAGATTCGCTCGGGCCGAGTTAATTTCGAACGAACGTATGAATTTTCCTTTTGCTTGAAGCTACTGCGGGTGGTGATCACCCCAATCACCCTCCCCTTCCCTTTTCGCCTGACCTGCGCCGGCACCACACATCGCGTTACGCGCCGATCGTATGCTGCTGCTCGGTGCGAATAGCAGCAGCGCATACGATCGGGCATGGGTACGGTATGGGCATGACAGTCACCCGTGACAGTCCTGCAAAAACTGTCACGCCCTGCAGCCGATAGTTAGGGTGAAATTATTTTCGAAACAGGAGGCATGAAGGGATGAAAACCGAACTGTCGGTTGGGTTCGCTACAGCTTAAGGCACAACACTTTCGGCAACGCATGCTTTTGCAGATTGTTCAGATACAGTCTGGGTTTTCGCACGTGTGCGATGTAGCAGAAGCATAACGATTCGTTACCCACGGTACAGCAGCGAGCCGAGTGGTAAGGAAAACCGAGACAGTTTGTTTGGCAAGAAAAAGGCTGTCATAGCAAAGCTGTACTTTTCGGAAGCCCGGTTCAGCGTTCCGGAGCATTTCCGAGCAGCGAAGACGATGACAGTTGGGTTGAGAATTTTATCTCAACACACAGATGAGATATTCAGTGTGGTCTACGTTTCCCCAGGGCCCACGTTATCTACAGTTGAGTTCAAAAAAGAATGAAATCGCGTGAAGCTGCGCACCCACTTCCAACTTTGACAAGCTGCCATTTCCCTCTCGGTTGATATTTTTTCATGAATATTTCATGCAATCTAGTTCAACTATCCAACTAACACTCTACAAAATTTGAAGTCTTTAAAATGACGGAAAACAAAGATACAGCTATTCCCGTAAAAAAGGGAAATTTGGAGTTGCTTCACTAAATTTGCTGTATCTTTGACAATTTTCATTGAAAAATCTTGAAATTTGGTCAAAAGATGTAAAAATGTTTGATCTAATACCAGGTCAAGTTTCGTCAAAATCGATGAACGGGATCCAAAATGGTGCCGGATTGAAAGTGAGGTTCATTATCGCCCAGCAGACGATTTCATTCTTTTTTGGACGGATGTTTGTATGGAAAACATCGTAATCCATGTATTCTTGGTATTTTCTTTCACAAAACCAAAACTTATCACAAAGAATGTTGTAAATTGCTTAAAACTTCATTCGTACTTTAATTCGAAAGAAAATGTTTCAACAGAGTTCTAAATAAGAAGAACAGAGTTTCATAAATGACCTGCTAATTATACCGATAAACAAATTTGATCCACAATTAAAGCGAATATTCTATTCGCACTTGTGTTTCAATACCATCTCTGTTGGAACAATTTTTATTTCTAAACCAAGCAAGAATGAAGTTCCTATCAATTTACAACATTCTTTGTGATAAATTTTGGTTTTGTGAAAAAAAAAATACCAAGAATACATGGATTACGATGTTTTCCATATAAACATCCGTCCAAAAAAGAATGAAATCGTCTGCTGGGCGATAATCAACCTCATTTTCAATCCGGCACCATTTTGGATCCCGTTCATCGATTTTGACGAAACTTGTCCTGGTATTAGATCAAACATTTTTACATCTTTGGACCAAAATTCAAGATTTTTCAATGAAAATTGTCAAAGATACAGCAAATTTAGTGGAGCAACTCCAAATTTCTCTTTTTTACGGGAATAGCTGTATCTTTGTTTTCCGTCATTGTGAAGACTTCAAATTTTGTGGAGTGTTAGTTGGATAGTTGAACTAGATTGCGTGAAATTTTCATTAAAAAATATCAACCGAAAGGGAAATGGCAGCTTGTTGAAGTTGGAAGTGGGTGCGCAGCTTCACGCGATTTCATTCTTTTTTGAACGCAACTGTATTTCTTCCCAAGATATAACATTAGCTAGTTTTTTTCTATACAATCTATTCCAGTTTCACTTGAGTTGGGGGGCATCCATTAATTACGTAATGCTCCTAGGGGGGGGGGGGAGGTAGTAAGCTCGAGCGTTACGAATTGTGACATGGGGAAAGGGGGGACGTATGCTCATCGTTACGTATCGATTTTTCCCTTAAAAATTTCAGTTTAATGCAGCTATTTTGAAGTCTTGCATTTTTTTTGCAAAATGATTAGCAAACCAAGATCAGCTTTAAATTTGTAAGCTTCAACATGATTGAACTGGTTTGTGACATTTCCTCTTTAAAGATGATAGACTCCGTAGAGAACGTTAAAAATTTTACGTTCAAATCTTTTCTTACCTTCGAAAATCAGTGTTTAAAAACATAAGAAGATGGGAGGAGGGGCGGGGAGAATTATCAGAGTTACGTAATTTTCATAGCGGGGTTGTTCGAAGCGTTACGATTTGTGACAAACGGGGGGGGGGGGCGGGGGTTAAGGGTAAAAAAGTGCGTTTTTGCTTTACGTAATTTATGGATGCCGCCTAAACTTATTTCCAAACGTTCATAACCTAATAAACCTTTCATGTAATTTTCAAATGAAATTAATTGAACCTTAGCAACGATGAAGAACGTAACTTAATTGAAATAAGTATTGCAGAAATTTGAGGCATTTAGACACTTGTGCAAAATATTTCTACGAAGTAAAATTTTCGTACTGACGCACATATAGACAAATGATGACAGTTTTTCAAATCAGCCGTTGCTCGCTTCTGATTCTCAAATCTCATTTCTGAATTGTGTGTAAGTTTTTGTAATTTTCAAAGAAAATTCTTATGAAATGCGAACAAAGGAATTTAATAATGAAAGTTGACCGGCCTTCATATAAAAAGAAATAAACAGAAAACCATTTTTGGGGTTATTTTTGAATTTCACAAACCCTGGGGTCTAAAAAGCTTCGTTTTGGTTCAAAACTCATCCATGATTTTTGGCAGAATTTTTAAGTAACGTTTCCATGAGAAAAAATGGTTTGCATGGGAAAATTGAATACTTTGTACTGAAAAATCAACATTATTTTTATTTTTTCTGTGGAATCGAGCATGCTGATGGCCAATTTATGAATTCTCTTAAGGGAATTTTCCGCTGAACAACTTTGTCGAAGACCGTAGCATTGTATCGTATTTAGGCTTACCAGACGTTCTACTTTGGTAGGACATGTCCTACTTTTTCGACCCTTGTCCTACCGTCCTAATTTGGATTCAAATTGTCCTACTTTTTTTGCGGTTAGGACCATTATCTTGTTTATCGAATTTTTTACTTTGCGTTTTTTATTATTTCGATGCATTTTTCACGAAATCCTTATTTGCGCTTTTCCATTTCAATGCAAAACTATAATATTTCATCCAAAGTGAGTTATTTTTCTTTTACCGTGTCAAAGAAACCCTTGTTTTGTTTATGTTTTGGTACGATTGCTTTTCGGTGGTAATCAACGCTTTGCAGTAAGAAAGTGAAAGTTTGAAAAACGATTGACAAATAGCATCAATTGTTGAGAACTGTGGTTTTGAATCCTCTGTCGTCAGGTAATTTGAAAATACGTTTTCAATATCAACGCTTGAATAATGATGTTTTTATTTTCAGGGTGAGATTCTTCTAAAACGAACCTTGAATTGGTCTAACAGTGAAAACTCAGGTATGTCCTTTGTATTACTTGTAGTGACTTTTTTTCTTTCTTCGTTTAGCGTGACTAAGCTTACCAAAACTCGTTTATAGAATGACGATCTTGTTCATGTTTGGGCTTTGAGAAGCCACCGAATTTCTTATTCACTCACACTACCGTATTTTCTTGATGAAGGTGCACGCTTAACTCAAAATAGAAATTCATGATCATAAATCATTTTTTTTAATCTATTTTGTATAATAAACTAAAAACTGCTAAATCCTATGATTCATCATCATTATTATTTTGCTTCATATCTTTTTTCATAATCGGATAAATTATTTCTATTGTTTTTCTCATTCCATATTCTATCTACTACATTACTTATGCAAAAAAAAAAATTGGCGAATGCATAGTCTAAATAAGAAGCCAACCCTTTAAGTTAAATTTTTATACATCCGTTGTTTGCATAGACTGATGTTAAACTTCATTGTTAAAAAAATATATTTAACGTAACGTTATCATGTAAATTTTAAAATTTGAAGCTGATTTTTAAGCATTTATTTCTTAAAAATAGCGAAGAAATAGATTGAAAGAAAAATTGATAACCATATTTGTTATTTGGACATTCATAACAATCGGCGTATATCAATTACACATATACACAAAGACCGATGACTTGATATTGTTTTAATTTATAACGATCTGCAGCCATTAAACAAAACATGTCCAGTTTAAAGCAAATGACGTATTTGTCAAGGTTTGTTAAGCAAATTTAATATTTTAATAGAAGTGTTCTTCATTTCCATACACTCGAATAAAAAAATATTATCTGAATTAAAATAAAACATGTTTTGTTGAAGATTCCAAAAGGAAAATGGATGAAATATTATAGTTTTAAAATTAAATCCAATTGAAAATTCATACTCAGGAACCTTATACACTTCGCAAATGTTGGAAAAATCATAATAATGTAGGGTTGCCATCCGTCCGCGGGACATGTCCCGCTTTTTTGTTGAATGTCCCGCTGTCCCGCTTTTTTCTCAAAATGTCCCGCTTTTTTTCTTGGGAAACTTTTACAAAGTTAACTGACTAACACTGGAAAAAATCAAATTTTAGTCTCAATTTGAATTCTGTGATAAACAAAAATTGTTTCAAATACGTCTTTTTCTCAAAATAAGCAGCATTTTTCATAGTTTATATAAGACAATATTGAATATCTCTAAAGCTCTTGACATAGCAGTAAGATTCTGATTTTTTAAGTGTTTTTGGAGCACGTCCAACCAATGTTTTAAGAAAATATTGTTTAAGTTTTTTTTCTAAATAATTATAGATTGTTGAATTGAAGAAATTATTTTTTTCCCCGGAATCATAGTTGAATGGCCTTATATTATACACCACCTGTTTCAAATCAATTGTCCAAAGTATATAAAGATGAAGATTTCTTGAGTTTTCAAATTTTTAAACTAATTTCCGTACAAACTAATGTAATCTGCCGATTACATGTACGGCTTGAAATACTTTCTTTCAAATAATGTGTTAATTCGTGAGAACCGCGGAGATTAACGGTGCATATGGCAAAAAAGGGTGTAAATAGAAGTCATGTAAGAAAAACTGAGCAAAATCTGCGTTTAAAAAAAAGTTTAGTGTACTTTCTATGAACAAGTTTGGCTGATGGTACACGTATAAGTTTGGCTACACAATTAAACATTTTTAAGATTTTCTTAAATGTCCCGCTTTTTTTGGCTGTGTCCCGCTTTTTTTTCGTGAAAAGTCCCGCTTTTTTCTAAAAGTATCTGGCAAGCCTATAATAATGCTATGCAGTTTGAAGATGCTGTATATTTTCAAATGGAGCCATAATTATGCCTAATTTTTAGCTTTTAATTTCCTTTTATGAGAGTTGAAATGTTAGATTAGATCCTAAGATCATTTGATATAAATTTGATTTGAATATAAAATATCATTGTTTTCAAAACAAAAATTGATTTATTTCAAGATACGTATCATTTCCTAGAAAGAAAACAACATCTGCTTCAAGAGCTTTTTTGGCTGATAAAAATCACTTTTAGAAGCTTCAACCTAAACAACTGAGAAACTAAAAATGTAGTTAAACTAATTTCGAAAATTAATGTGAAAGATTGTGAAAATCGGCTTTTCAGAAAAGTATGCTCCAGAATTAGAAAAGCTTCTTGTTTTTTAATAAGAATAAATGCTAACGATAAAATATTGAAATTTAAAAAAAAAACAGAATTACATAAAATTGTGAAAAAACGTTTTGATCATATTTTTTGTTGTGATATAATCTTATCTTATTAAAAATTTGTGTCAAAATTTTTTTTTATATAAAAATCACAAAATAAAGCGTCCTACTTTTCGACCTATTTCAGATTGAAAAAATCCTACTTTTTCATAGTATTTTGAGCAAAATGTGGTAAGCCTAATCGTATTAAGCTTATTAGCTGTTTAACAGGGGTATGTACTTTAGAATGGATAAACAATAAATCCAATTGACATCACTGCTGGGTGCCTAGTGAGGTATTGCATGACTACTTTTTATGCAAAGCTTTGCGTGGAACAAGCAGTGATGTCAATAGAATGTATTGTTTATCAATGCCAAACGACGTTAAACAGCTTATAACTTTTTTGCCTAATAAGATACAAAGTTAAGATTTTGGACAAAGCTGTTCAGCGGAAAATTTCCTTTGGAGAGTTGGCATAAAAACCATAAGAAGGTTCGGCTCCACAGAATAATCAAAGGCAAAATACTCAATGTTCCCATACAAACCTAAAAGTCCAAATTTACTCATGTTAAAATTGTGCAAAATAACATGGGTGAGTTTTGAACCAAAACAAAGCTTTTTAAACCCAAGGGTTTGAAAAATTAAAAAAATGACCCCAAATCGACTCGGTCTACTGCACAGCATTGGGAAAGCGATTTTTTTAGATAATTTTCCATCAAAAGATTTCTAGTTACCTTGGTGTGGCGTTCCATTTACTGCCAAACAGTTTTGAACTGCGTCATCAGTTTTGAACCAAACCTTATAATACCGGTTCTACAAAAATTTGAGTTGAAACTAGTATTATGGACCACGAATGAGGTTGCTTTGATCGAAATTTGGGTCTAAACCGGGGATTGCAACAGAGAGAAAATTCTTTTCATGACTTCAATTATACATCATTTTAGGTGACAGATTGGAAATTAAAGTTGGTTAATATCATGTTTGTAAAAGCAGTAAACCACCCCCAAAAATAAAGTAGAGAGAAAATTTGTATACCTGGAAGCTCTCGGGATATTTCCTAAAACTAGTAACGCAAAATGATCTGCACGTAGTGGTAACGTAAAAAGCTACATAACATTTATTTAAATGATTTTCACGTAGATGGTACGAAATAAATAAGTAGACGCACCCCTGCAAGAATCCTGTCATGAGGTTCGACTTACACTTTACAGAGCCATCGAAATTGTATCCGAAAAAAAAAGTCATAAAAGCAATAAATTTCCATCGAGAAAATAAAACAAAATTATTAATACTCACTCGATGTTCTATCAAGTCATTTATTTTTCTGTCTGAGTGTTAATATGAGCGATACTGCGACTCTCATCGAATTTTCTCGCGAAGTCAAAACATGCACTGGCGACAAGGTTGAGGAGAAAAATTCCGTGTTTTTGCAAAAAAATGTTCTGACTTTTTTGTGATTTTACCCAAAAATTCTGTTATGGCTTTCCGTGGTGTTATTGCTATCCATTTTTTAAGGCATACACCGTCTTAGCCGATTTAGGCTTAACTGACTGAATAAATGACGTGAACAATTTGAGATTAACATCGAACCCATGCCATCAGTGGACCAGCGATTACCGTCTTACCACGATAGCAACTCGACCACCGAGACGTTTCATTAAAAAGACATGGAAAACTGAGTCTATTTAACATTTTATTTTAGAAAAATTTGTAAGCATTACCAATCTTACCATAATTTGCCGATTCAAAGTTAGAAATCCCAAATTTAAACTGAAATAAAAAATATGGTTTAGAAATTCCATACACAATTCGATAAATGCGAATTTTGATGAAAATTTGCTCGAAATTCTGTGAAATTAAAGATTTCTCTTTAATTTTTGGCAAGCTTGACTGGCGATATAATGACTGTATTTTTTCTTCAGAATTTGCCCCTGAAAATAACTTACACGCTCAGATAAAAATCTAATTGGATTTAAAGTCATTCATCCTTTTATCATAAAATTTATGTGTAAGTAATGTGGAAATATAGTAGTTACTAAAAGACGCACGAAAAATCGATCATGTTTTTATTTTTTTTTCTTCAAATCGCATCAACAAGCCCTAGCAGAATTGCGGGTCACCATTTAGGTTCAATAAAAAATTGGCAATTCCCCGTTCGAGGAAAAAAATTCCACACCGCATTAAATCCGATACGAGTCTACCATCCCATAGCAGGGCGACGGTCGTGGTGTGCAAAATTCATTGGCTCTGAATTAATGATGTTTGAAAACGATCCACAATGGAACATCAATCATTATTGGGCCTTTTACACCATCAATTCTATAATTCATGTGACCACCAGCCAGCCGCCATTTCGTTGTTGTTAGGAAAGGCGGTTGTGTTGATTTGTGTGATGATCATTGATGGTGTTATTTCTGGTGGTTTATTGATACCGGTTGCCATACTTGATAACCTTTCATTAGGAACTTCAAAGAAACACGAGGGGCCATTAGGGCTCATCAATTCAAGATTTTAATCCAATCAGTTTGGATTTGTCGACTGAATTAAAAATGATTTGTCGAGCCGATGAAAACAATGGTCTTGTTTCTGAATTGACGCCTCAACTGGATAAGGGCTTCAATGTAATTGGGATTCCTTTTTATTATGAAGTGTTAAACGAGGGAAATTTTGAAGCATCTGATGCATTATTCATCATGCTTTGTTTTTATGCATAAGACTATTGAAGAACCCTCAACACATGAAAATGTTGAACGGATAGCTTCAAATCTATATATATAAAAAGCAATTATCTGTATGTTTGTTTGTTTGTTTGTTTGTTTGTTTGTCCTCTATAGACTCAGCCGTTTTAAGAGCTAGAGATCTGAAATTTGGCATGGATGCTCATTAGGACCAGGAATGATGAAAAATGTTTTTAGATTTTTGGACGACCCCTTCTGAAGGGGGTCGTCCATACAAGACAAATATTGTTTTCACGTTATTGACGTTATTTTCCGTCGGATTGTGATGAAAATTTGCACATGAGTGTTTTGAGAGACGAGCAATCGATTACAGTTATCAAATTCAGGGATAGGGGTCGGCAAAAGGGGTCGTCCATATCCACTGATTTATGTTTTTGCGATATTGGCGTTATTATACATCGGATTGTGATGAAAATTGGCACATGAGTGTTTTGAGAGACGAACAATCGATTACAGTTATCAAATTTAGGGTCAGACGTCGGCCAAAGGGGTCGTCCATATTCACTGATTAATGTTTTTGCGATATTGGCGTTATTATACATCGGATTGTGATGAAAATTTGCACATGAGTGTTTTGAGAGACGAGCTATCGATTACAGTTATCAAATTCAGGGATAGGGGTCGGCAAAAGGGGTCGTCCGTATCCACTGATTTATGTTTTTGCGATATTGGCGTTATTATACATCGGATTGTGATGAAAATTGGCACATGAGTGTTTTGAGAGACGAACAATCGATTACAGTTACCAAATTTAAGGTTTGAGGTCGGCAAAAGGGGTCGTCCATATTCACTGATTAATGTTTTTGCGATATTGGCTTTATTTTACATTGGATTGTGATGAAAATTTGCACATGAGTGTTTTGAGAGACGAGCAATCGATTACAGTTATCAAATTTAATCAAAATCAAATTTCGTCCATATTCACTGATTAATGTTTTTGCGATATTGGTGTTATTATACACTGGATTGTGATGAAAATTTGGACATGAGTGTTTTGAAAGACGAGCAACCGATTTCAAGTTTCGAATTGCAGATCAGAAGTCGGCTGAAGGAGTCGTCCATACCCAACTTTAATGTTTTTGCGATTTTGACGTTATTCTACATTGGATTGAGATGAAAATTTCCGCATAGGAGTTTTGAGGGACGCTCTTTTGCTTTCAGGTTTCAAATCTTGACTCAGGGGTCGGCAAAAGGGGTTATTATCTGTTCATTGTTTTTACGATATTCTCTTGATTGAGCATAGAATTGTAATGAAAATTGGCACATGGGAGTTTAACAGAAAAGATAATCGATTTCAGGTGTCAAGTTTTGAATCGTGGTCAAAAAAAAAGGCCGTCCATGTTAGTTACTCACTGTTTTCGCGATATTGTCGTGATCATGCATCGGATTGAGATGAAAATGTTCAGATGAGGGTTATAAACTATGAGCAGTTGACTCGGCGAAAGGGGCGTCTATATTCACTAATCACTGTTTTCAAGTTCCTGACGTAATTTTACATACAATTTGAAATGAAAAAATGGCACAAGGGAGTTTTGAGAACGCAAAATTGATTTCAATTATCGAATTTCGGGCCATGGGACAGAAAAAGAGGGTTTCATTAAAAGTTCAGTGTTTTGTGCAATAATGTTGTTGGAGGCAGTTAATTGATACCAATTTAAGTGTGAAGGTCAAGCAAAAGAGTTGTGCACACAAACAAATAGTACATGTTTCTGCCATAATGTCTAGATTTTGCAACCGATCGAGAAGAAAACACTCTCACATAAATTTTAATAAAAAGCCAATCAACAGTATAATTTGAATTTCAAGTAATAGTAATAGTAGCGACTTTAAACACTGTTGAATTTTTTCCCCAAAATTGTCGGAAGAATGTTTCGAATTCATTTTCTAAACTCATTTTGACGTACCAATGATTTAAAGCGAAACGAAGTTCGTACGGGATCAGCTAGTACCATATAAATATATCGACCTAGTCAGCTGTTGGCTGATTGAGCTACCAGGTAACGAAACTGGTGCATAGATGAAAACTTTAACCTTGTCCCATAACCAGTATTGCGACCTAGTATAATCCCGGCTTAAAAACTTTTGAATCTTTTTCACGCTTTGGATGTTTCATTGAGTAACTTTTGAATTTTTTTGCTCATGCCATCGCTTCGTTACGATACTTTCTCAAGTGTTTCAAACAATATTCGTTAACCTTACCACGACAGACGAAAAAAGTACACTGAATGTCGCACACGTACACGTTCTTAGAAGTAGCTAGAAAATTCAAAAGGAATGAATACTGTATGATAAAATGCAAAGGGACACAACTGGGGTTAAATGGTTGAGCAGAAATTTTTACTTTAAGTATTTAGTTTTTTGTCACAGGTTTTGAAACTTACGAATACTGTTTGCTTAAAATTATGTTTAAGTTTAAAAGTTTGAATTGATGTCTGACGAGATAGCTTAAGGCTTCAATTTTTTTTTCTACTTGTACGTTTCCGAACCGGGAAACTCTGGGCATTTTCATCCAATTAATTCAAGTATTTTTCATATTTTATAAAATTAAGACTCAAAAATGATGCCAAAATCTCGAAAACTAGTCTTAAATTCAAAATTCTTCTACAGTTTTGAAAAAGAACACTTATTGATAGAAATTCAGTTCTGAATATTACTACCCGAAAGGGAATTTTCAGGAATAAAACAATTCTGGATTTCCCGAACCCCTGGAAACGCTTAAATATTCTAGGAATTCCCGAATCCAATAAAAAGTGCTAAACTAGCTTCATTGAGAAATATTCACCCCATGGCAATTGGGGAGTATCATGAAGATTAAAAATATAGAATACAAAATTCAAAAAAATGAACAAAATAATAACCATGAAACTGAACTCCACTAACTGAAGAAACAACACAAGACTTGAAAATCTCAACGAATTGAATCTGGAAAAAGATAAGATTATAAACATAGAAATATTCAGGTTAAGAGAATCACTTTAATAAATATAATCGTAATCTGATATTGTTTAAATAAATGTTTGGGAACATTACACTGCAAACACGTGGTTGAATTAGGTAAATAATAAATATAAAAAATTGGAACTGATATGGTCTGGAAATGTAAATTTATTTTGTTACGTTCATGTTTTACTATTTTACAATTATTGCTGATTGATAATGCGATAGCTTAACTCCTTGTCTTTTTAATGTCCTTAAAGCAAACTATCAAAACAAAAATTCCAAAAGGTTCGTGATGAGCGAAGTTAAATTCATTTTCCTTATATTTAATTCAAATTTTCTCTTCTAAATACTTTTTTGTCTACGAGGAAGCTGCGAAGGAGCGAACAGAATTGAAACATTTTGCGTAAATAAATTTAATCATCATCTTGGTATGGTGGATTGTGCTTACAATAGGAAAATCTTTCTATAGCCACTTGAGAAGGCATATATTCTACAGCTTGTTATGAAAATAAATTAAAGGATGAATTTGCATTTGACCATATTTTTCCCTTTTATTAACTCAATAATTCAGTGGTTCAGTGGTATGTGGCTCAGTAGTTTTAGAATATATTAATAAACTTTCTTAATTCTTTTGAAATGAATTGACTACTAACGTTTAAAAGTGAAACATGGACATTAATCATAAACAAGACAATGAGTATCAAGATCATTTTAATTTTTTTAAACAAGAATTTTGAGACTATGAAGAAGGCCAATGGTTACATATACCACAATTGAACTGCATCGTAAATTGCTTTATTGTTTATCAGATTCATTTATTAATTACAAAACTTAAGAACCGAAAAATTACCTGTCAATTATTATCTGTTTCGTCTTCAAAACATACATAGGTATATTAATTTATTTCGGCAAACACTTATAATAAATGAGTTTATTTTTCAAATAACTAGATTATAATTATTTTTAATTCTATGCCTTACATTGTTTGAAATAAAATGTTTCTTTTCAAAATGTTACTTTTGTGATATGACCTTTTTATTACTGTTTTGTGATTTTCCTAAGCTTATTAAAAAGAAACAACTCATTAGTCCATTACTACAAATCGTAAGATTCCAGTTTTAGATTGGTCACTTAGGGTGATGTTGTATACTGTCTAACAGACCATGTAAGAAAAACTATAATGACATTCATTTGATGACTTTGCCCTTCATTAAAACTTTTTAAATAAGAATTCAAGAAAAGCCCTTTTTATCAAAATGTTTGATATTTGTAAATTTGTACTTTTGTGATGTGCAAATTCCACCAAGTGACAGATTCCCGAAAAAAACCCAAAATAAATTTTTCGAATAACTGTTACTTCAATGTACATAATTAAGACACGACGAGGTACTGTTTCGAAATCCCATTTCTTGATTCAAATATTCAGAACCGTTTAACAAGCTATTAAGGCAGGGGTGAGCAAACCGCGGCCCGCGGGCCGCATTTGGCCCGCGAGACCCTTTTGTGCGGCCCGCGAAGCTTTTTTGTTATATTTATGCCTTAACTTTTTTCTACTATGGATTGTTGGGAAAATGTATATGACTTGATCATATATGCACTCATCTGCATTTGCCCCACAATCAGTCAGATTGTTAACTATTTTCTGATATTCCAAGCATTTATTATGTTCTGTTCGATGCATAAATGAAATATTGTTTATTGGCATAATGTAATATTGGAGTTTTTTTTTATTTACGATACTTTTTTCGTATAATTATTTACCACTTTGAAAAGCAAAATCCATCAAAGTGAATCGGAAGAACAGCCAAAAATCGGAAGCTACACTTGATCAAAGGAATTTCAGAGTCCTTGAAAGAAGTCATTATTTTCGTTTCAAGATAAAATAAAGTAGTATGATAAAAAATGTGGTCAGCGGATTTTTTAAAATTATTTTATACAATTCGGCAAATGGCTTGTTATGTTAGTATTCAAATACTGGCAAAACAAAATTAACCAAACACCTTGTGAAATATTTTTTAAATTCTGAATATTGAGGAAAATAACGAAAGTTTGATAATAAAGCCTGGGTAAACGATTTAAGATTTTTTATCAACATGTATCAGCCGGCATGAAAGTTATCGACAAAAATTATTAATTCTTGATGAATACAAAAGATATCTGAAATTCTGTTATTCAATTCAAAAGGTTTTTGCGATTATGTGTGATGCCTGTATTCAGTAATTTTAAAGAAAATTTATAACAAACATCGATAAATAACAAACATTTCAGTTATTTTACTTATAATTTATTCATTCCACATCACCAAAGTAATAATATAGCTTTAGAAATCCTATCCCAATGATATCTTGATAAGATTAAAAATTAAATTCCAGAATCAAGAATGTAGTTTTGAAGATATCTGCTTAAAAATATGTTAAATTTAACATTTTTCTGTGATTTCGACAATTTTGCTCAACATATCAATGCAATGATCCGATACAAAACTTCACTTAAAAAAACGAGGTTATTTATCGGTTCTAGAGAAAATATCTAGGTTTTGAGGATAAATTTTAATTGCGGAAAAAATAACAGAAAGTCAATTTGAAGACGATGATTTCTCTGAATATACCATCGTTTTTAACAAGAATGTTCGCCAAGAAGTACTATTAAAAAATTGAGAGAATTTTAGAATGGCAAAGATTCAGTGATTCAGTGATTCTTTTTAATATGGGGTACTAATATGTCGTGTTGAATTTCTGTTTTTAAACACGTGAATTCGTTTTATCTTTAGTTTTTCAGATTTCATTGGGCCAAAAATTTGTATTTTTAACAATATGACGTGAAGCTCTGAAAATTATTTTAAAAAAATATTTTAAGTGCGGCCCGCCGAAAAAATTTCAAAATTAAATTGGCCCGTTGGTTCAAAAGGTTGCTCACCCCTGTATTAAGGTGTTAATTATTATGCTCAATACTCCTCTAGGTCTTTAGATAATTAGTAAAAACTTAATATGATACGGAATGAACATTTTCGCCTCATTTAATGAATTCAGCTTCAGGTTAGAGAGGTTAAAATTATTGACTTGTTGATGATTGAAATTATTTTACAGTCAAGCATTCAGATACGCAGTTCTTCGACAAGCAAGTATCATTTGTAGTAAACCTTTTGAGTGGAGAAATCAAGTTATAAATCGTTAAAAAAGCAAATTTTGTTACCAAAAAAAAAGTCAAATAGCTTAGTTTTCATTTTTTTTATATTTATTACTAGCTGATCCCATACCAACTCCGTTTAGCTCTCAACTTGGAATATGTCATGAACAGTTTGTATGAATGCCATTTGCAAAGCATTTCCAGGTGCATTTTGAAATGCATTGTTAAGCAATAATCGCAAAAATGTTGGGCGATAACAGGCCCGTGCAAAGAGCCCGTCTATGGAGGCGGTTTTCAAAATTCAAAGTTAACAAAAATAAACAATAAAACCACTCATGACTACCATTACACTCATGATTACCATTCTCAGTCATGATTACCACACAAACTGGACTGATAAAAAAAAAAAAAATTCAAATCGTAAAATAATGGAAGTTTAGAAATTTTAGGTATGTTATTTATAATTTTTTTCAAAATGATATTTTTTTATTCTGAACTAGAAATGCGTTTCAAAAGAAATTCTAGGAAAATTTGAAATAAATGAAACAGTTGTCAAAATAAACAGCTTAAACAATTTATTTTGAAGTTCAAAATAATATCTTCATGTTCAATTATTCTGACAAGAAATGTTGGGAAATGGGTAAATTCGTGAAAAATTAATGAAAACTGAAAAAAAATGATAATGAGGAGAAGGTACCAAGTTTTGTTGTAAATATTGAGCAAATGAGGCCCTTGGAGCCAAAGGGGTATAAGTGACAAAATGGAAAAATCAAGATGACCATCTTGAACGAATCCTTGACTGTCAAACATCATATATTTTAATCATTATTTTACTTCACTATTTTCTTATGTTTATATCTCGTTGAAAAAATCCTGCTAACTGACAATTACTTTATGTTTGGAGCCAAAGGGGTATAAGTGCAGCACTTATATCCCTTTGCCACCAAGTTATTTACTTATACCTCTTTGCCACCAACTTAAATGTCTTTTCCAGTAAGAAGTGTTTTTTTTTCATCGGGACGAATATTTTTAAAATAAGTGAAATCATGTTTGCATTTGAATAGTTTATCATGTTTGAAAATTTAACATCAACAGTTAATCATTTCATTGCATTTAGTGATAATTCTTTTGTACAAAACATTACCAAATTTTGTATTTTTTTTCTATTTTGACCCCAATAAATGAATTCAAAATTCCTGATTTCTGGTCATAATTATGTGGAGTATGCCAAAAATTTCGAGCTAGGCCCAATATTTATGTGTATGAGGTGATTGGGTTAACGTTATAGCGCTAGTCGTAAATGTACTGTTAAACATCAACTCATAAAGAGCGGAAGTCCATTTCTAATGTCCAATTTATCAGGAAAAGACGCAGGAAACGTGCAATGATTAAAAAATCATAGAGAAATACCTGCCACGTATTATTCTTATAATTGTCTTGATAAAAAATTGTTGTTTGTAGAGATTTACTCCAGCTGACAAGACACAGTTGATTTTAAGACATGAAATCTCTCGATAAAATGTACCAGGGTACATTTCCATCATAACAGTAAAAAATGAATATGTTTAAAAATTATTTGACTTTTACCTAACTATCCCTGTGTTTTTTGAATCATATCAATAAAACAAAATGACCTGAAAATGGAAATATGTTGGTTGCAAAGTGGTATAATTGAATTTATTTGGTGGCAAAGGGGTATAAGTGCAAAAATAAAAAATCATGTGTCGTCTCAATTAACGTCAAAAAGACGTTGTTTTTTCTAAAAAATGATGTCAAGTGATTTGTTTTTATTTTAGAAGATTAAAGTCATTGAAAAATTTCATAAAAAATTTCTATGGAATTTATTGGAACACAACGAACTTCAAGTGCTTTTTTCTCGAAATCAGCTTTTATGCACTTTGGCTCCAAGGGCCTCAAATACAAAGTAAGTTAACATTTCGGATTAAAATGAAGTTAAAAGTTGCAACTTCGAATCTTTTTTTTAACTTTTTAAGATTAATTTAGAAATCTTGATCGATTCATAGAACACGATTTTATACAAAAAATTTATGAAAAGTTTTAATTTTTCAATCCCAGGATGAAAAGTTAAAAATTCCAAGCTCTAAATATTTTGTCACTTTTGATTGAAATATTGGGTTCTGGAAAAAACAGAAAGTTGAAACTATGTTTTTCTTATTAAAAATTTAGATTTAAGGGCTTATGTGTCACGTACACAAAAATGTTGAATGGGCCCCGGAGAGGCGCAAGATGTGGGTTCAAGTCCTACCGGGAGACAAGGCGAATTTTTTTTCGCATGTTTTTCAACATTAATTTTCATCTAGTCTAGTCCCTGAAATTTCGACTTACAGTTGGATTCATTTCCCTACAAAAAAAAGTTAGTTTCAATTTGTAAACATCGAATAGTGTCGTAGATCGAAATGTCTCAAGCCAAGGGTGATTTAAGACAAAAATTTCGCGGGGGCGATAAAAATTTCTGACTTGCTTGATAACACTTATTTTCAAATACAAAATCAAATACAATATCAAAATCAAGTAATTTTGCGTTACAACGATGAAATTCCACTTGGAAAAAATCTTCATGGGTGGGAGGGGGTGTTGAGTGTTAAACCCTTAAATCACCCCCCCCCCCCCCTCGTTCGGACGGGCTTGGGCGATAACTTTTTCTGTCGTCTGCTACTATTTGAAATCTGGAATCAATTAACTGCCCCAACCCCCGCATATACATTTTGAGTCGTTCGTTGCATAACAACGCAATTATTGCCAAAAAATTAAATCGCTTTGGGTGGCTTTTTTTACGATCGTTGCAATCTGAAATCGATTGCCTTCCCTCAAAACTCCCATGTGCAAATTTTCAAACAAATTCATTTCATTTTAACGTCAATATCGCAAAAAAAAACCGTGAAAAATTATTATGGACGTCACTTTCTGCTACCTGGACCCAAAACCCGAAAGAAATTACTCGCCCCTCGAAATTTCAATGTACAAAGTCTCATCTCAATCTGATGCATAATCATGATAATATCGCAAAAACAATGGACAATTGATATGGACGATTACGACGGAACTCGAGACGGAAATCGATTACTTGTCCCTGAAAACTCCCGTGTACAACTGATTAAACATTCTTATTATATAGTCAGTTATAAGAGAAAACACATCTTACCTGTCGGCCAATTACGGTATTTGAATCCAAAAGTTTTCTTGCCGATACCGGGAATTGAACCCAGTACGCCTGGCATACCAAAACCAGACTCGCGCCAGCCTATCCGTTAGACCATATCGGCGCTCAGTTAATCCGATTAAACGTAAATATATTCATAAATTATATATTATTAAATTCCTGGCAAAAAATGTAAAAGTTTAACCTGAGAAACCATAAGCACTAACGACATATCAAAATGTTATTCAACAATAGCTTTAGAGCTTCTCTGTTCTCTCTTAGCACTTGAAACTAGGCCTTCGACTAGCTCAGGACTCCAGCCAATCTCAGGGTCGGCTCGTCGTAGCTAGGAAATACTTACCAATCTGTTCGATGTCGCTACCTCCCACCCAGTTAAAACCCGTATTTTAATTCTTTCGGTGCACGCAAGTAAAGTTGTACACAAAATTTTAAAGGGGCAATAAAGATCAAGTATATTCTACGTAATTTTCAATTTCTTCGCAAATCTTTGATAAGTTAAGGGAAAATAGAGTTTTATTACAAAAATTAACACTTTTCGACACACTGCTTAGACCATCTGCTGCTGTTGCTGCTGGACACTTCGTTGCCCCGGGGATCGCTGCCGTGGTACCACGTGGGATCGCTGTCCGTGAACTTTGGCCCAGTTCACCAACGATCGATGATGTCGTTCGGCCCTCTGCCTGCCTCCGGCGTTAGGGTGGAAGTTACCTAGACCTCGAATCCAAGAACCGCAGTTCTTAATATTTTCCTGAGCCGTAGGTTGTCGTACGGCCGGGAATGTCCTACCGTATGTTGACGGACGGTGGCCAAAATAAAATTTAGGTTATTTACTGTGAATTTAAGAAGAATGGTAAGATTGGTAATTTAAATTGTTTTTAACCACCTCAATGAAAAAAACGACCCAATTTATTATGGATTTTCAGTGAAATTATAGGAAATAGCATCACAGAAAACCATCACAGAATTTTTGGTTGAAATCACAGAAAGTCAGATTTTTTTTCTCAAAAACACAGAATTTTTTTTCGGCAATCTTGCATCTGAGGCGATGTAGTCATCTCGCTCTTTTGTTGTGACATGTGTCAGGAAGTTTGATGTTCTAGCAGTTGAGTCTGAACTGCTACACGGAAAAAAAAATCTGCTATTCTCCTAACTTTTATTTAAATGCTCAAAATTATTTCATTTAAATTTAATGTATATAATAATAGTTCTTAACAGCGTGAATATTTACATTTACTTACATTTTATGTTTATCAGGGCAAAACTGCCCCCGAAATTCATAAAATGCAGGTTGTAACTGAGTAGGAGGTTACACACTGTGAGCCAGTTTTGGCAAAAATTAGCTGCTATTTTAGTGCATTAAGTAATCTAATATAACGTTATCCGACTCTGTTTGGCTTTTCGTCAAATAATGACGCGTTATAACAGTTATAAGTTGTTTATAAAAAGTAATAACTGAAATGTTTCAATTATATCTTATTTGGTCTCCCTCCAACATTCTTGCACTTTGAAACACTAACTTCAATCAATTTTTTAAAAAAACAAGACAGCTCATTAGCGGTGCTTTAGTGGACCCCTATTTATCCTTGTACCTTACCTGTAACTGTCTTACGTAGACAACGAAATAAAAACATAGCAAAAATTACCACGGTGAGTTGCAAGGTTCGTTAAACAAGCCAAAGCACGAGGTAAAGCAACAAAAAAGACCAACCTCGCCCAGAACTGTGAGGAAAACTTTTCACCCTTCACCTACAGATAGAGGTGGAGCACCAGGAAAAAAAAACTGTGCAAAACAATCAGCAATAAACGAGATCGACACCCGTTTCCGTTTTTCGAAGCGCTCAGTTTCAGTTTTATTGCTTTTCCGGTGTTTTCCTACTTGTTTCCCTTAGTTTTTGTGTATTTTTTTCTGTTCTACTTTTTCGCTAGCTTTCCCCACTAACGGAAGGATCCTTTTTGCAGTCACCTTCCCAGGGAGGGGTTGTTTTCTGCTCGGATAGGCTCAACTTGTTCAAGTTTCGAGTATCGGTCGGGAAAAGTTGCCGTTCGGAATTTAATCTGCTGCCTTCGACAGCTTTGTTTGCAGGCGCCCCGCGCACTTGCTCATCCAGAGGTGTTTGCCTATTAGCACTGTGGCGCTAAGTTTTATTTTACCTCTCACTAGATTTCCGAGAAAAACCCAACTGTTGAAGGATCTCCCTCCGGAGGGGTAAGTGAAAGTGTTTACGAATTATTTTAATCCCCTAAAGTAAGGGGTTTTTTTTTGCTATCCGTCGGGAGAACTAGCTGAGTAGTTGAAAACTAATTATCAACTTTTATGAAGGAACATTTATTAAAGGTGTCTGAGCTTTTCAAGCTGACAATGTCAGCTCTGTAGATTCGCTAAAATTAAATTTAAAATATTTGATCATTCTTAAGGATATTGTGAACGGTTCCTACTCAAGTTCAATCATCATATAAATAAAAATGGAGGCGTTTTCTTTGTGACACCATAACTTCAAACGGGTTATCTGAGTAACTTAAAATTGGCACCCGAAGGATTTTTGGGCCAAAGATGTTCTATGGAAGGGAACTTCTAATACAAAATCAACATAAAATATGACATAACTTTAGCAGCATGATCTGATGGAAGAAGTTGATATATTGAAAAGAATGGTCCCTACCGCTTTTAAACTGGGGATTCCATACAAAATTAATTTAAAAAAAAGCGACAGAGCTCAAACCATTTTCCTGAGGTGTTCATGAAATTTTATACACATGCAATTTTTGGGTTAACAATTTCATTTATTACAATGAAGAGTATTTCCCATTTTCAAACAGGGGGCTTCCATCAGAGGCGCTGTCCTAGAATTCGCTCTAAGGGGAGTGGGGGGAGGGGGTGGTATTTGTTATTTTACAAATTTCCAAAAATCAGCCGATAAAAAGTGAAAAAAATCTTCCATGTTGAAACATTATGGGGAAGGGTGTTGCATACTTTTCTTTCTCCTCAAATTCGATCTCATTGAACTAAGTCAGGGGTATTTTATGACACAACTTCAATCTGTTTTTTTCTTTTTGAATAGTGGTTTGTAAATATCGTAAAATTTTATTTATTCTGAAATTTATTCCTTATTGTGAATTGTAGTAGGTGATTTTATTTGTTGAATCTTAATTTAATCTATTATTTAAAATTCTCTTGTAACGGTGTTTGTAGTACTACTCCTCCGAAATGGCCAAAACGATTCAAATGAAATATTTTTTAGAATATTCTGTAGGCATGCGAATCGGTTTATATCGAATAAAAATAATAGAAAGTCGCATTAATTGTCCGTAATAATTTAACTTGTAGTTATTTGAATGAAATAAAAGTCATGGCATCCATTTTTTCGAGATTTTCATTATTTGAGCGCCAAGCGGTTGTTTTTCGTCTCCATGACCGAAGCGTGTCGCGAGCAAACGTCGCTAGAGAATAGTAACCATGACATAGCATACTGGTTAGTGGGAACATTTGGGCGCGTTTTTCTCAACCAGGCATACTGTCAATGCACGTGGTGGCCTAGATGTGATATTTTTCTCCATGATTCCCAGCACATTTGTACAGCACATGGTAATTAATGACGCCTTGATGTGACCCAGATTGATATTTTGCCGAACAAATCTAAACCTTTTAAACGATTAAAAAAAATAAAACTATTTGAAGTTTGTGTTAATTCAAGAAGGAATAGTTGTAAAAAATATATTAATTTAGTACTGATGCATATGAAATATTGGTTTGACTCTTTGCGGACATTTGAAAAAAGGAAAGTGGGAAGATTCACATAATATGTTTACAATCCAATACGCCTAGAAACATTTTCCGACCATGTGCAAATGTGCTTAACAGAAGAAGTATAAAGCGCCTTTAAATTTACAGAACATCAACAAAATCCGTTGAAAATTAACAGACACATGAACTGAACAAGAGTCTGTCCTTTAAAATTTGGTATATAGGATTGATATATTTATTTAAAGGCCGAATGCAAAGAACTTTTTGATTTTGTCCAAGCGTAAGTGAAATGTGTCAATAAAATAAGAAAAATTTTAAAATTAAAAGGTACACTAGAACAAGTGCAAACGTTCTCGATTACAAAAAATGTGTACATTATTTCTTCATTCATAAATGGTTGGGCCCAAATAAACAATATGACTAAATAAACTCAACTTTTTTTAAAATCATTCATTGAAAAACTGTTTCCAGATTCACTGTTTATTTACACAGAATTCAAGTACGTTCTTATCATAAACGTCTGTTTTTGTTTAACATATTTTGGCTACATAGAAGAGACTTTAGATCCGCTTTTTTGTTGAAAAGTTTTTCTTGTGATTGATATTCCAGAAGCATTTTTTTTTGATAGCAGAAGCAGAATTTTTTTGATAAGTTTTTATTATGACCTGAAAGTGTTGAAAATAATCTTAACTCCTGTCATTTCACGCGGTGAAACAAAATGCAACGCGTCTTTTAGCCATAAAACATATACCTTTAAGAATTTTTTCTCCAAAATGGTCAGAAAGGGTATCCCCAGTGTACAATCTGAAGCGGATAATCAAAGTTATTTAATATGTCTTTGTAAAACAATATTCAGTGAAATTGAAGTACAAAGCGATATTTTATACTGGAGAAAAACTGAATATGTGTAGATAAAAGTTGATAAAAAATACAAACATGAACAATTATTTAATTCATTTTAAAGCCTTTGCACTGACGCATCTGAAAAGGAGCAATGTGTTTTCAGTTGCATCAATAAATGGGACACATGTAAACTTTGATTTTTCTTTTTGAAAGAATATGAAAGTTGAACTGTAATGATATCCGTTTGCACTAGCCCCGATGTTTCTTTATTGAAAATTACAATTTATAATAAAAAAAATACACTTGAATGTTTTTTAAGGTTTCGAAGTATACTTACATTAAAATTTCCAGAAAATAGAATGAACTCATGAAATTATCGTAGCCTTAACAGATTAGTTCTTTTCGATCAATTTAATTTTTTGAAACCTGAGTTCCAATTAAATATTATTGAATCTTGAAAATATCACATAAACTTAAATGAAATCGCAGATCACCTTCAACACTGTTCAGGAAATTTTTGAATCAGAACACCCCAATGCTTTAGTTTGAATTTTTAAAAACAATGGCTTGAATTGGCAGACATTTCCTTTAGTATAAAAAAGAAAAAAAAAAAAGCTGTAATTCTTTGAATAACAGAAAATCTAAACATATTTTTTCCTCCTTTCAAAACCAATCGTTTTCATGATGGATTGGGTTAATGTGCAAAGGAATTTAATTTGCATTTTTTGCTCGAACAAACAAAAACACGGTGATTTTTTTGGACATTATTTTGATGAAAATATGGACATTAATTACCACTGCTTCCAAAGGTTAGGATAGTGAACAAAATACTGCTTGAAAATGGTTAGTAAAGAAAATCTTCTCTAATGTGTTTTTATTTCTTCAGTTCTAAAAAATATACCATCCAAAGCTACTCAGGCGCTGAAAGTGCTGCGTTTGGCAGAATATTGAGCCAATATTCCCGATATTCAAAATTCTTTTTCCATAAAGTTTCATTCACAATAAACTCCAATTAATGAGAAACTTTTGAATTCGATTTTAACCTTAATGGGAACTTGACATAGCGGAATAAGTAAACTAAATGGTAAAAAATAAATGAAACATACATATTATCAACATACAATTCGATAGAGAAAATTCGAGTAAACGGAAAGGAAGGAAATGTCAAAAAGTCTAGAACAAGTTCACAAATGCGAAATGATTAACAACTCAATATTTAATGATTTTTAAAATTATTCAGCGAAAAAAAAATGGAAAATGGACGCCAAGTTTAACATGGTAAGACGAAGTTTACCGGGTCTGCTAGTTTTCATATATAATTATCAAATACAATTGTAAACTTAGGAGCTTTTCGAACTCTACTTTCATTGATTTTATCTAGAATTTCAAGCTCTCTTCCTCGATCTATTAATTTATTAAATTTGAAATTTTAACCTTCGTTTAGAATAGTGATAAATGTACAACAAAGAATGTAAGAATAAAGTGCACGATGTTTTTTTTTTAATTTCTTGAGAAACACATTATTCCCATTTTATAAAATAACTAGCAGACCCGGTAAACTTCGTCTTACCATGTTAAATTTGGCGTCAATTTTCTATTTTTTCTAGTTTTCTTTACCTTTCCCTTCTTTCCCTTTACTCGAGTCGTCCCGCTCAATTCTATCAAAATAAACCAAAGAATTTAAACTCAACGGGTCTTTTCAAATTCAATTTTTGTAACTTGTTCAATGAATGACTGTATGTTGATAATATGTATGTTTCATTTGCTGTATTCCATTCAGTAGATTTATTCCGTTTTGTTATATTATTTTTAATATCGGGACAATTTTTGGAGTATTTTCCGAATATTTTGTCTAACGCAGCGCTTTCAGCTCCCAATTAGCTTTGTATGGTGTGTTTTTTAGAGCTGAAGAAATATAAAAACATAAGAAAAGATTTTTTATTAACCATTTTCAAACATCTTTTTATTCACCATCCTCATCCTTCGAAGCAGTTTGAATCCATATTTTCACCGAAATCATTTCCAAAAAGATTCGCCTGATAATTAAGTTATAGACTTTACACATTTCAACTTCAATTGTTCCCAAACAGCACTTGTCATGGCATTAAATCTGGCGATATTGTGTATTGCAAATTCCTTTTTTTATTATTCAAGCAAAAAATGCAAAATAATTCCTTTGAACTTTAACCCGATGAATCAAAGAAACGATTGGTTTTGAAAAGAGGAAAACATATGTTTAGATATATTCACCCATTATTTTAAAGATTTCAATTGAAGCAGTTCTGATTTCAAAATTTCCTGAACATTGTTGTTGGTGATCTGCGATTTCATTTACGATTCCGTTATATTTTTAAGATTTAATAACATTTAATTGAAAAGCAGATAGTAGTTATGTTGACAAAAGGAAATATCGAAGTATACATTTGTCCCATTTATTGGGGCAAGTGAAAACACATAGGTCTTTTTCAGATGCGTCAGTGAAAAGACATTAAATGAATTTAAAACTTGTTCTTGTTTGTCTGTTTTATCAACTTTCATTGCTATATCCTTAATAAGTTTTTCTCCGGAATAAGTTAATGCTTGGTACTTCAATTTCACTAAATGCTGTTCAACCAAAAGACCTCGGTTTACAAAGATATTTACAATAATTTTGAATATACGCTTCAGATTCAACACTCGGGATATCCTTTCTGGCCATTTTGGAGATAAAATTCTTAAATTGTAGATGTTTCATAGCTAAACGGCGCGTTTTCACTTATTCCACCTAAGAAATTACAGGAATTAATATTATTTTTAACACTTTCAGGTCATATTAAAAGTCCATCATAAAAATCTGCTGCCCCTGGAATATCAATCACAAAAAAACTTCAAATCAAAAGTCTCTTCTACATAGCCAAAATTTGTAAAAAAAAAAACACACTTTTCATGTTAAGTTTGTACTTGAATTGTGTGTGCAAACAAACAGTAAACGTGTAAACAGTTTTTTTGGTGAATGATTTTAAAAAAAGAGTTAAGTTTATTTAATCAAATTTTTTTTTGGGCCCAACCATTTTTAGATGAAGAAATAATGTATACATTTTTTGTAAGTTTACACTTGCTCTAGTCTTTTTTCTCAATTGAAAATTCTTCCGGAAATGCATATCCTCACTTTTTGTTCTTAAAAAGTAGATTATTTTATTGGAGGATCGGCTGGCAACCTTATTTGCTTCACACGCGTTTTATTTCAAGTCCCAGTAATTAGTGTTTTTCGGAAGAATTTCTCGTGGATTTTCGTTTTGAATTGGTCTGTGTTGTGTAGTGTGCTTTTTTTCATCGAAAGGGAGTTAAATTTACGTGAAACAAGTCTCAAAATGCTTTCAATCTGAATTTTAAAATATCGGCCGGTCGAAAAGTTTTCATCTATCATCGGCGCGAGTGTTGTGGTTCCTTTGTTTCCTTCTCACTCTTCCTCATAACTGCCGTGCCGAAATCCATAGCCGTAAAAGTTTGCAAAACCGCAGTAGTTGTTGCGTCTCGCTTTTTCAATCGACGAAAAGATGATTGCTTTCTTACACTTTCGTGTTTTGAAGAAGGGCTGAAATCAGATGTGGCCTATCAATGGACTAGAAGCTAATGAAAAAAATCCAGATAAGTATTTTTCCTGTTTTTGTTTATTGACTTTGTTTTAAACGTTTAGATTGAACTCTAGGATTAAAAAATAATTTAGGCTTGAGTTTGTATTTTGGATTGAGAAAATGTGATAATATGGGCTAACAATTCACAGCAGTTTTTTGATTTTAGTTTTTCCTGAGTTTGTTAGTTGAGGGAAAATTGTCTATTTTGTTAGGTTTCTTTTCCTTTTTTTTTCAATCAGATGCAAGTTAAACATTTGATCGAAGCAAGCCAAAAAGAAAATAAATTTCTGTTTCATGCCAGCTCTTTCACTCATTCAATTACATGGGGCTTCGGTTCTTCGTGAATGATAGATAAGTCTGTTCAATCCGTTCAATCAGGTCAGATTGAAACAGGTAGAGATGGGATGACGGTTGGTCGCCTGTCTCTTTCCGGTTAATTTCGGTCGATTTCTGCTGAGTCGGGGGGACGAGTACTGCTGCCGAGCTGGATCGGTTTTGGTTGGTTTCGGCCGATTATGGTTGCTTCATTGAGAAGCGGCCTGACTGGTTCGGCCGGAACGTTGGCTCTTTGAACGGCTGCCAATTGGCAGGGGCCAGTGGAGGCAGGATTCTACTTACGAATGAACAAAGCTGATGTCGGTGATGATATTTGATGATATTCATTTTATGCGTTCCCTAGCTGATCGTTTCACTCTAGAAGTCCTCAATCTCAACAGTTTTGAACATTTATTGCCAAAGTTTACTATTAAAAAATGCTGATATTAATGCCTGATTTTTTCTTCATCAAATTGTTTTTAGCTTTCACTTATTGTAAATGAAGGGTTATGAAAAAGTTTTATAACTGAACTGAGCGCTATTTTTGTAATTATTAAATGGGAATAATAAAAATATCATACTTAAGTAAATGTGAATATTTTGAAAAAACGACTCTTTGGTTAAAAATGAACGGAACATGATCTTAGCTGGGCAACACTGATTTACTCGATGTTGTTGCGCATTTCTGAGCTCAAAAGCTTTTGAATACGATTGATGGGGGGGGGGGGGGGGGGGGGGTGGTTAGCTCGGTCAGCTAGCCGGTCTGATTTTCAATCAGATGATGAGAGGTTCGATTCCTCACCCCCCTAACAAAAAATAGCCCTAAGTTATACATCTTTAGCTTAGGGCTAACAAGAATAGGTCTTCGGACACCCACAGAATAAGAATGTCTTCGGACAATAAAAACCAAGAATCTTCATGAGTACAAGAATCGAATAAAGGCCTCGGCCAAGAATAGGTCTTCGGACAAAACATACAAGAAATTGTAAACTCCCCTGGAGTATAAACACAAGAAGTAAAACAAATCGGGTATCGCCCATACAACCATGAATAACAAACATGCACATGTATTCGAAATAACGATTGTAAACTCCCCGGAGTATAAACACAAGAAGAGCAGGCACAATAGCTACCGATAAAGTAGATTCGAAAATTCTAAAAATAGATATGCAGAAAAACAATACAAGAACACATATACACAAGAACTGTAACATACACTAGTCAGCCAAGTTGGGCCATAATTGGCCCTAGGCAAAGTCGTGTAAAACGCAGACAAATAAAAAAAAAAAATACGATTGATTAATGGAATGGAACAAGTACCTAAAAATATTAGCTTCGTTCAATCGTGGGTGAAGATTGGTTTCTGTCAGCTGGTGTTTTGGTCGAGACTAGTCGGGTCGTTGTTCGGTAGATCGGGTTGAGGTCGATCGGAGTTGGTCGAAGCCGGTTCGGATCTGCAGGAGGATTCGTTTTGGCCTGGTGGAGGTTGATCGGGGAAGATTGGGAAGTGACAGTCGATCCATTTCTGCTTGATTTGATCTATTTATTCTTGCAATCGGTATTCTGTATCGATGGACGAATGAATAGGATAACAAGAATAACTGTGCTTTTCACATCCTGTTAATTCACACTTTTCTAATCGAGTTTTTTTTCACTCCTGGATAATACAAGTGTTGTATAGAGAGACAATTTTATTCTTTTTAAATCTAGTAATAAAAAAATGCAATTCTCATCAAACATCAATAGTTAGTTATTGACCAACAAAAATAGAAAAAAGGCTTGGTGAATGTGGCATGTTCGGTTGACATTAAAAATATATGTAATGCTTCTCGCTATGAAATAGAAAGCAGCACGTGTCAGTTCAGTAAGAGGATAGCAGTCCCTCTTAGTATGTTATGCGATAGCAAGCTCAAGCTTTTCTTCTCCGTAATAGCGAAGTCAATATGAGGCACAGAGTAGAATCATATTGATGGGTTTTCAAAAACGGCCTTCGTCAATTATTTATTTTTTTTTTTGTTTTTGATAGGAGTTTAAAATTCTTCGTCAATTATCACAACTGACAGCTCTTTTGAAATTATTAACCAAAACAACGAGGCTTTCACCGACAAATCTTTCAGATTTCAAATTTTTTATTATAGTTATACTTTGATTTGTTTCTTAATTCTGAAGGGTGATTTTTGAAAATACATCAATATAACAGGAACAATAGCTAGGGAAAAAAGTTACGTTGAATAGGATTTTCAAAAAATATACTTTTTATCGATAACTGGACTGCCTCATAAATAAAATTAGGAGTTTCCTTAGGAAATATCTAGGAGCATAGAAGGTGTAGGAAAAACGATCGCACCATTACCAAAATGGATCCTGATCTATAACCTTTCCCCTACTAACAAACCCCTTTCCTTGGATATTTTAATATAGATTCGCAGACGTATAGACGGTTTCTATAGTTGGTGATATTGACTTACCTTTGTTTCTGAATTTTTCAAAATTAATCTTTGAAATACAAAAGGACAAGGTTGTTGATTGATCCTAAGAAGTATCCTACTAACAATCCTTCCTTCATTCCTCATTGACTACTAGGACGTGGCCGGCGCCGTTATTGATCATTTTCAAAGGGAGAGCATGAGTTTTGTGCATTGTGAATGAGCTGCTAGTCCCAAGCACCATTCTTTTGGACCTTGAACAAAGCTGATGGCCTCGATCAATCACGGAGTAGCAACCATTGGCGAGGTAGAACTTGTTCTGCTTAGCCACGCCAGCGATCATGGAATTGGAAATGCGTAAGTTGAACAAAGCCTAATAAAACATGTTGTCTGGAGTCTTTTTTTTTGAATTTTTGTAGTAAAAGCATATCTACACAGCATTTCCAGTTCAATGATTTAAGGTGGATATGAGTAGTCAACCAAGCTAAGCTAAGCTAAGCTAAGCTAAGCTAAGCTAAGCTTGAAAATTCTTCCGGAAATGCATATCCTCACTTTTTGTTCTTAAAAAGTAGATTATTTTATTGATAACTTCAATTTACGTTTGCAAAAAATCAAATAGTTCAATCCTATCTAATCAATTTCAAAGAACAGACTCTTGATGAGAGGACGAATGACCAAGTTGGTTAAAATCCTGTATAAATAAACAAAATAGAATAGAATAGACTCTTGTTCAGTTAATGTGTCTTGCGTTCTAGGCGTATTGGATTAAACGAAATTGAATGTAAAGCTTCCCAATTTCTTATTTTCAAACGTCCGCAAAGTGTCATGACATTATTTCATATTGATCTTTACCAAATTCATATTTTTTTGACAACAATTTACTACTTAAATTAACACGAATTAAAAATGGTTTTAATATTTGAAATCGTTTATATGGTTTTGATTCGAACGATAAAATATCAATCCGTGTCACATCTAGGCTTCAATTATTACCATATGCTGTGTACAAATAACCAAGAAAAAAAAACACATCTAGGTTGCATATCGCCCCACGTGCATAAGAAATATAGGTACTTGGTTGAGAAATAGGCGCCTAATTTTTAATTTTTTCCAGCGATCAATGAACAGTATGCTTTGGTTACTATTATCTTGCAACGACGTTTGCTAGCGACGCCTCGCCCATGGAGACGAAAAACAAATCCCTCGTAGAAATGAAAATCTCTAAAAATGGATGCCTGACTTTTCAATTTCAGATTTTGGCAAAACAAATATTATATGTTTTATTCGATCAGCAAAATGTCAACCTGAGTCACATCTAGTCGTCATTCATAACCATGTGCTGTAGAAATGAGCTAGGAATTAAGAACAAAACCAATTACATCAAGGCTTCATATCGCCACCACTTGCATTGAAAATATGCTTTGTGAGAAATACGCGCCAAAATATTCTCACTGATCAGTATGCTATGCCATGGTTACTATCTTCTAACGACGTCTGCTCGCGACGCCTCACCCTTGGAGACGAAAAACAAACCACCCAAAGGAAAAAAAAATCTCGAAAAAATGGAAGCCATGACTTTTATTTCATTCAAAAAACTACAAATTTAATTATAACGGACAATTGATGCGACTTTGTGTTGTTTTTATTCGATATAAACCGATTCGCATGGCTACAGAATATTCTAAAAATAATTTCATTCGAACCTTTTGGGTAATTTCGGAGGAGTAGTACTACAAACACCGTTACAAGAGAATTTTATATAATAGACTAGCACACCGGGTCTGCTTTGAAACACCTTCCAAATATATTTTTTTTTTTTTAATCTGATTTTGAATTTATTTTTCTTTTACTATAAAAAAGTTGCATATTTGGCTCAGTTTCTTATATTCTTTTTTATACAAGAATGTATTTTAATCCCTCCCCCCCCAAGAAAGTCCAGAAAAAGCTACCAAAGTAATCAAATTTTGTGATTGAGGTTATTCAAGATTAACAATCTTGACTCAAAACCTCGAAAACTGATCCTAGATTCAGAATTCTGCAGCAGTTTTTAAAAATTCCTCATTTTAGCTTAGCTTGATTAACTACTCACATCCACCTTAAACCGTAAAACGCGAAGTGCATGGTTGTAGAAAATGCATGACTTGTTCCAAAATCCACTTATGATAACAATCACTTCGAGTTCCACGATCGCTGGCGTGGCTCAGTAGAACTAGTTCCACATCGCCAATGGTTGCTACTCCGTGATTGACCGAGGCCATCAATTTTATTCAGAGGTCAAATGAATGGTGCTTGGGACTAGCAACTCATTCACACTGCACAAAACTGATGCTCTCTCTTTTAACGTCAATAACGGCGCTGGCCACGTCCTAGTAGTCAATGGATAGATTGGAAGAAAGAGAAAAGGATGATGTTGATAACCCAAGGTAGCTTACCAGTTATTTTTATCGGAGGTTTTTCTTCCCGTCACTTCTTGACGGCACAGGATAAGTAGACGCACACCAAATCCAACTTTCAGCAGCAGCAACAGCGACTTCGCGGTGGCAACCTCCACGAACAGCAACGTCAGTAGTAATTATCGGTTGATAATTGTTCTTCTCCAAGGGGAACTTCTTCACTTTATCCTTGGTATAGGTTTCGGATAAGGACAATACACTTCGTTTAGACGGATACGACCGGGTTTAACACCTTAATTCGGAACTTATTTGACCGACGGTAAATCAACGGATAAGATTCGCGAGCCGATGTTACTCCTTCCAAGGTTTTCTTCTAATGACTTATGCTGGGTTGTTTTTTATCTTCTGTCAGCTGATGATTGAGTTACCGCCAACAGAATTCAATACGGTAACTCATTGTTATGCTGTTCTTCTACTAGGCTGGTTCAATTTTGTTTCTTGTTTCAATAGGTAAGTATAAACTAATAGATTTTGTTTTATCGTTTCAGGAAGCATTTGGTGTAGCTGCTGTTCTAAGTTTGGTCACAAACAATCTATTTTGTACTTTAGGACCGAGGTCACCTCTGCATCCTAGCAAAATAATTTTGGTTAGGAGATGGGTTAAAGGAATTGATTGGGAGACACTTTTGACTAGTGTTACGATGAACCATAAACATTATTTTTCTGACTCATAAAGTTCCTATAAAAAGCTTTCAGTTCATAATCAAATAGAGCGCAATCTTTTCTAGTTTTTTTGTGAGCTATCGACTGTGAGACTAATTAATCGCTTGTATGTTTTTATAAGCAGTAATATTTAAGAATTCGGGAATCCAATTACTAACGTGATGGGTGGAATTTTATTATATACCCCCAAGTAATCTTTTGTTTCTAAGGTAATGCTAGTGTAATATGGCATTTGTTTTTTGTATCTTGAGATACAAATTGAAAAGGTTCGGGTGATATATTTCGGATCATGCTGGGCAAATGTTTGGTAGCTATTAATAATTTTGAAAGAGGAACCATGAGATTTTCAAACAAGTTAAGCTTTTTACATTTGAAATTATCTAAGCGAACGAACAAGCTTTTGATAATAAATATTCTTAAGTGAATCAACACTAGTTAAAAAAAAAACATATTTGAGAAAACTCATCATAATTTCGAAGCACTAAAACTCCTAAACATAATCCTATACAAAGCGTGTTTAAAAAAATTAAAATGGACTCCTATCCCAAAGAACACAAGTTAATTACATTAACTAACAACATAACGCTTAAGGGTTCGACTATTATTTATAATATAATCAATCATGCTCTCAATTAGAAAATATAGATATCAGGTTAAAAATCAAAGTAAGATTACAGAATTATTTCCATGTACACAATCAACTACTTTGGTTGAGTCTCTAACTAAACTTCTGAAGCACACATTAAAAACACCATTAAAATAACCGTTGAACTGAATTGTGTATGTTCTTATGCTTGAATATAAAAAGCTTTACTAAAACATTTTGGTCAGCCGACTTTGGAGAAGAAAAATCAGTTTGAACGCAACCGATATGTTACCATCTTGAACTTGTGTGAAACGTAATGTTCATACCTTCCTGACTACGATAATTTTTACATCAATGAAATATTTTTCACTTCATAAATTTATAAATAGAATGGTCTTTCTACTGTTTTGGATTTATGATTCGTTCTTTGTACTGTTTTTACTATCCGCTATCTCAAGTATGAGAAAAATTGAATTATGCTATCCAAAGGTGTAATCTTCAACTGACATCAGAAAAAGAACTGACCCGTAACTTGCGTTTCAGTTTGCATAAAAAAATAACCATGCAATTTATCTAATGAAACATCCCCTGCTTGGCTGATCATGTTGTTTATCAAAATATTCCAAGTAATCCCCTAAAAGCTTTTATTTTCAACTATATGCTAAAATTTAAAACAAACTACTTATCTTAGAAATAATGTTGATCCGTCCGGCAGTTGAATTCAATTCTAAAAATTCCTCATTTTTGATAGAAATTTAGTTCAGAGTTAAAATTTAAATTAGATTTAACTCATTTTGGAAGTTCTGGTTACATATGTACAAAACTTAATTAATTTCGGTCGGCATATTTCAAATTTTGTATTCAGTTTAGGATTCTTATCTTCAGTTCGAATTATCATTAGAAATAAGAAATGAAAAGCTGTTTCAAAAATCCGATTCAAATTTGGTTTTATATTTTACAAAAATCATGAACTCTAGTTTCGAAAACCATAAATTTATAATGAAATTTTTATGGTTTTCGGGATTGGAATTCGTGATGGTTTCCAAACTGATGATTTGATTCATGATTTTCGAAACTCATATGCATTTACATGTTCAAACATTAATTTCTTGAATATGAAAATAGATAATTAGAAACCATCCAAATCAGATTCATCATTCGAAATTCGTATTTTCCCCCCTGTTGGATTAGAAATAAAAAATTGGAATAATGAATTTAAATTGAAGATTCATGAAAAAAAATTCACTTCTCGGCTGATGTTGAAAATTCTGATATGGAATTAAGAATCAGATTTTTTTTTTTAATTTCAGATATCGTTTTGAAACATTAAAAACATATTCATAATTTAAATTTTGAATTCAGGTTCAGACAGATTCAGATTTTATATTAAAAAGTCAGATTCTGATTTAGCTCGTAAATAAGTTTTACAATCAAGATAAGAACATCAAAATTAATATTTCGTTGAGGAATTTAAATCGCAAGAGATTGCAAACTGATAAATTTTGTTGTTAATTCAATTTAACATTTTTTTTTTATCAAAAACGGTTTGTATAAAAAAATCAACTGAAACTCACGAATTTAAAGCGCGGAATTTTAGTTTATTTTACAAATTTTGTTTAACGAAAAAAAACCTCCAGACATCCAAAAGATTGGAGTTATGGAATTCATTTTTAAGGAAAAATATTAAGTGTTCAAAACATGTAACCTTCATTTAACAAATCTTCAAGGAATTCTGTATTTTCTTAGTCTTCAGTTTAAGATAAGGTTGCCAGATTGCCGGTTTTAAGCCGGGTTTGCCCGGATATTTAATACAAAAATTGGGAACAATCCGGCCCAGCCCGGTTGCTTGGATCTCATTAAAATAAGCCCATTTGGCAGATCAAACAAAAAAAACAAATTTTGTTGTTTTTTTTTATTTATACCTACAATCTTAGTTTTTTAAGCAAGTTTTATAAACTTTAACATGAAAGGTTTTCTGAAAGCCTAAAATACGATTTATTATCTGTCGATAAGTTTTGATGAAAGATTTTTTTTTCAATTTTTTTCCTTGATTTTTGTTGAATAATTTCTGAGTTTTGACAAAAATGCCCGGATATTGCCCGGATTTTTGGTCGTCAATTTTGAAGGCAAATGCGCGGATTTTGGTTTATATTAACAATTGCCTGGATTGGATAAGTCCGGCCTGGATGTTTGCTGAAAAAAATCTGGCAGCCTTAGTTTAAGAATACTAGTATTGCAGATCTTAAGTTTGGATCGAGTTAGCAACAAACAGATATAAACTGCTTATTTTTAACCTTTTCGTTGAATTTTTGATATTTTTATTTACATACTTTGATGTTAAAAATATTTCAATTTGGTAGCTTCATTATATTTGATTTGAGCATATAAGTTATTGTTAAGAAATTGTAGACTTTGAAAAACTAAGTTTACGCTGAAATCAAATAAACTAAACCTACTAGACTCCAGAGAACATTCCGAGTTTGAACCATCGGTGAAAGTAAGTACCTTATTTCGTTAGTAAAAGCTTTGTGGAAAAATTCAGCTAAGCATTTAATTGATTTTAGAACAAATTTTCAAAAGTAATTTTAATAAACGAAAAACTTTTATTGTTAAAGTACTTAAAATGGAGATACTCAAATATGTAGTACTAAAATTACGAAAACATTTTTTTTTTTCATGCATTGTTAAAGCAACAGTATCATATAAAAAAATCAGCCACTAAATCCACCCCCCCCCCCCCCCTTCCTCCATGAGGCGGTTCTTCCTACAGCCCTGATACCAACTACGATCAGCTTGGTGCAAACCACTTGAAATTTTTCCGATTTATGAAAAAGCTTACGTTGGTATTGTAGAAGAGCATTCACAAAAGTTGGAAGAGAATTTCAAATAGGTAGATCAACTCATTACATCAGGACTTGAATGTGTACCGAATTTGATCGGAAGCACATGAAATTTGTTCTGGTTTTATCATACATCACTTTAAAATCGTATTGGAGCTCCCTTTTTCTTAGACAAAAGTGCTCTTACAGTTCAGTAAATTGTCAAATTATATCATGATTTGTCAATCAATGTGAAGTCATTATGTGAAATTCAAATGGAACCAAATTTGGTATGGGATTGTATTTGGCTACGAGATATGTTCCTTGAATGGTTTGGTACCCTTCCCTCCATTAATTTATGAAATAGAAAGCGAGGAGGGTGTTTCCATACCAATCCATACAATACAAACTAATCAAGCAAACGGAACCAAATTTGGCATGTGAGGGTATTTGGGTACGAAGAATATTTTAATGAAGGTTTGAGACTCCTTCATCTTTCGAGTGTGGAGATAGAAGGTAGGAAGGTATAAGGCTGAGAGTCAAGTTTCTACGAAGTTTGAGATAAATCCGTCCTTCCACTGGGGGGATAAGATCAGTTCAGGGGGTTTACCGTACAGTTTTATGCATTACTCGAGAACTAATCGAACAAAAAAAAACAAATTTATCATGGAAGCATATTCCAGTAAGAAAAATGTTTATTTTTAAGTGTCGAGACCCCTCACTCTCTCCAATGGGAAGAAAAAAGAGTAGGGAGGATTTTATACAATATTTTTTTATCACTCGAGAACTTATTATTCAAATTTAACCCTCAAAAGCTGTTCGGGTCAATATGACCCGAAGCACACATTTCAAACATCTTTATCATTATTCCAATATACTGAAGAACTGGTAATTTTGACAGACCAAGTATGTTCTATGAAAATGATGATCAAATTAAGGACAAAAAAATAAAATTTGAGTTTCGATAATCGATTCATTGGGAAATGAAGTACAGCTTAGCAAAGCCAAAATATGATGTCGTTTTTTTAAAGTAAGATTTTTTTTTTCTACCGGAAGATCTGAGATAGCAGTCAAAACCTTCATTTGGCTCTATCATATCTATACATTGTCGGATAAAAGGATTCTTGACGATTTCAAACATCAATAAAATACTTAAATACAGAAAAGCTGTCAGAAGGTATGAGTGTTTTAAAAATAAAATTGATTTTTCGGACTTTTTACTTTATGAACCAGTTTTTGATAACCTGGTAATACATATCAACTTTATTTTGAAATGTTGAGTAATTAGAATAAATAACCTACACAATGAACATAATATGATCAAAATCGGTTAACATTTACAGCCAGGAGAACGCCATCAAACTGCAACTCAAATTTCCCCGAAAAGGATATTTTGCGAACGGCTTTGGAAGGTTAATAGCAGAGGGTATTTGGGTAGAATTGTTTTTCTTTGATCGTTTAAACCTTCCTCTTCCTGTCACTGACTCGAAAGGAAGGAGGAAGGGAAGCTCCCATACATTTTTTTTAATAACTCGAATGCTTATCTAGCAGATGGTAAGAGATAAGAGAAGTGTTATGTTACGTTAGTTCTATGTTAGTTCTAATAAATTCATGAGCTTCATCAAATAATTTTAACCAAATTTTACAATGGAGTGTATAAGAGTATGAGAAATGATTAATGATTATTAAAAAAAGAAATGCTATATGATTGTTAAAAAAAAGTTTTCGAGAACGAAAAATGAAATGTGACGTAGGTAAACTCTGAAATCTCAGATGTGTGTTGAAATAAAAATCTCAATGTTCATAACAAAACTAAGCTCATACGCCTATGATCTTAGTTTTGTCATGATCTTTCACGTGGAAAATGACTTTTTGATAAAACATCAAAAGTCACACAAACGCAACCAATTTGCAAAA
>NC_073693.1:232649430-232699430 GCF_029784155.1 Uranotaenia lowii | reverse complement strand
GTTCAGCTTGACGGCTAACAGAGAAAGAAACCGAGTCGGTCGACGGGCCCTTTGTTTTATACCTTTCGTAGGTAGGGAAAAACAAAACCCATCAAAGCAGGCGTTGGTGATGACGTCATAATCCTTTAGATAGGATGTCTGTCAAATGGAAAGCTTTCGTGACGCGAGATCTGTTCGCAAATTTCAATTTGCCCCCCTATAGTGTTGCCGTAAGACGTAATTCTACGTCAAAATGTATAAAAACCTAAAAAAAACCATCACACAAAATATTATTAGGCATTTATTAGAAAAAGAATTCAATTACAATTTTCAGAATCACTACCGAAACCCAATTTTCAATCACCTTAAAATACCGATCTTCATACCGATTTTCCGGATTTCTATACCGGATTTCTATTTTTTTTTTGGGTTCAAATATACCGATTTAAATGTGGCATCATTGGCATCATGGTCCCAAGTCAATGTGATTCATACAGAGATGAGAATTAATTCAGATGTTTTCGATAAAAAACAATATTTTACAAGGAAATCCGGCTGATGACATAGGTTGCCTTGTAGAAATTACACATATATGCAAAAACACTGTGTAAAATATCAACTTATATGTTTGAGTTCTCTTGATCTGCGCCACCTGATTATCTGGATGGGTTAGTCCCGATTATGTTTCGTATTTTCCGTGGTTTTTCAGAAGAAGTGTGTGTGAGAGCGACTTGGGTCGATTCATTAGAGATTTGGGTGATGAGTCATTGTGTATTCGAGATTTGAAGACAGTCAAGAAATATTTAAAGAAGGTAGTGCCAAGGCAGCCCTGCTCTAGTATTGGTACAGGCTGAGACGCCACAATTACGAAAAATTTGTTAATTTACTAGAAAACTTTTCTTTTTCGGTGATACTTCGAAAAATATGCTGGAAATTTTCCACTTTAAAAACATGTTATTGTAGAAGGATTCTTGCTCTTCAAAGGTGCATATTCGAATATTTTTTTTAGAAAAGACCATCGAAGTTCGAAAAAAATGTGGATACTGGACCACTGAAATTTGCAAAACTTAAAAATTAGTTCGAAGTTTTACATGAAAATGTTCAAGTCAGTGAAGTTTAAGCTCTTCATTACAATACACGGTGTGCCAAAATACGTTATTAAAAATAAAAAATGACCACCAAAACGGCACTCGACATTCGAAAGATATAGTATTCAGGCATCTTTCCTGAAAATTTGGAAATGTTTCATCGGGCTTTTTTGAAATTAGAGCGATTTTAAATTTTAAGTCAATTTGCATTAGATTTCCAATAAGGTTTTTCAACCTTATGTTCTATGACCATGGATTTTTCTGACTACACATATTTTATGACAATCACCAAGTTCAATGACTTTATAGAAAATTTTATGCCCGACAACTTTATGGAAGACCGGAAAAAGATTTGAGTTGATCCTGAAAAGTTATTGGCAATTTTCTAAAACTTTATTAGACTGATTGAAGTTTTTCCATGTTTCTTAAGTTTTTTTCAATTCCGCTTCACTAAAAAGCGAATATCTTTCCAGGCGTAGTTTGAATCGTTTTAGGGTCTTCGATAAAGTTGTTTGGGATAGAATTTTCAACACAAATGTTCATGTAATAGTAAATCTATGGGTAATAGTCATCATACGAGCTCACAGCTCTTTGAAACCAACTGCTCCTGTATCTGCCCAAAATGTGTTCGAAATGAAAGTTGACAACAACTTAACCTTCCCATGCCGTTCGCAAAATATCCGTTTCGAAGAAATTTGAGTTGCAGTTTGATTTCGTTCTCCTGGCTGTAAATGTTAACCGATTTTGATGATATTATATTCATTGTGTAGGTAATTTGTTCTTATTACTCAAAATTTTAAAATAAAGTCGATATGTATTATCAAGTTATCAGAAACTGGTTCAGAAAGAAAAAAGTACGAAAAATCAATTTTATTTTAAAAATCCTCATAACTTTTGACAGCTTCTCTGTATTTGAATGTTTCATTGATGTTTGAAATTGTCAAGAATCCATCTATCCGACAGTGTATAGATATGTTGGGGTCCAATGAAAGTTTTGACCGCTATCTCAGATCTTCCGGTAGAAAAAAATCTATCTTTAAAAAAACGATATCCAATTTTTGCTTTGCTTAGCTGTATTTCATTTCCCAATGAACCGATTTTCAAAACTCAAATTTCAATTTTTGACGTTAATTTGATCCTTATTTTCATAGAACATACTTGGTCTGTAAAAATTCCAAGTACTTCAGTATATTGGAATGATGATAAAGAGATTTTAAATGTGCGTTTCGGGTCATATTGACCCGAACGGCATGGGAAGGTTAAGCGTGAGGAAAACCCTTAGTATTACACGAAACTTCCGTAAAATAGGTATACATTTTGAGCCTAATCTTAAAGAAAAGTGAGGCTCATATAACCGGCAATTAAAGGATTTCTTCGAAATCAAGAAGTTGGGTGATATGGGAGGAAACGAAAGCGTCAAAGAAGTACCTGTAGTATACTGCGTCGATGTAAAAGAAATTATTCAAAAGATTCGAGACTGATGAAGAACTAATTTTTAAATTTGGAATGGACGGTGGAGGTGGTTCTTTTAAAATTACTTTATCGGTGATTTCACTGGGACAGCAGTCGAAAGCTGAACGTTTCAAGGATGGCGGTGTTCGAAGGTATTTTAGAAATAGTTATGAACATTAGGCTTTTAGTATAATAACGTCAAATTATTCAATCAACAGTGTGTATCGTGCTACCGACGCGAGCGGTTGGGTTTTTGTTCGCTCCGGTTTCTCGTTAGTGTATTTCGCTGATGTTGGATTTTTTTTTAAGTTTTCGAGCAAGTGTGAACAGAATTGCCCGAAGTTGAGAGTTCATAATACAGTTTGTTTAAATTTTATAACGCAGCCGATTTGAAGAATAGTTTAAGTGATCTTTATATATATAAATTAAAAGTGAAACACCGCTGATGTGTCCAATTGAAGTTAAAAAAATCTCGGCGTGGCCTATCATTATGACATTATCGTGGAAAAGACCAAAAATGAACAAATGTGTAAAATTGTGAACATTAGTGATTTGGTTTAAAGTTTATTTTTAATTATAGACAACTTAGCTTAGTTTAAAGTGAATTTTGAAAATTACATCCGATCCGGTAAATGACGCTAGAACATGTCAGTGCATGTTCGTCTAGATCGCAGCAAGCGGAGAACGTCAGCCCAAGAGAAGAAATATCGGTGAGCCCGTTCCATCTTTTACTATTTCTTCTTTTTGTATATTTTTTTTCATTTCCCGATCAATGCCTTCTGTAGTTAGGTTTCTTTTCACTGCCGATGCTGCTAGAACGCGCTGGCGGTAAGTAGCAGAAACAGTTTTAAGAATTTTTTTTTGGATTTTAAACCGGTTGGTTTATTCATCCCCACATTTTTGTTTTCTTTTTAGAATCATTAACAGGGCATTCGTGAGTGTTTTCAAGGAGCACTCAATGATGATTTTTTCGCGGTAATGTAAAACAAACTTTCATTATGAATAATTATTCATAATAGTGTGATGATAATATTTGCGATCGGTTTCAGAAATATATCTAGTAGTTTGTTATTGGCTTTTTATTTAAGATGTTCAAAATAATACCAATTTTCCAGATTTTCTCTCCACAGTAAAGCTGAAAACTGAACTCTCGTCAATTTCTTCAAATCTAGACAGCGTATTCCGCATATTGACTTTATGTTTACAATGTACGAGTTTATTTTATTTAATAATTTTTAATCATTTTCAGACAACTCATAATTTTCATCTATTTTTAACAGCATCGTTTAAATGTTTTTATTTTATGAAGCAAAAATGTTCTGATGGTGATCTGAAAAGATTAAATTATATTATTATTAGTTATTAATTAATTATTAATTATATGAAAAGATAGATATAATAATTCTTTAACAATATCACTTTATTCCACAGCATGATACCTGTCTTCATGAGTTGATCAACTTCATTATGTTCATTCATTATAATTTCTTTTATTAATATTATAGTTATATACTCCATTTCGTGTTTTATATTAAATTCAATACTGTTTTTATCTACATGCAATTTTTATATTCTGAGCATCAACGCTATACTACATAAATACATCGCAAATCTTCGAAATGTTCTTCTTTGGAAGTAATTCAATTTAAAGATAATGAATAAGACGAGGAGAATTACATAACAATGACTAAACTCCATTCACCTCACTCACCGCGCAGTTTAAAAGCTCATTTTATTTTAAAAAATATTGAAGTTTTTAATAATATATCGATACAATAAGTGAAGGTTTTTACAAAATGTTATCAAATTAAAGTCATTTATTTGCGTTTTCGCGTAGCTTAATGCATGGTCAGTGGAATAAACTAGTTTGAATCGAATCGAAACGGCAAAATCGAATGCAGTAAAGGGTTGATGATTAAAATATTTCAAATATTTTATATTTTTTGTATTTAAAGTGTGTGCTAACTTTAATCAATCATATAATAATTCGTCATAAAACAACATATTTTAAAGCTTTTGATTTTTATATATTGTTGTATAAATTAAATTCATTTCTCAGGTAGTAATGTCGACATAAATTCATAGTCTATTCAGCAATGGAGAAAATGTAACTCTGCCAATGAAAACAATAAATTATCCTGTAAATTATTTTAGTTTTCAGAGGTTCGAGGAACATCTGATATGTGCATCATGTTTTTATAATATTCTATTGTATATTGTATTTCATATCACATTATGTTATATTATATTGTATTATTTATATCATATTGTATTATTTTGTATTGTTTTATTATATTTTTTTAATTGAGTTATATATTTCAACAAATAGGGAAGGGGCATCTGAGTATCTTTCTTTTACAAAGAGAGCGGGTAACTGTATGTGCTTGCTACCCGTTTCGAATACTGGACGTTCCTCAATTTATGTCAAGGGAATTTGGCATGGTTGAAGAAATTATAGTATTTGATTACTATTTGTAAAATAATGACGCACTCTTTTTTTCGGAAGCCTTGGCGGCGGGATTATAGCTTGCATGCTATCTTGGTTAGTCAACAACATGTTTATAGCTTCTCGAGACTTTTCCCCTTTTAACCCTGGATACCGTAAGTGCCTCTGCTTGAAATTCCATTCCCTTGTTAGTCTCATTGAGTGGTTATGATTGTGTTGCGTGGTAGCCAAGATGGACGCGTGGGTTATTTTCTTGGCCATAACACATTTTTTTTATACAAAACCACAATCTTTTATAGGTATTTAAGTAAACTGAGTTAACAATCATGACTTTATGTTAATTGTTCTACATAAATGGTGAAACGGTCAAAATTTGGTCAAGGGCAAACGCGTGAAAATCGGTGAAATCGTTTATTTAAAAATCAAATTAAATTTCTTTTTCAAGTTTAATTAGTAAAAAATTCAGGAAAAATATTCAGTTAGGCTTCCGCTTTTCCAAATCCGAATTGCTGGGCCTTACGCTTAACCCCTGCCATCAGATTTTGTACAGCCACCTTGTCCACCTTCTTCGCCGCAGAAAGCCAGTTTGCCTTGAACTGCTGCTCGTCCTTAGCAGTTTTTTGGTCTTCTTAAGTTTCCACTTGATATTAGCCCAGTATTTCTAAATTGGGTGGAGCTCTGGCGTGTTGGGAGGGTTCTTGTCCTTGGGAACCACCTGCACGTTGTTGGCGGCGTACCACTTCATGGCCGTTTTAACGTAATGGCAAGATGCCAAATCCGGCCAAAACAGTACGGAACAACCGTGTTTCTTCAGGAGAGGCAGCAGACGTTTATTCAAACACTCTTTCACGTAAATTTCTTGGTTGACAGTCCCGGAAGCTATGAAAATGCTGCTTTTCAAGCCACAGGTACAGATGGCTTGCCAAACCAGATATTTCTTCGCGAACTTTGAGAGTTTCATGTGCTTGAAAATATCTGCTACCTTTACCCTTCCTTTTGCCGTATGAAACTCCTGTCCCGGAAGCTGCTTGTAGTCGGCTTTGACGTAGGTTTCGTCGTCCATTACCACGCAGTCAAACTTCGTCAGCATCGTCGTGTACAGCCTCCGGGATCGCGCTTTGGCCATCGTATTTTGTTTATCATCGCGATTTGGAATCACTACCTTGTTGTAAGTCGATAGTCCGGCTCGTTTTTTGGCTCGATGCACGGTTGCAGACGATACACCCAGCTTATTTGCGGCATTTCGGAGAGAGGGGTTAGGGTTTCGCTTGAAACTACCGGCAACTCTCTTTGTCGTCTCAGTGGCTCCCGGTTTTCGATTTCCCCCCGATCCAGACTTCCTGGCTGTTGACAAACGTTTCCCAAACACTTTAACTACATTTGTATCGGTTGATTTGGCAACTTTTAGCGATTTTGCCAGCTTTGCGTGCGAGTTGCTCGGATTTTCGCGATGCGCGAGCAAAATTTTGATACGCTGCTCTTCTTCCTTTGACGGCATTTTGACAATTAAAGAGTGAATTCCAAAATCAAAAAAGGAACTACATTCTACACACACACTTTCAAAATGAGAGGTGTTCAGGTTTTTTAAATGCAAAATTGAAAGAAATACGTCAAGTAGATATTGACCAAATTTTGACCGTATCACTCTTTAGAATTATTCAAATTCATTCTAAAATCTGTTGTGAATGTATGGAGGAACCCATATGAAATTTGCAAAATAGTTATTATTTATCATAAACAGTTTGGAATTGCAAGGTTAAAGAAATCTAATTCTGAGTCTTTTTTCACCTGAATAGTTTCGATCAAACAGTCGTCACCCCAAAAACCAAAGCTCTAAATTAGAATATCGACTTACTGCCGGTGTCCTGTGTCCAACATAAAGTTTTGCAACCCTCATGTCATTAATCGATTTTCCGCATCGTTTCAAAATGTGACAGCCAAGTTTGCATTCGAGATTATTTATTTTCAATTTTCCCGAAACAAAACAATTTTAGACCAAAGAAAAAACCCTAAACAAAAACATGAATCCACCATATTTTGAATCACGTTCGACCATCTGGTATAGTGGTTGGAGGCCCTGGGCTCACAGATTTCGTTGTCCACAAAAATTGCAGCAATTTATTAGCGAGCGAGAACTCCCGCTGGTTTCAAAGCGTGTTCATCTGACCGGCTAGCCAGCGGCAAAAGGTCCAGCCTTTTGAAGCCGAAAAACAGCTCCTCTAACAGTGACCCCCTCAAGCCAGTTAAAATAGAGCTGAGCTCAGGAATAACAAAAAAATATATAAAGCTCACACCGGAAGGACGACAGCACGAGTTCCAAGTTCCCTGCTGCTGCTGTTGCTTTTGCGTAGAGCTCTGCTGTTGAAATTTGACATTCTAGTTTTTTCTTCCTGGTAGATACCTTTGAACCTTGCCATTTCAGCCGCTCTATGTCCTCTGTGCCTGGGTGCCATTTAGTTATCGTTTACAACTTGTTGGATGACGATAAAGTTCCTGGAGCAAGTTAGTTCAGAGAAATGAGACCTAGTACATTTTAGATGATAGTTATATTCCGGTCGAGATCCACATACCCCAGAACAAACAATGCCCTTTGGAGGGGGAACTGCGAAAGCTGAAGCCGCGGAAAATATTCCCATCGAGATATGGCTAAATGAAGATTCAATTCAAATCATTCAAGGGAAACAGTCTTATTGAAGTATCTATCTATATATATATGAACTAGCAGACCCGGTAAACTTCGTCTTACCCTGTTCAATTTGGCGTCCATTTTCCATTTTTTCTTCGCTGATTAACTTTTAAAATTTATTAAATATTGAGTTGTTAATCGTCTCGCTTTTGTGAACATGTTCTAAATTTTTTTAAATTTCCCTGATTTCCGTTTACTCGAATTGTCCCGCATAATTCTATCGAAATAAAACCTAAAAATTTTAATTCAGTTCTACGGGTCTTTTCTTAAATAATCAAAAAAAAAAAACCTTCAATAAATCTTACATGCAACTTTCATGAATACTTTTTTATTAACTTTTCTTTCATTCAGATTTTTTGTATATCATATGGTCAGGTTTCAGGTTCTTGTCGCAAAATGGTTTTATTTTTTCAGTTCGATGTTATCGTCCAACTTGCAATCCTATTGCAAAAAAAAAAAACACTTTTTGTAACTTTTTCCATAAATAATTGTATGTTGATAATATGTATGTTTCATTTTTTGTATACCATTTAGTTGATTTATTCCACTTTATTCGAAATAACATTAAGGTTTGAATCAAAATCAAAAGTTTCTCATTTATTGTAATTTATGGCATATGAAACTTTATGAAAATATAATTTCAAATATTAGGACAATTTTCGGAGTTTTTGGGAGCTAAAAGCGCTGCGTTAGGATTAATATTCCTCACGCAGCGCTTTTAGCTCCAATTAGTTTTAGGATAGCTTTTTGTTCACAATCCTCACCCCTCGAAGTAGTTTGAATTAATATACATATTGTCACCAAAATCATGTTCTAAAAGTTTTTCTAGATACCGAACTTATAGATATGGCACATTTTAACTTGAAGTGTTCACAAACAGCATTTGCCATGGCATTAAATCTGACGATCTTGTATTTGTATACTGCAATCTACTTTTTTATATTGATTAATGAAGAAAAAAAGCAAATTACATTCCTTTGAACTTTAACCCAATGAATCAAGGAAACGATTGGTATTAAAAATAGAAAAAAATATGTTTTTAATTGAAGATCGAAATGATGTTCTGATTTCAAAATTTCCTTAACATTGTTGGTGGGGATCTGCGATTTGCTTTTAGACTATGTAATATTTTCAAAATTCAATAACATTTAATTGAAAAGCAGATTTTAAAAAAAACTAAATAGTTCGAAAAGAAATAATCTGTTCTGGCTACGATGGTTTCATGAGTTCATATCATGTGTCTGTTCATTTTCAACGGATTTCGTTGTTGTTCTGTTAATTTAAAGGCGCTTGATTTATCTTCAGTTAAGAACATTTGTACATGTTCGAAAAATGTTTCTAGGCGTATTGGATTATTCAATCGTACGTTAATCTTCCCACTTCCTTTTTTTTTTGAAACGTACGCAAAGAGTCATACCATTTTTTCATTTGCATCAGTATCAAATTCATGTTTTTAGACAACCATTGCTGATTCAATTAACATGAAATTTAAAAAAGTTTTAATATTTAAAACCGTTTAAATGGTTTTGATTTCATCGGTAAAATATCAATCTTGGCCACATCTAGGCTTCATTTATTCATATGTGCTGTACAAATAAGCTAGTAATCAAGAAGAAAAAACACATCTAGGCTTCATATCGCCGCCACGTGCGTTGAAAGTATGCTTGGTTGAGAAATAGGCGCCCAAACATTCCCACTAATCAGTATGCTATGCCCTGGTTACTATCGTCTCACGACGTTTGTTCGCGACGCCTCAACCATAGAGACGAATAACAAACCGCCCGCCCGGCGCCCAAAGTAACGAAAATCTCAAAAAAATGGATGTCATGACTTTTATTTGATTCAAAAAACTACAAATTTAATTTTTACGGACAATTGAGGTGACTTTTTGTTAATGTTATTCGATATAAACCGATTCGCATGGCTACAGAATATTCTAAAAATAATTTCATTCAAATCGTTTTGGTCATTTCGGAGGAGTAGTACTACAAACACCGTTACAAGAGAATTTTATATAATAGATGAATTTCTGTCTGTCTGTCTGTCTGTCTGTCTGTCTGTCTGTCTGTCTGTCTGTCTGTTCCCTATAGACTCGGAAACTACTGAACCGATTTGCGTGAAACTTGGCAGGTGAGGCTATTGGAGGCAGGGGAAGGTTCCTATTGTGGTTTTAGACCCCTCCCTCTCTAATGAAGGGGGGTAGGGGCCTCCCAAACAAAAGACAATTTTTTGCATAACTCGAGAACCCATCAAGCAAATGGTATCATATTTGGCATGGGGTGGTATTTGGGAACGAAGAATATTTCTATGAATATTTGGTACCCCTCCCTCCTTTCAGTGGCGTGATAGGAAGGGGGGAGGGGGGGCTACCTTACAATTTTTCATATAACTCGAGAACTAATCAAGATATTGGATCCAAATTTGGCATGGGAAGGTATTTGGATACGAAAAATATTTCAATGATTATTTGAGACCCCTCCCTCTTTCCAGTTGAAAGGGGGAGGTGCCTCTTTCATATTTTTTTACATAGTTCAAAAACTAATAAAGCAAATGGAACCAAATTTGGCATAGGAGGGTATTTGGATACGAAAAATATTTCTATGATTATTTGATACCCCTCCTTTTTTCCAGTAGGGAGATATGAAGGGGGGAGGGGCCTCTTTTATAGTTTTTAACATAACTAAGAAAGTAATTAAGCAAATGGAACCAAATTTGGCATGGGCGGGTATTTGGGAACGTGACATGTTCTAATGATTGTTTGAGACCCCTTCCTTCTTCCAGGGGAGAGTAAGGAAAGAGGAAGCAACCGCAAATGGAACCAAATTTGGCGTGGAACGATATTTGGGTACGAGAAATGCTTCTATGAATATTTGGTATCCCTCACTCCTTCAAAGAAGTGGATGAAAAGGAGGGGAGAGGTCTACCTTTCAATTTTCAGTATAATTGGAGAGCTGATCGAGAAAATTGAACCGTATTTGGCATGTGAGGGTATTTGGAGACGAGAAATGTTTTTATAATAAATTGAAGCCCCACCTTTTCTCAGCGGAAAGATATAAAGGGGGAAAAAGGGGCTTCCATACAAATTTTTTGCATAACTTGAGAATAAATCGTGCAAATGATACCAAATTTGGCATCATAAAGTATTTGAATACGAAAAATAATTTTAGGAATATTAAGTTTTCACCCCTCCATTCAATGGGGAGAACGAAAGGGGGGATGGTACTTCCTTTCAAGTTTATGCATAACCCAATAAATTACAACGCAAATAAAACCAAATTTGGCATGGGATGGTATTTTAATACTAGAAATTTTCCTATGTGAAACGATTCCTTTCTTGCAGTAGAGAGATAAAATTGGGAATATAGGAAGGGAAGAGGAATGCATTTAACTTTATTTTTTACAAAATCCGAGAAATGGACAAAACTTAACATAAAAATTCATTTTGGTATGATTCTATGATTATCTGACACACTATCCTCCTTTCAGTGAGTAGGTACATAGGAGGAGGGAGGTGAGCCCAATACAATTTTGTTAGCATAAGTTCTCAATTTATGCTAACGGAGCCAACAAATGGAAACAAATATGGCATGGAAAGGTACTTGGTTACGAGATATGTTTCTACGATTGTTATAGACTCTTACGCTTCACAGTGTTGAGAGGGGAAGAAAGGAGGGGGGTCTATATAAATTTTGTTGTTAAGCTCAAAAACTTATCAACCAATGGAACTATATATGATAAAAGAGGATTTTGGGGAACGAAAAAAATGGGTATAAAAAAAAAATTATAAAATAAACTATTTTGACAAAACCAACAAAGTTAACAAAGTTGACTAAATTGATCAAACTGACAAAAAAAATTGACAAAGATAAAAAGAGTGAATTTTGTCGTTAAAAAATATAGCATTTTGTCATTTTTGTCAAACATGTCATTTTTGTCTTTTTTTCTCTTATAAATTTTGTTATTTTCTTCAAATTAACCCATTTGATCAATTTTGAAGTTTTTGTCAAATTTTGAATTTTTTTTTCAATGTTTTTATTCCTGTCAAAAATGAAAATTTTATCACTTTTGATAGTTTTGGCATTTTCGTGGTTTTTTCTATTATGTCAATTTTGTAATTTTTGAAGGTTTGGTAATTTTTTTTCATCTTCATTCTTTTGTCAATTTAATAAATTTCTTCAAATTTGGCATTTTTGTTTAGCTTGTCAATGTGGAGAATTTCGTTAATTTAGTCAACTTTATCGATTTTCACTATTCGCACTTCTGAAATTTCTGTTTTTATGTGAGAACTGTTTGCAAATTTTTCGTGAATTTTTGTAAAAAATTATATGTTTTTCCATCTGTTTGTCTTGCATGTATGATTAATAAAAACATGAGGAACAAAATCCTTTTTAATAAAATGCTTGTTCTGGAAAGCTTCCGAAATGCTCTAAACTCTCATATTCAAGACTTAGTGGGGCTACTTTTTGGTTATAATCTCCCTAAGGCTTCAGCAAGTAACAGTTCGGATTGACTCCCATTTCGTCATCGTCTATGCTAGACACCTACACTAACAACAACCAAATAATCGTATTGCACACAGGCTCCGGCAACGATATACAATCCGTGTGGAGCACATCTCTCAGATTTAAGCTTTTTTCCTCAGATTCAAGCTTTTTTCTTCAGATTTGAGCTTTCATCTCCAATGCTCTCAAGGCAAAAAAAAAGCTTAAATCTGAAGAAAAATAGCTTAAAAATGAAATTCACCAGCACCTATTGGAAAGATGTTGGGCACACGATACACAGATAAATCGTGTAACGTTGCCGGGATCTGATTGCACAAGTTTTTGATACGAACGAAAAACTTGCAAGCGCAACGTAAGGTGTGAAGAGATGAAGAGAAAAGGAAACGAAAAAACTAGCCAGAGCTTAAAGCTCGAGACAAAAGAGAAGCATTTGTCTGATGGGATTCAATTTTCTTGCACGAACGAAATTCTCTCCTGTCGTTCGTGTTTGAGAAAAAGCTTCCTGAGCACGAATGGCACGTGAAAAGATGAGATGGTGTGCATCATCCCCGTCCCCTTGTCGATTTCCCTTTCTCAGAGCAATCTGTGCTGAAGATTTTAGCGGTAGGCAAAGAATGGGACTTACAATCGCTATCACAGTATACGATGTGAGAATCAAGTCACCCTGTTTGACACATTTAAATATGAAAATATAAACAATCCAACTCGGCTTAATGCTGAACTGGAAACAAACCAAACCAAAACAAACTAGATTGAAGAAAATAAATTTTAAATTTAAAAATTATTGTGATTATGCAGGGAAGTTTCACAAAACCGTTAAGAACAAAAAGATTTTTCATAAACTACTACTTTTTTTTAAATTTTTTTTGGTCATATATCACTCAAAAACTCGATTTTGAATATTGTTGTTTTAAAACATCACTGTGTATTGAATCAGGGGTATGTGACTTTTGAAAGCAACGGGAAAGTTTCAATTTGAACTTTTTCGGCGGGCCGTACTAAAATAATATTTACTAATAATTAACAAAGCTTTGGGGGAACTTATCTATGGCCAGACAACATTGATTTTTGAAAACGCATAATACTTATAATGTTTCAACACCATGGAAATAAAGTTAATAGCATCCTGAAATGGTATTTGAAATATGGTAAACAAATCTGAGGCATCGCAAGCTTTTGCCTAGAAGTACGAAGAGGATCACCTAATGATTGCATTTGTATTGTGTTCAGTTTTTGAGGCTTGTAAATGTGCATTTCACATGAACGTCATCGTTGCTTGGTTATCTTTCCACTACAGTACAGGGTGACAAAAAAGTCCGGTCACACTTTTTTTTGGGTCGCCTGTAGCCTATACGTTGTATCTCTCTGGTGCCATCTATATGTCAAATGAAAGGGCTAACTTTGCTGCCCACAGTGGCAGAGTTTCGTTTCTGTGCAGTTTGTGTACATTAAGTTGTGAGTGGCAGGGTTGAGAGCAGCTGTTATCGCTGAATATGTGAGAGGGTACAAACCGGGACACATATTCAACAAATTGAAACACCTAAAACCGCTCGTAATCAACCGGAAAGTCCATAAATCGATACTTAGAGACCAGAGGCACCGAAGACAAGGCACGATCTGGACGACCAAGGTCTGTGAGAACTCCAAGGTTGAAAAAGATTATACGAGAACGGACGTACGCGTCGCTTACGACGACTTTCCGAGACGTTTGAAGCTGGTTCGATCAGAGAAAGGTGGTGTAATTCCGAGATTTCGTCTGTGAAGTATCTTGATGAGTTACTGAATAAAGCTATGAAAGTCAGATTCTGATTTTCTTCTGATTCTTTGAAATATTGAGATTTTTCAGTGTGACTGGACTTTATTGTCACCTTGTAGATATAAGATAACGAAACAGAAGTTCAAACGAAATATTAAGAAAATTTTAAAAGCGATTGATCTATAATCGGACGAAAAAAGATACAAAACTAAACATGACTCCAACTTGAAACTATCATTTTTTCATCTCTTAACATCCACAAATGGTAAGCAGAAGATAAGGATTCAACAATGAAAATATTTTAATCCTTATGGAAACTTTGATTGTTGTTGTCCGGTAAAAGGCAATTTTTTTTTAGTTTTTTTGAAACAAATATTTCATTCTGATTTGTCGAAATAAAAATTTTATGAAAGGCTTTTTAGCATGTTCAGTATTCAAAAACCCACACTCACAAGGCCTGTGGAAGTGATTTGAGTCAGCTATCTACTGCATTGGCGTTAACTTTGGTGAAGTAATTCGTTGTGTCCGATGATAGACAACACCTTTGGAAATGGGTGAAAACTAACAAAAAATGATTTCTCACACCATATGAAAATGTTGTTATTTTTATTGAAAAAAGTAATAAAGAACATAATATTGTAACTCTTCCAATCTGTTGAGGAAATAGTTTTTACTAAAATAAAATTTTGAAGTTATTGTTAGTCAAAGACAAGTGCCCCCTATGTTGTTTTTTAAAATGACAATTTTTTGACAACAACATAACTGAAAAAGGAATATAAATCGGTATCATTTGACTAAAGAAAACAGACATTGTTTTTTTAAGTGAATAATGTCAGCTGAAACTGAAAAGATAGATTCCTATATCACAAAACTTAGATGTATTCTAACACCTTCTTTAAAATTATTAATCGATTTGAACTCTATGAATGATATTTCTTACAATCAGAAACATTTTTATTTTTCATTAGAAACAAAATTTTTGAATTTATTAACTGTTTTCTAGGAAAAACTCTTTTTGTTCGAACTGTTGGTACTTTTCGTATAAACTTTAATTGAATAGTCTTATGGAGCTTACCACAGCGATAACCTTAAATTGAAGAAAATATGTTTCAAGAAATAACATTCTTCTCAGCGTTGGATGTTTAATCGATATTGAAATTTGAAGTCTTTCAATAACCTTTTTCTGTGCCATTTTCGATCGTTTTCACAATTCATCGTTCTTCGAAGACCATGATTTTTCCTATAAACGGTGAAAAAACTGTTTTTTATTTTGAAGTGCCGTTTTAGATCATTGCATTGCTACTGAGCAATGTTATCAAAATCTCAGCAAAACTCATACTTTCACAGATTTTTAAGAAAACTTTGTCTAAGTTCACTATTAAAGCTACATACCTCTTTCCTGTCCTTGTCAAATTCACATTTTACAGTCTTGATTCTAGATTTATTTAACAGATTTCATGGATTTTCTAAATTTAATCTAGATAACAACAGAATCGGCTTTCTCAAGCTAATTTATGAAAGACTATGGTAATGTGGATGATCTGTTTTCAAGCGAAATGACTCAATTTATTAATGTTTGGCATGATTTTTCTATGAAATTTCTGAAAATAGCACCACAGATAACGGTCACACAAGTTTTGAGTCGAATCACAGAATAACAAAATATTGTTTTTGTCGGGATTTCAGAATGTTTGTCGAAGACATTGATGCTTAGTCATGTCGATGAGATATCTGAAATCGTTCTTCCAGTCTTTATTTTTCAAATATTTTAGAAAAAAACCGGCAGAAATATGATTTATTTTACATTTTTTTTTCATCTTTTGAGTGCTAGCAGAACAGGCTTTTTTTCGAATAAATTGAAACAACCAAATTTTGAATAAAAAAAAGCTGAATATATTCATCATTTTCGCTTAAAACGAAAAAATATGATCTCTGAAACAGATTTAGAAATGCCTGCGATCGTTTGTAGCTAGTTAGATAATTTTGAGAAAAGAAATCTGAACAAAAAAAATCTCCAATATTATGTTTAGCAAGGAATAATCCGTTTAAAAATCGTTCAAACGAAGTAGGTACTTTCACATTACATTGAAGTAAAAAATTTCATACAACAAAAATTTACCTATACCTTAATTTTAATATTCAGTTCAAAATGCTGAACCTAACAAAAAAGTTTTGTATGACGAACACAATATTTAGACTTCAAATTATTAAATAGTGTACAGCTTGTAGAAATTGGTTCAGCAGTTCCGGAAATACAAAGCTTAAGATCTGTCGTTCCCACTTTTTTGCAGTTTTTGATGTTTCCATAAAAGACGTTGGTATTTTAAATGTAAACCAGTCATTTTGACTAATCTTTGGAAATGCAGAATAACAAAAAATTAAAAAAAAAGCTACCTTGAAAAGCTCGTTTAAAGTTGTGTGTTTTGTATTTAAAAATTTAATGATGCCAAAACTTGATGTCAACTTTCTTTTCCTATTTCCTATTACTTTTTTCATAATTTTTCAGAATAAAATTTCCTTTAGCATTCAGCTGATCACCATTTTTCGTACCTATCATTTTTCAGGGTGGCCAGCGAACCGGGAAAACCGGGAAAACCGGGAAAAAAACGGAAATTGAAAATAGGACCGGGAAAACCGAGAAAATACCGGGAGTTTTAAATCAAAACCGGGAAAATTCTTTATGGATAATTTTCCCCCTATATAAACCAATTTAATTCTAAACTAAATTCATATTTTCATTTTTTTCTCAAAAGCGAAATAAAATAGGGATCAAAATTCCATGTAGTGGAAATGTGGGCAAAAGTCGATAATTTCTTGAAAACCGAGAAATTTTTAGCTCAGCACATACCTTTTAATGCTCTGGAGTGTTCGAGTTCCAAAATATATTGAGATTTTTTTTTTGGTAAATTTACTAACTTTTGACATTTACAAATTTACAAATTTTTTATAAGCATCAAAAGCGCGATGAACTTTTCGAAAAATTTGTTTTTCATAAATAAATTCAACTTTTAACCTTTTAGAGACGGCAATTTATAAAATTATGCGGGAAAAATGCGAGAAAGCAGAAAAATTCAAAATGAGTGGCCACCGTGTTATGGTTCATTAATAAAATGCGCAATAGGTAGAACGAGATACCAAAAGTTTGTGTGATTCTATTTAACATTTTGCGCTTTGACTGGCAATCGCATTCTTTATTGATTAAAAATTTGAAAAATACAGATAGTTTAAATGTTTATGCTCTACATTGAGGACCTGTCGACCTCCTGAATACTCAGCCATGCTGTCGGATGAAGAGAGCCCAGCTCGAAGAACTAATGTACACTCTAATACACACACACACATACACGTTTCCATATCATCATCATCATCATCATCATCATAATTATTGTATACTAGACACCTTTTATGTTAACAATGCCATCATCAGTTCATAGAAACCTAGAAAGCCATCTTAAAATTAGAATAAATTCAGAACCAGTAAAGAACAGTCGCTAAATGTAACCTTTCGTTTAAATATACGTAGTAGAGTCAATAAATGTTTTTCCCTTGAGTGGTAGTTTGTCATTTGTAAGATCAGTGTTGTTATTTGTGCCCGGAAACCCAATCCAAGAAAACATTCCCGTCCAAGGAAGGCGAGCAAGCCCCAAACCCAACCGGAGAAACTCTTAGTTTCGCCAAGCCAAAGAAGCGCGAAGTACTTACCCAAGCCGCATACAGTCCACCCGAGGTACGATCCCGCGGAACCGCAGAACCAGCCCAAGTCCACCCAAGGTACGATCCCGCGGAACCGCAGAACCAACCCAAGGTACGATCCCATCCCAAACATTGGTCCTTCGAACCGGATGCAATTTGGAGCACCACCAATTGCTAACCAACGCAAGGAGGGCACAAATTCCACCGCCATCACACTGCATTGAAGCCAAGCAACCAAACCAAGCCTGCGTAAACACCCATCATAAATCACCATCGTTAATCACCATCGTAAATCACCAACCCAAGCAACAACACCGACTTCAAGCAAATCAACGTTTGCCGAAGGATTTACGAGCCAGCTGTTATCGACACTTCTTCAGTTAAGTTTCGTTTAATTCTGCTGATCAACACCAAAATTCTTCGGAAGGTCGAAATTCCTTCGATCGCCATCACCACCAACGTTTGCTGAAGTCAACACGGCCCATCTCATCCCGTTCATCCCACCCGAGGCGACTGGTTTCTTCAATTAAGAACTATTACTGGTTCTTCCAGGTAAATAACTTCAAGGAATAGTCTATGTTCTGCCGTTGCTTGGATTAGTTTTGATCACTACAATATATATATATCCCTTTCCAAACCAACAACAATATCACAATCGAGTGCATCGTTGCATCGGTGCATTTTCGTCATCTTCTGCCAAACGGTTCGCACTAATACCACCACACCAAAACCCAGCCAATATCCCACTGAATGAACCAACAACCGTGGGGCCACCGCCATCTTGATTCAATCCCAGAATCGTTCTGGAATTATCGCACTGTATCCTAGAAAACCGGCCACTACACTTACCAATAATTGAGCTCCTAGTGCCATTGGTACTTCTGGAGTACTTTCGCACTACCATTTTGCACGGAACGTTCGCGAGGTAATTTTTCGAACCGCACACCGCGTGTTTTCCAATCACCGACCCGATTACCGACCGAACCTGAAACTAACTGAATGATTGCATGCCCTATCGAACACATGTATTGGTGAACCCGCTGACATCGATCGAACTTGATCTTGACATTGAATTTGACTTTCAATGGTGAGATGAGATCGATGAGATTGGATCGAGGGGTGAATTGATGTAAAATTTCGTCGCCCTACTTTTTTGTTGCAATTCAAAATCGACACTGTTCAACGATTGTTCATACCTGTAGAGGAGCGCCAAAATAATTTCTCAAAAGTAAGTTAAGCTCTACAGTGTATGTTCTATGCCGAAGCTTGTTTAAGAAAAATACTACATCGTTAATTTTCCTCTCAAAACGCACCAACTTGCTGAGATTGGATACCGAGATTTATATACGAAATAAACTGCCATTCCTGAAGACGGTTCGAGCAACATCTGTAGAGACGCGCCAAACACTGTTTTTTAAAGTAAGTTAAGCTCTACAGTATATGTTTCACGCCGAAGCCAACTTCAGAATAGAAACTACAACAATATTATTCTCCACTCGATATGCCCCGATTTTGCTGAGATTGGAAGCCCAGAGATTCGATATCAAACTCTGTCGTTTTGAAGCTGAACTCGAGTCATACCTGTAGAGAAGCGCCACCATTTTTTCTCAAAAGTAAGTTTAAGCTCTACAGTGTATGTTCTACGCCGAAGCTTCAATCGTATCAAATACTGACACCGTTTCTCTCGTTCTGTCAAACACGTGAGTGAATATCCGAAGTTATGCCTGCATCTACATCCGTCGCCAAGGTGGCGCCTTTGAAAAGGCTCCAAACAAAACTCCGAGGTCATATTGAGCTTTTCAAAACCATCGCAGTCTACGCAGATACAATTCGAGACATTACATCCGTGCAACAAATCGCTGTAAGAGTCGAGAAACTGGACGAACTTTGGGAGAAGGTGAACGAAACCATCGAAGACATCGAGAATCACGACGATTACAACCCAGACACTAGTGATGTGAATGAGGAACGCGTAACTTTCGTGAACATGTACTACAACCTCAAGGGCGTGTTCATGGAAAAGATTAAGGAGCTTGAGGAGTCCTCTGCATCACACCAATCCACAAGGTTCATGGATTCTTCGCTTCTGCCGACTGTCGAACATGTGAAGTTACCCCAGATTAAGCTCCAATCGTTCAGCGGTGACATCGATGAGTGGTTGAGTTTCCGAGACCTGTTTCTTTCGCTGATTCACACCAAGGCTGATCTTCCCAACGTTGAAAAATTCCACTACCTTAAGGGATGTCTGTCAGGGGAAGCTAAGGCACTGGTCGATCCGTTATCCATTACCGCAGTGAATTATCAGGTCGCCTGGGACATCCTCATGAAGCGTTACAACGATAGCAAGATTCTGAAGCGAAGGCAGGTTCGCGCGTTGTTCAGTCTACCAAATGTACCAAGGGAATCTCCGTCTCAGCTACAAACACTCCTGGAAGGCTTTGAACGTAGTGTTCAAACGCTGGATCAGCTGGTGAAGGCAGAGGATTACAAAGACCTACTCTTGCTGGAAATCCTAGGTTCCAGGTTAGATCCAAGTACACGTCGAGCATGGGAAGAGGTATCTGCCAACAAGGAGAAGGACAAGATCAAGGATCTTACGGAGTTCCTCCAGACACGAGTGAAGGTATTGAGCTGCTTGTCCTCGAATAACGCCGATGCAAGAAGAGATCAACCGCAATGGATTCGGAAGCAGCCCACAAACCGAACGGCCAACAATGCTTCGCAGTTTACCACAGGCCGATGTATTGCATGCCCTGAAGACCATCTTCTCCATCAATGTCTGGCTTTCAAGAATTTGTCGGTTGCAGAGAGGGAACAACTTATTCGAAAACACAGTATGTGCAGGAACTGTTTTAGACGAGGTCATATCGCAATGAAGTGTCCGTCAACATACGTTTGTCGCAGCTGTAGAGGGAAACATCACACTTTGCTGTGTTTTCACGCCGAGAATAGAGTCGCACATTCCGCCGTCACTGAAACTTCCATGGGGCAACGAGGTGCTGAGCGGGCCGAGTACGTTGGGGAATCATCATCAACCGGAACTACCTCTGCAAACACAGCTAGAAGGTCCAACTCAACAATGCTATTGGCTACAGCTGTCGTCCTGGTAGAAGATTGTACTGGATTCAGTTACCCGGCCAGAGCGCTTTTGGACTCCGGTTCTGAGTGTAACTTCATGACAGAAACACTTTGTCAACGGTTGGGAGTGCAGCGAAAATCAATAAATATCTCGGTAGTCGGTATTGGTCAAGCAAACAGCCACGTCAAGCACCAGGTTTCAGCTTTGATTCGATCCAGAACGTCCAGCTTTAGCAGAAAAATGGATTTTCTCGTCCTTCCTAAGGTTACAGCTGATCTTCCTACAGCTACCGTCGATACTTCCAATTGGAAACTTCCACCAGGAGTTAATCTTGCCGATCCATCCTATTGTAAATCAAGGTCTATTGATCTAGTTCTTGGAATACAGGATTTCTTTGAGTTCTTTCAAACCGGAAACAAAATTCGACTAGGAGAGGGACTGCCAACGCTGACCGAATCGATATTTGGATGGGTGGTATCTGGAGTTGTAGACAACTGGCAGAATTCTTCACAAACCGTATGTAACACCGCTGTTTCACAAGATTTGGATGAAATCTTAACTCGATTTTGGATTTGTGAAGAGCTGGAGCCTCTTCAAAATTATTCGCCTAACGAGTCGCGCTGTGAGGAGCAATTTGTGCGCACGGTGCGCAGAGGATCGGATGGAAGGTACACAGTGAGCCTTCCCAAGGATGAAGACGTATTTCCAAGCATTGGCGATTCAAGGGATATCGCTTACCGACGTCTTCAAAGCCTAGAGCGTCGACTGGCAAGGGAGTCAGAGATGCGCCAACAGTATACTCAGTTTTTAGCCGACTATCTGAAGCTTGGGCATATGCGGAAGATAGATGAGACCCTAGATGCAGGACGAGTACGCTGTTATTTACCGCACCATCCGGTGATTAAGGAATCGAGCACTACCACCAAACTTCGAGTTGTATTCGACGCTTCGTGTTCGACATCAAGTGGCAAGTCACTCAACGATATTTTACTAGCGGGACCGGTAATCCAGGATGATCTCCGGTCAATCATCCTAAGAAGCCGAACGAAGCAGTTCATGATCGTCGCTGACGTTGAAAAAATGTTTCGACAAATTCACATTAGCGATGCGGACAAACCCTTGCAGAGTATTTTGTGGCGAGAAGATCCAACCGAGGAAGTTAAAACTTACGAATTAACCACCGTAACGTATGGGACCAAACCTGCGCCGTTTCTAGCTACCAGAGTTTTGAAACAACTAGCAATGGATGAAGAATTACGTTTTCCCAAGGCAGCCAAGGTATTGATTGAAGACGTGTACATGGATGACGTGCTCACAGGAACCGACGATGAGTTAGAAGCAGTTTTACTAAGCCGTGAATTGAGAAGATTAACAGAATGTGGAGGATTCAATCTTCGAAAGTTTGCTTCGAATTCGCTGCAAGTCTTGGAGGATCTACCTGATGAATATTTGGCATTAACTGCAGGCGAAGAGATTGATCTCGATCCCGATCCATCGGTAAAAACGCTCGGACTAGTGTGGCAACCAAGGACGGATACGTTCAGGTTCCAATTCATCATAAAGCCCATCGGAGTTAAGGAGCCCCAGACAAAACGGAAGGTCTTGTCTGTAATCGCGACACTGTTTGATCCATTGGGACTGATTGGAGCAGTCATAACAACCGCAAAAATCATGATGCAGCAGCTTTGGTGTATTGAAGACGAGAATGGCAAGAAATTAGATTGGGATCTGCCGATACCTCGAATCATTGATGAAACCTGGCGGAGTTTCTACAATCAACTTCATCAATTGAATGATTTACGGATTCCAAGGTGCACGCTGATTTCAAATGCGGTTGAACGAGAGTTGCACGTCTTTTCTGACGCATCCGAAAAGGCATACGGAGCATGTGCTTATCTGCGAAGCAGCGACCAATATGGAAACTTCATCGTCAGACTCCTCACTTCAAAATCAAGGGTATCACCTCTTAAAACACAGTCAATACCGCGATTGGAACTATGTGGAGCGTTAAAGGCGGCTGAGTTAGCAGAAAATATTCAGAGCGCTTTTAAATTTCAAATTTCCCTTCATTTCTGGACTGATTCAACATGTGTGCTCCAATGGTTGAAGCACATCCCATCAACATGGTCAACGTATGTCGCCAATAGAGTATCAAAAATACAGAAGGTTACGGAAAGGCACCCTTGGAGACACGTTTCTGGAGATCAGAATCCGGCAGATTTGATATCTCGTGGTATAACTCCCGATCAAATTCGAGAGGACAAGCTATGGTGGGAAGGTCCGGAGTGGCTGCAACTAGATGAAGGTTGTTGGCCACGTCAGACGGAAAGGTCAGGCGACGTACACGTTAAAAAGGAAGCTCGGAAAACTGCCGCACATAACGTTATTAAATACGATGAAGAATTTGGATATTACTACTGCAAGAAATTTTCGTCGTTTATCAAGCTCATTCGTGCTACAGCTTATTGGATCCGATTGAAAGGGAGCCTTTGTAAAAATAGGGTTGTTTCCAAGGGTCATCTCAGCACAAAAGAATTGAAGGAAGCAGAATTCGCAGTCATTCGTTGTATTCAACAGGAGGCGTTTAGGGACGAATGGAAGGCACTATCCAAGGGAACGGAGTTACCTAGAACTTCGGCATTAAAGTGGTACAATCCAAAAATTGGTTTGGATAATCTAATTCGCCTTGGCGGGAGACTAGCCAACTCCAACGAGACTGTAGACGTAAAACACCCAATTGTGCTGCCAGCTAGACACCCATTCACGCGACTCCTCCTAGAACACTACCATCTGAAAATGTTGCATGCGGCTCCTCAGCTTTTACTTGCTACAATTAGATTGCAGTATTGGCCGCTTGGAGGACGCAGTATTGTTAGACAAGTGGTACACAATTGCTTAAGATGTTATCGACAGAAACCCAAGACCGTGGAGCAGTTTATGGGAGAACTACCGGCAGCTCGAGTAACAGTTTCACCTCCTTTTTCTAAGGCTGGAGTGGACTACTTCGGACCTATCTACGTTCGCCCAGGGCCTCGTCGACCGGCTGTTAAGGCTTACGGAGCTCTTTTCGTTTGCCTTTGTACCAAAGCGATTCACCTGGAATTGGTTACTGATATGTCTACTGAAAAATTTATTCAGGCACTCGAGCGTTTCATCGGCCGAAGATCGATACCTACAGATCTGTATTCTGACAACGGGACAAATTTCGTTGGGGCAAGAAATCAGATGAAGCATTTATTAGAGAAGCTCCACAGCAAGGACTATCATCGAGAAATCGTCGGAAAATGTGCTGAGCAAGGAATTCAATGGCACTTTAATCCGCCTGCAGCTCCTCATTTTGGAGGGTTATGGGAGGCGGCAGTCAAATCTGCGAAACGACATCTGATGAAGGTTATGGGAGAAAATGCAGCGTCATACGAAGATCTCAACACGCTTTTTATAAAAATTGAGGCTTGTCTTAACTCCAGACCATTGACCCCGTTATCAGAGGACCCCAACGACTTAGCACCTTTAACTCCTGGACATTTTCTAGTGGGCAGACCACTTCTGCAACTTCCGGAACACGATTGGACTGAAGCACCTACTAATAGGTTGAACAACTTTCAGCTGAATCAGCAGCGGCTCCAGCATTTTTGGACACGTTGGAGAAAGGAATATTTGTCGCAGCTTCAAGGAAGAACGAAGAGATGGAAGCAGGCAGTTCCAATTAAGGTTGGACAGCTTGTAGTCATTAGAGATGAAAACCTGCCACCTCTACGTTGGAGAACGGGACGTATTACCGAAGTGCATCCTGGAACAGACGGAGTAGTACGTGTGGTAACGCTGAAAACGGCAAATGGAACAACAACGCGAGCGGTAGAAAAAATATGTCTACTTCCCCCGAGGCTTCAACCTGTTGTAGATGAATCTGGCATTTGAGTCGTTACGAAGATCCAAGGTGTGTTCGAGGGGCATTCTTCTTTCTCATTTCAGAAACTCGAGAGATTTCAGGGAGTGCGGGGATGTTTATGCTCTACATTGAGGACCTGTCGACCTCCTGAATACTCAGCCATGCTGTCGGATGAAGAGAGCCCAGCTCGAAGAACTAATGTACACTCTAATACACACACACATACACGTTTCCATATCATCATCATCATCATCATCATCATAATTATAGTATACTAGACACCTTTTATGTTAACAATGCCATCATCAGTTCATAGAAACCTAGAAAGCCATCTTAAAATTAGAATAAATTCAGAACCAGTAAAGAACAGTCGCTAAATGTAACCTTTCGTTTAAATATACGTAGTAGAGTCAATAAATGTTTTTCCCTTGAGTGGTAGTTTGTCATTTGTAAGATCAGTGTTGTTATTTGTGCCCGGAAACCCAATCCAAGAAAACATTCCCGTCCAAGGAAGGCGAGCAAGCCCCAAACCCAACCGGAGAAACTCTTAGTTTCGCCAAGCCAAAGAAGCGCGAAGTACTTACCCAAGCCGCATACAGTCCACCCGAGGTACGATCCCGCGGAACCGCAGAACCAGCCCAAGTCCACCCAAGGTACGATCCCGCGGAACCGCAGAACCAACCCAAGGTACGATCCCATCCCAAACATTAAATGTATGAGATAAAAATTACATTAAGATATTATCACAATTAAAAAGCTTATTTGAAATGCAAATTCGAGCCTTAAAATAATTTTCAAAACTTGTGTTAGAACTTCAAATTTAAAATTTGAATTATGATATTCGAATTGGATTGCAAACTCAGACTCAGAATTTAGATAAACATGCCAAGTCCAAAGTCAAGCTCTTAGAACTCAGCCTCAGGCTTAAGTGTTCAAGACGAGAATCAAATCAAAGTTTTAGAATAATAGGAGGACTAGAATCTAGTGAATTCTGTTTTCAAAATTGCAGAGAAAAAAAAATTAAATTTGAATATCAATCAGTATTATTCAGTTAAAATTTGAATCATAAATCCAAACTTAAAGTTGTTAGGTTTTGATTTAAAGATCCGTTATTTATCGTTGATTATTATATTATAAATTTCATAATTCAGAAACCAGAGCCCAATTATCAAATTCTGTGTTTGATAACGAAATTTTTAATTGGAGCATCATTGTTATAATTGAATCGACAAAGTGTTGACAAAATTATCAAAAAATTAGTGTTTTGCAGCAGATGTCGATTGAGATATAAAGAATCGCTTGGTATATGTACTTCACTCAAAGTTGGTAATTTTGGCACCTCATCCTCTGATTCTGAGGGCCTCAATTATATTCTTCATCCTTTATTTAAACAATTTTCTGTAGAAATCCCAACGAACATCATCGTTATCAAAATATTCTTACGTTTGACATTGAAAAAAGAGCTTATTTTAGTTTTCAAAAAATTCATATTGTCACATTCATGTATTTCAAAACAGGGAAAAATTGTGAAATCTTGATCGAAAAAACCGGGAAAAAATCGGGAATTTGAAAATGGAAACTTGCTGGCCAACCTGATTTTTTTCAAATTTTTGTTCTTGGATTTAAAAAAAAAACGTTAAAATGAATGATTTGTGCTCAGAACTATGATTGAATTTCGGTATTCACAACTATGTATCTTGTTGTACAAATCAAATGAAAAACTAAATACATATTATGGTTTCAAGCGAGGAGTGTTAAATTTTCAATTAAAATCTCATGAGGGATTCTTCTGTTTAAGTTTAAAAGGAATGACGTTTATCTGAGGTTCAAGAAGTTTTTTTGAGTTGTGTCCAAAAATGGTTACAAACTGCCAATCTTCCATTAGTGCTATAAAGAGACTCCTAATCAACAACCGTTTCGCTACTCAAATTGAATTACGAGCCAAGTCAGGCAGCTTATCTAACAAACTGATTGAAATGCGAGCTGATTTCAAATCAGTTAATGCTGAGTATGTTACGATTATGAACAAAATCCTCCGGCTTCCCATTGAAAGCCAGCCAGCTTTACGATTGTTATAAAGCACCCAATTAATATTCCACTTGCAAGTAATGAGTCATGGAGCTTTAATACCTAGGAAGCGTTTACATTTTGCTGTAATCATCGTTCCGGTTTTGCACTTCTGACAAAGCACCTTTTCTCCTGAAACTTACATAGTCGGTATCATCCGGTGAGGGTGGACTGAGAGAAGGCCGGAAGTAACTTGTTGCTCAGCTTTGAAGCCTGGGATAGACATGATAAACTTTCAGAACCCCATCCTCCCAGTCAGTGGCAAATGCAGCTCTCTGCAAAACTGCACTGCACTCGCTCGACCATCCGAAGGGCAATCTGCATTCCGAACCCGTCGATGTGGAATCAATTTTCCTATCGTATCGGAAGTGGAAACATGTATTTTGTATGTACCGAAAGGATAAAGAATGAAGGGCTTGGCTTGGCTTGGCTTGGACTGACTGTGCTCCCGGGAATTTCGTGATCTGATCATGCTTCCCCAGCAGCCGGAGCATCAGGCATGCATACGTAATATGGTTCGTTTGGTGGAAGCATTTGCCAAAAACAGCAGCAGCATCTGGTTCTAGCGTATCATCATCATCATCGTCGTCCTCGGCATCATCCCTAAACCAGCTTGCTTCCCTTCATACATCCTATATCGAAATCTGCATCGACCGAAAGACCGAAAGATGCATTCGGGGGTCTGGGAAAATTGATCGAGGAAAAAAATATTTGCTTTAGCTTTGAAAAAAAAAGTTAGCAACAAGAAAGTAAGAAAGGAAAACTTCCTGACAACAAAGGTTTTGAACAGTCAATCTAGCATAACGTGCACACGTGTAAGTACACCATAAATATAAGCATAAGCATCGTTGTATGTATTCAGCAGCAGTAGGAAGCATGTAGCCGGGTTATGGCTCTCCTAAAACGATCGAAAAGCACAATTGAATGCATCCAAGCGATGTGTTGAATGCTTCCATCCATTGAAGGAAAGCGCAGCATTGCATTTCTAAGCAGACTACAATTTATTGTACTGGAACTGAAGTTGCTTAAAAAAAAAAGAAACTTTTTTTGAGAAAGAATTTTTGTAATCGAGAGACATTGTTGTTAAAACATCTGTATCGTAAGATATAAAAAAAATGGTTTTTATTTCATCGTCAACTAGCAGATCCAAAGGGCTTTGCTACATCTTTGAAAAATGAATTCAATCTGTTATGATTACCGAAATCTTAATTTATCTTAATTAATTTTTTCATCGTCTATTAATAATCTCTTCTGCCATTTTCAGAAGCGAAGATATTTTTTTTTCGAAATCTGGAAGCTCACTAAACATGCTTCGCCTGAAGAAAATCTTTCAACTTAGTGGTCCTACTTACATCAGCACTTTTTGGCCGGTTGGATAATGTTAAGAAGTAGGATCTCGATAGTTTATCATCAATTATAAATTCATTGACCGAATAATTTCCTTCATCAAAATGCTACCGACAAAGAGCATTTACATACTAAATATTTGGAACTTTGCCATGAAAAACCAAAGTTTCACAAAATTCTACCTTACCATATAGAGTAAAACGATAGAAAAAGGCGATAAAAAATGATAACGCCAATACGAAACCTTTTAAACCTACATTACAAGTACTTTAAATGAGCTTTTGATAGAAGTGATTGACACTAAACATACCGACACTTTGTATATATCTACCTATTTATTCTGCCGGGGGTCAAATGACCCAAAGTCGAAGAATTATTTTTTTTTGAAAAAAACTTGCTTCGGGAAAAAGGCTGTGAACCAATTATTCAGTGCTCGAAAACAAATCACTTATTGCTTGAGAAAGCTATATGTTGAACATAAAGAAATATTTTTTTAAATTTTTGAGATCATGGCCACAAAACAATGTTTATAACTGATGTAATAATCGTACTTTTATGAATGAACTTCCAAAGCTATTCCAGTTACATTAGAAATTTTCTGAAAAGTAAATTAGAAAGTTGATGTTATTTGTGATGTTTTAGATCTGTAGATCTTTTGATTTAGGCATCTTTAGATTTATAAAACACGAAACACATAATTTTTACGACTATTCAAAGGTAGCTGTTTTAAGAAACTATGATCAATCTGCATTTTCTGAGACTATTGTAACACCTAAATTCAGCTACGTACTGGATTTTAAGTACCGTAATCCGGGGTAAGATTGATCACTTTTTTCAATATTTTTCGATTATTTTTTCTGTTAAGGGGAATGTGGCATGTTTTAAATTTTTAAACCAGTACTGGGCTCCTATGAACGTAAAAGATGGTTGCAGAAATTTATTAGACTTCTTTAAATTTGATTTAAAAATCGATTTAGCCTCTGTTAAGAATTTGATGCTTTGGGGTGACATTGATCAGTCTCTATTTTGACGGTTTTATCGAGTTTTCTTGAGCATAAAGAATACAAAAAACCATAATAATAAAATTTTAAATGCTTGTTCATCAATTTCACCTAGTTTTTAACGTTTTCTTTTAAAAACATTTATAATCAAAAAAAAGAACACTAAATAGTTTTAGCTTCAAAATACAAATGAAATTTTACCTTCACACGTTCTTTTAGGCTCACCCACTATTACCATTTTCATTTTTTCTTCAAAGTTAACCATTTGACAGGGTTCATAGCCATTTTTCCAATACGGGCTTACTCTTGGAAAACGTCGTTTGCTTCTAAATGCTTTTTGGTATCATCAGGAGAGCTGTTTGTTTGCGAGCCTTGGAAAAGATAGATATTTTAAGATTTTGAAATAACATTTTTACTAGCAGAAAACAAATTTGAAATACAAACCAAATTTTGCCTATTTGATACTCAATTAATAGGCTTTCAAACGTAGAAAACAGTTTTCAAAAATTCAAACTATAGACTTAGTTATTGATGATTATTTGGCACAATTTCATGTTGATCAAAGCTACCCCGGTGATCAATGTTACCCCGTTTTACGGTATGAAGACGCAAGATTCAGGCTTATGTGATTCCTTTCGTCCATCTTCGTGTGCGAAATGGCTTTGAGATATTACCACCAATTGCGAACTATGGGGTATGAGATGGCAAAAAATCAAAAACTGAACTTTATCGGATCGCTTATTAATTAAACTAGTCAATAACTTTATTTTTGACTAAGATATCCCCAGCTTTTAAACTCATTATCTTGGATACTGAATGCACCACAGACATCAAACTTTGAAAAAATTGAAACAATTTTTGACGAAAATAAAAATCAAATGAAGTATATGATAAAAATGAGTATATGAACAATGTTTTTAAAAGTAAAAAAAAAACAAGCCTTGTCAAAAAACCCCACATAGCCCCATACTCTTTTTACTTTCAAGATCTAGTTTTAGGTCCTTTAAATACAATGAAAAAGTTTCCAGGCACACTAAAGCAACGTTTTCAGAGTTATTATCAAATAAAGTTAAAAATACAATGAAAATGAGTTATTTTTACCCATTATTGAGTAAAAATTCAAGAAAATAGTTTAGCTGGTTTGTCAAAAAATTATTTTCTCATGGTAAATCAATCATATCACACATTTTTCTCTTGAGTTCCGTGAAATGTTTTGATAGAATTTATCATTTAATTATCAATTAGTAAAAAACACGGCTTTCACAAGAAATAAAAAGTAGGGTCGAAAATATAACCAAGTTATATTATAAGCTGTTGTTTTTAAACAATTTTGTTGAATTTACCAAAAATTAGTTCGAATAGTTGTTTCAAAGAAAATTTTTCATATTTTCAAAAGTGTCCTAAGCACCAAATAATACTTTTGGCCACCTTATGCATTGTTTGGAACTGCCCCGTCTGCCAAGAAAGAATTAGTGTTGACCTTTCAAAGTTAAGGATGTACTTTACTGTTTTATAAATCATATTTTTGTCGAGCATCACATCGCCAATGTAATGACATCACTAGAACCGGTATGAAGTGGACTTTCTTTTGCATATAGTCATTGCGATTATTTTGCGTTAACATACTCAAAAATCGGTGCAAATTAGAATTTTGTTGCTAGAATGGTCTCAGAAAATGCACATTGATAAAAAGCTCACACAAAACAACAACCTGTGAAAAGTCGTTAATTTTTCTGTATTTCGTGTTTTGTAAATCTAAAGACGCCAAAATGTCACACATAACGGTAACTTTCCTATTCACTTTTCGAAAATTTTCTTTTGTGACTGGAACCACTTTTGCGGATGATTCATTTAAAAGTATGGTTTTTATACCACTTTTTGTAATTTTTTTGTGGCCATGATCAGAACAAATTAAAAAAAAATTGTTTCTTATGTGCATCAAATAGTTTCTAAGTTTATCTTTCTCAGGCACAAAATGATTTTTTTCAAGCATTTCACAACTGATTTACAGACTTTTTCCCGAAGTACGTGTTATCGAAAATAAATTCTTCGACTTTGAAGAACTTCAAAGTTAATTATTGTAGCTGAATATCGTCTGTTAATCATATTTGCGTTACGTTATAAGATTTCTAAGACTATAAACTTCTAAAAATCGGCTAAGAATCAAGAGAATTTCAGCGGAAAAAGTTTTAGGTGACCCTCTGCGGTATATTTTGGTATACCACATACATTTTTCGAAATCTAAAAACTTAAAAAAAGTTCTTATAAAAAAGTAATCATAACTGGAGTCATAGTCGTTGGAAGTTGAAAAAAAAACGTTATTTGACCCCCTCCAGTACGTTTAGTGTTAATATTTTGATTGCATTATAATTAGGCAGATTTTACGTTAAAAAAACATTTCAAGTCAACCTACTTACTTCAAAATGAAAAAAAAAGCAGCAAATGGTCGCAAATAGAATTATCTTCAAAATGAATAAAATTTTATAAATAACCATATTCAAGTTGTTTGTGTTGTTGTTTCAAAAGTGATATTGTGTTATGTCGACTTGTGCCTGTGAAATCTTGCTTCTGGTTCGTATAAAGGTCCTCTGCTTACTGACTCGTTTAGCTCGTTCATCGAGTTTATCCGTTCGTTGCACGCTTAGCTTAGATCAGTCTATTCGATGTTAACTATAACCTTAAACTTAGAATGCCACATTCTCCCCTTGCTAGAAATAAGATACGCTTGAGTAACCTGAGGAAAACGGTGTTAAAGTTCAAGTCCTCCACTTTCTTATGTTTTTAATATATCAAAATAAATGTATACCCATATGACCTGTTCATATTCGTTTTTTTAAGACATGATCATTTTCAAGATTCAATTAATGCGGATTTAACAATTAAACCCCATCTTATCCTTGTTAATAATTTATAACATATGGCTCATTTTTCCTTGATTCACCATGCTTTGAATCCATTCGTTCTTTGTTTAAACTTATCAAGACTTTGCAAAGCATATTAACCTCGACTTTAAAATCCAGAATTTCTGGAAGCTAATAAACGATATTAAATTTCTACCATCACTCTTTCTCCCCTTGCCAGCAAAAAAATCAACTATGATTTTACAATATAATTTTTTTTGACACAATATTATTCGGTTTTTCTGCATCATTTTTTTCTATGCAAGAACTTTTCCTTTTCCATTTGCTTTGCATATTCTTTTGTCGACATTCCTTTTTCATAAAGTCAGTTATTTTGCTCAGTTTTTTTTTTGTTTTGCCGTTTTCCTGAACTCCTGTTTTTTTATTGAGCTCTCCTTAATTTTCCAGCAAAATAAAGTTGAATTTTTTTTTAAGCTAGATATTTCTGATTTTCTCCTAAACTAACTCCTAAACTAAAAGTTGATATGTTTTTATTTAGATATTTAAGACTGTCATAACAGTAATGTGTTTATTTAATTATTTGTTATTCCAAGTGCACGGTCATGAGCTTAACTCGGCTAAAGTACATTGCCATGGGCTAAACCCGGCTTTTCTCTTTTTTACCGGCACTGCCATGAGCTAAAACTCGGCTTAAGTGCATTGCCATGGGCTAAACCCGGCTTTTCTTATTTTTGATACCGGCACTGCCATGAGCTAAAACTCGGCTAAAGTGCATTGCCATGGGCATAACCCGGCTTTTCTCTTTTTTACCGGCACTGCCATGAGCTAAAACTCGGCTTAAGTGCATTGCCATGGGCTAAACCCGGCTTTTCTTATTTTTGATACCGGCACTGCCATGAGCTAAAACTCGGCTTAAGTGCATTGCCATGGGCTAAACCCGGCTTTTCTTATTTTTGATACCAGCACTGCCATGAGCTAAAACTCGGCTTAAGTGCATTGCCATGGGCTGAACCCGGCTTTTCTTATTTTTGATACCGGCACTGCCATGAGCTAAAACTCGGCTAAAGTGCATTTGAGATGGGTAAATTCATAGGTTATTTTATCTCTGTGTCATTTCTATTTCATTCATTCCTATTTTTATTTATTTATGATCTTTCATTTTTATTTTAATTGAATTGTTGTATTATTTTAATGTGATATACTTCAATTTAAATTTAACTTTTTTTTTTAATCTGTCATTTACTCTCAATTTAATTTCGGTTTCATTTTATTTCAAGTTTTTTTTTTTTATTTTTATTTAATTAAATTCTAATTTTAATGAAATTTTCATTCAATTTAAATTTCAGTTCAATTTTGATACAATTTTGATTTAATTTTAATGTAATTTTGATTTAATTTTAATTTAATTTTAATTTCATTTTAATTGATTTAAATTGAATTTAAATTTACTTTAAATTTACTTTCATTTTAATTTAATTTTAATTTAATTTTAATTTAATTTTAATTTAATTTTAATTTAATTTTAATTTAATTTTAATTTAATTTTAATTTAATTTTAATTTTAATTTTAATTTAATTTTATTTTAATTTAATTTTAATTTAATTTTAATTTAATTTTAATTTAATTTTAATTTAATTTTAATTTAATTTTAATTTAATTTTAATTTAATTTTAATTTAATTTTAATTTAATTTTAATTTAATTTTAATTTAATTTTCATTTAATTTTAATTTAATTTTCATTTAATTTTCATTTAATTTTAATTTAATTTTAATTTAATTTTAATTTAATTTTAATTTAATTTTAATTTAATTTTAATTTAATTTTAATTTAATTTTAATTTAATTTTAATTTAATTTTAATTTAATTTTAATTTAATTTTAATTTAATTTTAATTTAATTTTAATTTAATTTTAATTTAATTTTAATTTAATTTTAATTTAATTTTAATTTAATTTTAATTTAATTTTAATTTAATTTTAATTTAATTTTAATTTAATTTTAATTTAATTTTAATTTAATTTTAATTTAATTTTAATTTAATTTTAATTTAATTTTAATTTAATTTTAATTTAATTTTAATTTAATTTTAATTTAATTTTAATTTAATTTTAATTTAATTTTAATTTAATTTTAATTTAATTTTAATTTAATTTTAATTTAATTTTAATTTAATTTTAATTTAATTTTAATTTAATTTTAATTTAATTTTAATTTAATTTTAATTTAATTTTAATTTAATTTTAATTTAATTTTAATTTAATTTTAATTTAATTTTAATTTAATTTTAATTTAATTTTAATTTAATTTTAATTTAATTTTAATTTAATTTTAATTTAATTTTAATTTAATTTTAATTTAATTTTAATTTAATTTTAATTTAATTTTAATTTAATTTTAATTTAATTTTAATTTAATTTTAATTTAATTTTAATTTAATTTTAATTTAATTTTAATTTAATTTTAATTTAATTTTAATTTAATTTTAATTTAATTTTAATTTAATTTTAATTTGATTTTAATTTAATTTTATTTTAATTTTATTTTAAATTGAGTTTCAATATAATTTTAATTTAAATGTTAATATTTGCTTTATAGTTTTATGGCACACTATTTCCAAGATTTCTTCTATGTTGGAGGTTAAAATTTCAAATCTTACTTAAATTTCATTTGGATTTATAGAAATCACTAAGAGATATTCGAAAACACATTTGTTCATGTTATTAGAAAGTTAGTCATTTGAAATAAATGTAATTTGGGGTAATATATAACTCAATTAGATGTTATGTGGTAATAATGCGTAGAATAAAACAAGTTTTGTGTTTTATTGTCGTGTTGTGTATCTAATACAAAAACTAAATACGCAGACTGCCAATTAATAATTGACCGTCGTTGATTCTGAAACTTGACGGCCATGATGTGTATTCAATTTTTATCACTCACTTGTTTGTTGCACCACTCCGGGATACAAACCATACAAAAGATACCAATGAAACACCTTTCTCGGTCTATTTCTCCTTATTTCCTCGTATCCAAAACCACACCGTAACCTGGATCGAAATTATGACGACCATCACGGCAGCTGCATTCAGACAAACGCGTTCCAGTTCCCTTGCCTCCATACACAAACGGCAACAACCTGGCCTGAATCGCCAATGTGAAATCTTGCTTCTGGTTCGTATAAAGGTCCTCTGCTTACTGACTCGTTTAGCTCGTTCATCGAGTTTATCCGTTCGTTGCACGCTTAGCTTAGATCAGTCTATTCGATGTTAACTATAACCTTAAACTTAGAATGCCACAGTGCCATCAAAATTTTTAAGTATCTTTTCCTAACTATTACCTTATTTTGAGTGGAACTTGAATAGCAACACATTGAGGAATTATACGTTGAGTAAACTACTTTTTCTTACACTTTTTACTTGAAAATGCAGCCAAAAATTTTACAAAAAATCAAATTTTGTGACGTGAATTCACTATTCCGCGCTGTTGTAGCTCAGCTTGGATTATATTTGATTTGTAAAAAAAATAAGTGTTTCAGAATTGGCTCATGATTTTCGAAGAAGATATTTTTTTGTACGTTTTCTGACAACAACAGTTTTTACGAAAATAAAAAATTGTTTTCATTTACGAGAGTTCACTCATTTGCGTCTGTTTTTGTTCGCTTTTTAAAACAATCTCATTGGATACAAACTATTTTTTTCCAACTTTCAATGATGCAATTTAAAAAAACACTTAATACAATAATTTGTTTAATTATCTATTCTGTAACAGTTGTCAAAATTGACATTTTTCTCCAAAAAAATGTTGATTTTTAAAATCATATAAAAAATTGTGTGATTGGAAATATCGAAAATATTGAAAAGTTAGAGAAATTTTGATACATTTAAGAGCGGTACAAGCGCGTGGTTTGTGTCTTTATATTTAATCGTTAAACCGATTTGTGTTTAGCTTAACAATTGATTTCAGCTTGTGGTTTTGATGGTTTTTAAGGTATTTTTTTATGATGAAGTGAAGGTCAGTGTTTTTTAATGAACATTTTTATTTGAAACAATTAATTTGTGCTGATCATTATTTAGCTTTATTTTGACTTTTGTTAACATGTGTTTGTCAAGATAAATCTTTTTTTTTCTTTATCATTAATTTTTTTTATTGTTTTATATTGCTTTGCTAATTTTTTTCTCGATTAATCTTATTGTGATAAATTTTAGCTTTTTTTACTTTGTTGATAAATTGTGAGAGGTTTCATGTTTCACTTCGTTCCAATTGTTTACCCAATTTAATTTTGTTTCACATTTTTCTGAACAGTTTTAGGAGGTTTGTGATACGGCTCAGTTGGCAAGTCAGTTACTTCCTGAGCCGATGCCCGTGAGTTCGAGCCCAAGAGTAAATATCGATCACAGTTGTACCGGATATGTTTTTCAATAATTGTCCGCCAACTGCATAGTTGATATAAGTCGCGAATGACATAAAGATGTTTAAACGACTATAATCCAAACAAAAAAACTTTCAAACCTTCCCCTAGTCCTTCCCACTATTCCCATTTTAATTTTTTCTTCAAAGTTAACCACTTTATAGGGTTTCTATCCATTTGTCCAATACTGGCTTACTCTTGAAAAATGTTTTTAGTTTAAGAATATAAAAAAATTATAACTAAATGTTTATAGTCATGTATAGTCATGGTATGGTACTATAAAAGCAAATTTAAAAAAGTTGTTCATTCATATTAAACAACTTGTTTGCTTCTCAATGCTTCAGTTTTATCAGGAGACCTTTTTTTGCGAGCCTTTTAAAAAAGAATATTTTTGAAGATTTTGAAATTACATTTATACTTGCGGAAAAAAATTCAAATACAAACCAAATTTCGCCTATTTGATACTCAATTAATAGGCTTTCGAAAGTAAAAAAACAATTTTCAAAAATTCAAACAGCGTGCACTTGAATAGTTTTTTGGAATAATGTTATTAGAAAATTAATTAATTGTGAAAAATATTGTAAAATTTATTTTCTATTTCTTTCAATTTAAATATAGTTTTTCTGAGGATGGCTGAAATTCAGTAAGCCGAAACGTTAAAAACAGCAGTTTTATTACCGAAAAATATTAATGAAAGAAAACCACAAAAATTCAAACTATAGATTGTGTTATTGATGATAATGTGGAAAAATTTAATTTTGGTCAAAGTTACCCCAGTGATCAAATTTACCCCATTTTACGGTAATTATTTTTGTTTTCTTAAGCTTAAGCTTCCGTTGATTATATTGTTTTATCTTGATAACCTCGTTTGCTTGTGTTTTTTAGGTTTTGAAGTGCTTTATTTAATGGTGTCTATGATTATCTTGGTTTATCTTATTTTGTCTTTTTGTCCTTGCTCTTTTATGTTTAATCTGTTATCATTTTACTTTAACTAGTTTTAGCTACATTGAATTGTCTATTTTAATCGTGTTTATCTAGTTTAATTTTGTTTTTTCATGATTCAGCTTTGTTTTCTTTTTTGTTATTATTTAAATTCACATTGCTTTGATTTGTTTCATCTTGTATTTTGCTTATTTAACCAGATTTATCTTGTTTAATCTTTAAAAAAGATTTTATTCCTTCTTGTTGAATGAATAACCTAATACGATATCAGTTAACTTTGATAAGTAACGCACAAGCCATCTTGTATTTTAAAATAACGTCATAGATTTCTGACAACTACTCGTTGAACATCTCCTTTCATTACTCATATTTTGAAGTTTTCTACTAATTTCGATGTTATAAAGCATTTTAAAATCGGAAGGATTCCAATATTGTGTCGAAAATTTATATTCGGGTGTCCTCAGTACGCTTTTGTGCTTCGAATTCATTTGAAATAATTTTAAGCCATGGATATCTGGTCTTGTTATCACGGTCCTAAAATAAGCACAGTATGTTTCCTTCGTGGTATGTTTCCATCGCGGTAAAATACCACTAAAATATTACCATCGGGTGTAAGCCAAATGAGTCATGTCGAATTTCGAAAACCGACCATACAAATTTCGAAGGTTGGCAAATAAACTGGCCTGTGAAAAATTTCAGATCAATCGTATCGTACTTGATTGAGCGGTGCCTCAAAGCGCTCAAAATTTCGTTATTTTGATCTTCAAAAATCACTTAAAGGGGGGACCAATGGAAATAAAAAAACGAAATTTGAATGTTTATGTTTAATGACTAAGAATTGCATAAAACATCGAGATCTGGTGGTGTTTCGACACAAAATTTTTGGACAAAAATCGAATTTAAAATTATTAAAACCATTCAAAAACACCAAAAGAAAAAGAAATCCAGAAAATCGAAATTGCAATTATGATGCCAAATGATTTAAAATTTCCATAAAAGGTCGAGATATGATGCTTTCTAGAAAAAAATGGCTTGAATGGACTTTCTATGACTTAATCGGTTTTCCGAAAAACGACCGGCTGTCCAAAAAAAAAAAAGACCATATATAATTTGTAGATTAGCGAAAAAACTGACCAGTGAAAAATTTCAGCTTAGTTGCATTTCATTTAAAAGTGCCTCAAAGCGCTCAAGGTTTCGTTAATTTATCCTTAAAGAATCACTGAAGGGGAGGATCAAAGGAAATCGCAAAAATCGAAAATTCAAAGTTTGATGCCAAATGACTTAGAATTGCATTGCATCGAAATCTGGTGTTTATCGATACCGAGTTTTTGGTCAATAATTGACTCAATTTTTTTTTGTTTAGATCACCTTAGAGGGGCCAAAATGATTCCGAAAAATCAAAATTTTAATTCTGATGCAAATAACTTGAGAGTGCATAAAACTTCGAGATATGCTGCTATCTGAAAAAAGGCCAAAGCTGACTCCCTGGGACTTAGTCAGTTTTCCAAAAAAAAAAACCAACTGTGAAAATGTCTGCTCAATCGTACTTGATTAAAAAGTGCCTCAAAGCGCTCAATGTTTCGTTTTGTTGACCCTCAAAAATCACTAACGGAGGACCAAAGGAAATCGGAAATAACGAAACATTCATTTTTATTCCAAATGACTTATAATTAGCATAAAACGTCAAAATCTGGTGTTTTCTCGAACAGAATTTTTGGACAAAAATCAAATTAAAATTTTAAAAACACATTTAAATCGATTTTCTGAGCCTATATTCGTTTCCAAAAAACGATCTCTTCTTAATTTTATTGCCAACTTAATACAAATATTGAGCTTTTCTTGAGATTTTCAACATGCCTCACGTATTATTTTAAAAACATTAGTTCTCCGGGGATAGTCCAAACTAAAAGCAGCAGCATTTTTTCAACAATAGGCAAAATATTTTATATTTACATATATAATCAGAAGTTCTTTTCATCAAAACAAAACATCTCAGTGTAATAGTTTGAATTGTCGGTACAGCATAAGAGTTACACGAGTTTTGAAATCTGTAGTTTTTTTTTATTTTGTTATAGTCGTTTAAACATCTTTAGGTCATTCGCGGCTTATATCAACGATGCAGTTGGCGGGCAGTCATTGAAAAACATTTCCGGTAAACTGTGATCGATGTTTATTTTTGGGCTTGGACTCATGGACATCGGCTCAGGAAGCAACTGACTTGCCATCTGAGCTATTTTACAAACCCTCTGGTGCAATCTAGGATATAAAATTTGGTCAAAAAACGACCGGTTGAAGGAAAAACGGTATAGTCTCAGAAAGTCAATTTTTGTCTATTTTTTTTTTTCAAGATAACACCAGTTATCGTCGGCTTATGATTTTTTAAAACATTTGGCATCAATTTTCGATTAAGATTTTCCGGATTACCTTTGGTGTCCTCGCTTGGATGATTTTTGATATTATGAAGTCGATTTTTGACCAAAAATTTGTTTCCAAGTTGACACCAGATTTCAACGATTTATGCATTTATAAATCATTTGGCCGATTGAGCTGAAATGTCGCTCATATAGGTTTTTTGGGTCAATCTACAAAATTATTGTGGTCAGTTTAGAGATTTCGATCATGAAATTTTCCCTTTAATTTTATTACCACTCTAATGTACATTGAACTATTCTTGAAATGTTCAACACGCTTTAAGTATAATAAAAAAAAATAGTAATTCCTCAGGGTTCAACCAGTCTGAACTAAAAGCAGCAGCATTTTTTTTAATGGGAAATTGAGTTAATGAAAGCTAAAATATTTTTTTATTTACAACAAAAATCATAAGTTTTTTTTATCAAAACAATACATCTCAGTGTATTGTTTTTGAATTTTTGGTTTAGCATAAGAGTTACACGAGTTTTAAAATCTGCAGTTCTTAATTTTTCTCATGACGTTCAGTTAAATCTGATCGAAACCAGGCCCGATATCATTAAAATTTATCCTCAAGAAAAAGAAGTTTCATATTGCTGGTTAAGTATGGTTCCCGAACAATCTTCACCAGATATTCACATTTTCATCTCATGAAAATGATGTTCCTCGACAACAACTATCTAAAAATGTTGATGTTCTCCAAATGCATGTCAGCCTCGTCGTTCCAGAGGCAGCTAATGGTTCACAAAATGTCTGGTTCCCCAACTTCTGTCTGGAAAGTTTGTCGAAAGCGTGTTGTTCGTCCCAGAAAATTCATAATGTCAGTTTTAGTTTGTAATTAAATATGTTTTTCATGCTAATTGAATTCTGATGTTAATACCGGTTGGTTTTTGGAAAATATATTTCATCAGCAAACATCGGGCAAAACCTTTTACGAAAAACACACACGAATGAATGGGGGCGTCTGTGGCAGCATTTGTGAGTGCGAACCCGGCGGCCAGATTTGGCTAATGATGGGGGGCTGTATTTTAAGCCAAAAGCTTGCTACAACAAGCACAGATTCCTCCTCCCTTTGCCTTTCAAAAACAGTCGGGCTTCCCGGCTAGAATTTCTGCAATTCCCCTTAGGGAGAAAATAGGGCCCCGGAAAGCTATCACTTCCATATTCTGTTTCAGGCGTTTTGACTTTCCGTTTTTTTCCGCTTTGCCACCGCTTCTGCACCAAATGGGAATAAACGCCATTTGCTCCCGAGGGCTTCGGGGGAAAATTAGAATCGCTGCTGCTTGATTGGGGCACTCTTGTATCCTGTCTACACCTTTGCGTGTGAAATGGAAGATCCGGTCTAGAAAGGATTAATAATGTTCTACCTTCTTACACCCACCACCTACATCAGCTTTCTCCATAGGGAGTATTTTAGCAAACAAATCTCTGCCCCTGAGGTAATCGGATATCGGTAGAAGAACTGCCTGGGCGCCATCCACCGGAAAAAGAGTGGGGTGGGCACGTGGTAGTACTAATTAGTTTGTACAATTCCGCCAGTTTGTTATCATTAGCTAGACGCAAGGAATCCTGGCATATGAAAATTAACAGGCTAAATTTCGGTGGCTCTCCCACTTTCTGGTGGATGTGATTTTGGCCGGGTGGTCGGAAAAACACGAACAACAATGGCGAAAGTGGGTGATGTTCTTTCACGTATATCGTTTTAACATCATCATCCTGGCCTGGTATGGCGGCAGCGGAGCAGAGCACGAGAAGGAAGAGGAAAAATGGAAACGTGGGTGTATGTGTGAGGTCTGATTATTCATTCGGGTAAAAGCTTCTAATTAGTTGGCTGGTAATTAAACTTGTTGGAGCAAATTATCTTTTGATAGAAATCAGATTAACCTGGCGCTTCGGTGTAGATTTTTATTAACGGGTTCGGTATTAATGAAAAGTTATGATGAGATGTTTACCATTTCGATAATCAACATGTAATGTGTGAACTAGGTTTCAAGTACTGGCTTGTTCAATGTTTTTGTGCATAATTGGGTGCCTATTTGGCTTGCAATGAAATCTAAATAACCATTTTCAGTTGACTCAAATGGATTCGGTTTCAATTTGTTTGTTTGTGTAGGAAACATACACACTATTAATTTTTTGGTGTAAATTTATGTCAAAAAGGATGCACAAAAAAGAAGCATCACTTTTGACATAAAATTACACTGGAAAATACAGAAACGCTTGAAGACATAAAATTTCCGGCTTTAATTGAATAGCACATTCGACATAATATTACATTATCAATGATGTAAATTTACGTCAAGTAGGACGCACAAAAGTGCAACATCGTTTTTGACATAAATTTAGATCATTGATGATATAATATTGCATCGTACATTTTAATATATGACTTAATTTTTACTAATTGTTTTAGCAAACAGATTTAACATTTGCTCAAATTCCAGTAATATTTTTTTTCTCCTAAAATTATATTAAAAGTAAAGTTATAATTTTTCAGAGGATTATTTTCTCTATAAATAAAAAAAAATGCATGAATGGATTTGGTTTGTCATTTTTATTAAAAATTTCAAAAGAATGACTAAAAAAACATAATTTCATATTACAAATTACAACGAGACCTTATCTTGAACTTTTCCGTCGAAAATTCCATAGCGTAGTGAAGAGGAAAGCTGAAAAAAAAATTAAAAAAAAAATAATATCACGGTATACAGCCAGTAGTATTAAATTAAAATCATTTAACTTAAATAAAATAACTTATTAGTTCTTATGATGCGGGATCCACCTAACAGTGCTAGTCAAAATCTGGTTATGTGTTTTTCTTCAAAAATCGATAAGTATTGAATATACTCAGTCATTTTGAATTGCCTAGTATTTCCATATCAACACCTTTATAAAAAAGCTGTTATACATAAAAAGAAAAAAAGAAGGTCTTAAGATGTTGAATGTTTTTCTCCTACGTGTCATGAATTTTAAAATTCCTCAAGCAAAGCAATTTTACGATTGCGACTAGTTAAACGATGATGAACATATAGAAAGATGCTGTGGGTTAGGTATGAGTTAAATATAAGTTTGAATATATGTTTATGCGTCGTATGTTCATGTTCCAAACTAAGTCTTATCAAACTCATTAATATTTTCAATGATTTCCTCATAAGTTAACGAATTATGATGTACAGTGAAATTGTGCTGGTCGAGGTATTTTGAAATTTAGGACTTATGAAAGAATGAAAGAATTACTTATGAAGAAAGAAATTTAACTTTTGATTTCTATGAGCAATTGAGATGAGTTTATACTGGGTGGGAGCCTTAGGGGTATAATTTCAGGTCTTAGGATTCAGAAGCGATAAGATACAAATACTGAAAATCGAAACTGCCTTAATGCAGTTAACTTGAATTTTTTTTAAATGTTTAGATGCTTCGTTGTTATTTACAAAGGGATTTAACTATTTCTGAATTGAACTTTTGTAAAATTTCTACCACTTGCCCCGTATGGGGCTAAAAATAAATCAAGAAAATCAACAAACAATAAAAAAGAAACATAAAAGCAGTGATATAAGTGCACTTACCAACTCAACACTCCCGTCTTGGATCCAAACACAGCAATTGGAAAACCTGAAAAAAAAAATCTTAAATTGTGCATGTTCTTTCAAATTAAATTTTCAAGTTAGTTTAAGGATGCTTACCTACTAGTTTTGCAGACGATCTTTCAACATTCGGTTCAGTCAAAACAATTGGGAATAGAATAATTTCCGATACTTAACAAACGATTGCATCGTTTGGCAGAAAAGGAAGACGGATCGCCAGCAGTGAGGATCTTTAATTTCGGTCCTATGCGTCGGACAATCGGTGGCGGGCCCTTGAGTAAGTAGGATTGCATCGTTTCATCGTTTTTGCAATCCATAGATTAGCTCTACCCCGGTTTTCAGGAATCAACGGCAACCAATAGCAGGAAACGTAGCAAAAATTGTAGATCTGCAATAAAGAAATAAGAAATTAACAACATTTTAGAGTAATCTCCAAAATGTTCTTACCCTCTCAGGCAGTTTTGAGCACCGAGAACGGGAGCGAAACATGAAAATCTCTTTTCTTCTAGCTCCAGCTCCATTCATGCTGGGCATTTTTGGAAGCTTCGGAATGTTGATTATTTTTGCTTCCATTCTGGTTCAACTTGTGCTTTGGGATAACCTTTGCTGTTACTGGTTGCTTTGTGGCCAATTGTCAGAAATCCGGTGTCTGGTAATGATCGAACAGTGTAGCACAACCTTCAATCTTGAAGCCCAAACTCGAGCCCCGGGGAAAATAGTGTCCGTCTCGTAAACCGATTGTTTTCCATTGGTCACTTGCTTCGCAGATGTCGCCAATCCGTTCATATTCGTATTCTATCTGAAATATAAAAAACAATGTTATCACATAAAGTTTTTTATTCCACTGCCCGAAATTGCAAAATGTATGCACTAGCACTGCACTAGCTGGAAAAACAGTTTTTCTTATACCAGAAGGCATACTTCTATGTATTTTCAATTAAGCCGACGTAATGCAATATCGTTATTTACATTTTAAATCACTTACCGAGCAAAATCCTTCCGAAAATTAACTTTGCACAAAATTTTCATTTATTTCACAGCGCGACAACAGAAAATAAAACTGTCAAAATGGCTGCGCAGGTTCGCATTCAGGGTCTGATGGGTTTGTGTACGTGATATTCTACTGAAATAAAAGCAAATGGGTTTTTTTTTACTCAAATTGAGCAGTTTACACAATTTTAGTAAAAAGTGCTAACTCGAAAGTAAAACAATATTTTTGCTAACTGAAAGCAAAGATACCGTCACTTCAAGATAAAGAAGAGGGCTTTGCCGCGAACATTAATTCTTCTATACGGACTTTCGATGTTCGCAACGCCACCTTAAGAGTTGGGGCAACAAGCATCATGCATCTAGCCATGGTAACCAATGTGTGTCTTGGAAAAACAAATCTGCTTTAAAAGTATATCTGTTGGAAGTGAGTACTTCAGAGCCATCTACAATGATTTGAATGGTAAAAATATATTTTGGTTGACCTTTTGGGCGAATTATTATCCATATATTGCCATCCGGAGAAAAAAAATGATTTGAATTTGAATTAAACCGAAACTCTGCTTTTCTAATTTTACTCTGTTCGAGATGAAAATCATCTATTGAATACTCAATTGGGAATCTTTTTGTTCATAAAAACAAGTATGTTGAAATTGATACCAACAGTGCGAATACGAACAACGGTTGCTTTGATAATTTTGTATGTTATTTGACGTTGAAGTTGTTGAATACTCAAACCATTGACCCTCATGGAGGGTGTACAAGCTATTTTAGTCGCCTGTTATGATACCCCTTCTCAGAAGGGAGCAGCACTGAGCGTATAGAAAGAATTTTCGATAAGTTACATGGGTCTGCTGAAAATAACCGTCTTTTTTTGCTAAGTTGCGACCGAGAAATTTTGTGTGTGCTTTTATTTGTTTTGGTTCTGTTTCTTCGCAGGGTTGCCAAATTGTAGCCTCGCACATAATTTTACATCTTATAAAATTTAAATTTAGGTCCCTTTTATAAGTTTATATTCAATGTGATTGAAAATTACATCTTTAGTGAATTAGATCATGATACAATTAAGTCTTCGAAAATTATGGCCCCTAAGCTTGGGTGTTTGTTAAGTTTAGATTGAAAATGATGTGAAATTAAATCAATTCCTAATTCGGGCGAAACATAATTAGGTCTTCAAGCGTTTCTGTCTCGAGTAATTTTATAAATTTTTTGGTGTGTAGGAAGGGTGTACAGTACCGTTCATAATTGTATAGAAATTGGAAGCACGCGCACTGTCACTTCGAATTTGAACTTCCATAACTTTTTACTCTCATCATATTTTTTGATCAAATTTTCTGCGGAAGATAGAACAACCATCACACTATTATATCACAAAATTTGAGGTTTCTTGATTATGTATTACCTGAGATACAGTCATTCTACGAAAATCGGTCGTTTTGGATTTTTACCATTCAAACTGCAATATCTCAGAAACTACGCTACGCTTTTCATTGAAACATTGCAGGGTGATTGATAGGCGCATCATCCTCGTTCATTAAAGGCCTCTCTGAAGTCGTGATGTACATCGAATCCCAGGCATTTAAATGCGACGCTTTTCGAACGCATTTTTTGAACTTCACCTTTTCCCAATCTATGGAATGGTGGAATTCTAATGCATGGGCGGCTACACTTGATTCGTTGGATCTGTTGTTGTCTACGGCGTTTTTATGCTCCTTTATCCGTGTTTTAAATTTGCTCCTTGTTTGGCCAATATAGACCGCGGGGCAAGTCTCGCCAGGTATCTCGTAAATACCAGATCTTTCCTCCGGGGGCACCTTATCTTGCAGTGAAACCAAACAATCTTTTAAGGTGTTGGAACTTTTGTATGCCACTTTCAAACCATGGTTGGAAAGGAACTTCCGAATACCATTGGTCAGTGGTCGGTGGAACGGCAAACTGACCCTTTGGGATTCTTCCTTTTCTGGTTTGAAAGTGGTGGCATTACTTCGGAGCCTTTTTCTTTCGTGTTTGCGTAGGATTTTATACACGAATTCTTCATCATAACCGTTCAGATTGGCCACCAATCTTTTCCTTTTCGCTTTCGAACTCTACCGTTATGTAGCGATCGGTTGATGTTGGTTTTCGGTAGATTTCAAATTTCACCGTGCAATCATCTTTTTACGAGATAAGCAGGTCGAGGAAAGGGAGTTTTCCATCCACTTATTTTTCGACGGTGAATTTGATCGAGCTGTGTTGGCTTTTCAAGAGCTCAAGAGTTTGTGGGAGATATCGTTCTTTAACTGTGGCGAAGATATCGTCGACATAGCGCCATAGCGCCGATGTACATCACGACTTCAGAGAGGCCTTTAATGAACGAGGATGACGCGCCTATCATTTCACCGCTTTTCAACTTGGCAAACAAAAATGTATAAAAACCAACCCCTCTTCGACAATTACTACGTGATAGTATGATGTTGTGTTAGTGTTTTTCTTCTGCGTAATCAGTCGGACATCGTCCTGTAGATGGGCAACATCGAGCCCGAAACCGGTCGACAAAAAGGTAATTTTAGTTCCTTTTTTCCGTTAGTAAGAACGTTAAGTGTCGTGTCCTGTAATACGTTGTGTGTTATTTGTGTAGTGTAGCGTAGTTTCTGAGATATTGCATTTGGAATGGTAGAAGTCCAAAAAGTCCGATTTTCGTAGAATTACTGTATTTCCGGCCACACAAACTTTAGAAAGCTCAAATTTTGTTTTTAAATAGTATGATAGTTGATCTATCTTCCGCAGAAAATTTGGTCAAAAAATATTGTCAGAATAAGAAGTTATGGAGGTTCAAAGTCGAAGTGACAGTGCACGTGCTTCAAATTTCTATACAATTATGAACGGGACTGTAAGTGCACCAAAGAAGTTATCGCCCTTCAAAGTTTTCGTTTTGCTCGTTTTTTATATATATTTTTTCAGAAAGTTGTAGTTTTCGTTCAATAAAAAAGTAGGTATGAAAAAATGTTTAAAAATCTGGAATTTCGTCCAGATAAAGATAAAGATAAAGAGAATCCTTTTCGATGAATAATTCAAATTTCATATTTTTTGCACTTCTACTCCTCCAACTCCAAACCTGCATACATAGCCAAGTATGGCTCAGCATACAAATTTAAGCAATTGTAGTTTAACTATTTCACATGTAAATTTTTGTTAAGATTTTTTCTCAGCATTTGTGAAAAAAATGGTATGACATTGGACATGGGGTTGACAGGACGAGCTTTTTTTTTAATTTTGTGTTTCAATAATCAAGCTGCTCATTTTTCTTGCTATCAAAAGCCATCGGTTTGTTGATTCATTGGATCAAAACTAATTTATATTTAAAATAATTATGTAGCTAATAAAACTTAAAAATAATAGACAAGAAATGTATGAAACATTTCAAGATATGACAAGTGTGGTTTAAAATAAGGTTGCCAGATTGCTCGGATACTTCATACAAAATTTGAGAACAGTCCCGCCCGGCCTAGTTGTCCGGACTTCTTAGAAAAAAAAACCCAAATTTATTTACTCTATTTGACAAATCATTTTTTTTTTAATTTTTGTCTAGTAGGTTATTTCTGAATTTTGACAAAATTTGCACGACTTTTGCCCGGAGTTTCAGTTGTCAAATTCGAAATTAAATGTCTGGATTTTTCTATGTTTATAAACAACATTGCCCGGATTGGTCTAGCTCGGATACGTGCTGAAAATGCTGGAATAAAATTCTTTTTAAAAAAGTTTAGAAGGTTATTATTAAGCTGCCTCTGCAATTGATCCATGCTGCTCCACGTAGCTATTAAACTACAACCAATCGATATCTGAGTTGGATTGCCACTGGTGTGGTCCAAACTCAGATCGAGGCACAGCAACGTCTCTTCAGATCGACGCCAAACAGGAAATGAAACTGAGTCGACAAATAAGTCCTTTCTTTTATACTTTTCGTGAGTAGGGAGTGTTCTGGAACGAACGGAACATAATGAACCACCTTGAGAAGGAAAAGCCCCTGTAACAACATGGCGATGCTACGCGCATTAACGGCTGAGATGCGCGCCAAAATCACCGACTTTTCCTCGGCCACGAAGAGGGTTTTCCGAAGGTTCCATCCAAAGTCAGCCTTCGGCTTGATCTCTTTTTCAAGCCAATTACCATCGGAGACGGACCACGGTACCATTTTCGGAAGCCCGAGCGGCCATAGTCAGAGGCCGAAATGGCCAGAGCCAGAAGTCCAATCGGGATAAGTTTGTGTCGGTATTGTAATTTAGTAATAAGTCGTTATACAGCCCACAAAATGTTATGTTTTGAGAATGAGTGTTTTTTTTGATAAAGAAAATTTGATGCTATCGATCCATGCCATCAGGAACGATATGGTCCTTTGAGCCGGATTTGAACCAGGGACCTAAGGATATACAGTCCCAAAAATGTTCCGGATTGTCCCAATAATCTGAAAGTTTGTGCGCCAACAACGTCGACCAACTCTCAGTATTTTCCCCAATCTTGTTCAACATCTATAAGTTTTTGTCACCGATGTCGGCGATGAGGCGATGCAAAGACTTGCTGTTCTATCCATAGGTAACTGTCTCATATCCGGTTCAAAGGACCAAAAAAATGTTCCGGATCGTCCCAAGTAAAAAGGTTCTTCTTTAGTGGACTGTATAAAATAGTTGGGTACGACCGGGGAACACTTCAGAAACTATTCTTAGTTCAATAGCTCACCGTAACTGTGGGTGCAATAAAGGCTTCCCAACTACCTCTCAATATCACTGGAGGGAATATCTGTGATATTTATCTACTAATAACACATACCAATATCACTGAACCGATTTGAGGAAAGTTCAACTTTTATTCTCAAAATTAACTTGTACCGAACTGACGGGGTAATAATTGTAACCGAGATGTTGATCGTTTGGAGGTCTGTGCGAACTGATTTATTAGCTGTCTTATATTCAACAATCGGCCACTCAGACACGATCACAAGTGATCGGTCGTTGGAGAGTGAGTTCTCAAACGATAACTCACTTTTAGTTATGTGGCTGGAGTGGCTTTAATTTTATTGCAAGTAGGTATTTTAACACAATCCAAATCGGAGAGAATCCAAACCTATCAAGAGTCAGGGGATTCATGTTTTCTTATATTTCAATTTTTGTCTTTTTAATTGGTGATGACGTCATAATCCTCTAGACACACCCAAAAATTATCAAATCGTTTGATTTTACAGCTTCAACAAGGCATATTATTGGACCATTGCTTATGACACAAATTTGAAGAAAAGAAAGATGTTGAAAAAACCGAGTACAGTTTAAACAAGAAGTCTGCCAAATTTTTGTTCCAAACGGGTGCCTTCTTTACTAGTTGGTAACAATTTTTGTTATCGTTTTTCGTCAGCTTTACCCTGTTTTATAAACAAATTGAATTGCAAGTTTAATGTACACAATATTAAGCAAGCAGCAAAGTTCAAGATGTAATTCCAAGTAACAATTCTAGCTTTATTATGGTCAGCAAAATTTGGTTTGGACTATTTGTTTGGACACTAGAAACGTCATCAAGACATATCATTGTTGGTCATCAATGTTGGTCACCAAAGCTTTTAAAAAGCTGTTATTAAACATGTTACAAATTTTTGTTTTTTTCGATTCTCGGAGGTTTTTTTTTCAGCAACCATAATGGTTGATGAATGATGATTGCATTATTCAGATATGATCTGGTAAAGGTAATAGCAAAAAAACCAATGTTTTAATCATATAATGAGCATCTTTTCTACTGCCAGTCAAGATTTTAGGTAAAATGTGTGAAGTATCTTAAAATAAATGCGCCTCGTCAAATC
>NC_073693.1:232618999-232648930 GCF_029784155.1 Uranotaenia lowii | reverse complement strand
TAACTATTCACTGTTTTTGCGATATTGTCATTATTATACATCTATTTAAAGGAAATTGGTACATGAGAGTTTTGAGGGACGATCAATCGATTTCAGTTATTGAATTCAGCGTAAGGGGCCGGCAATAGGGTCGTGCATATTAACCTTACAATATTTTTGAAATATCGTCGTTATTATACATCGGATTGGGATGAAAATTTGCACACGGTGGTTTTCAGAGACGGACAATCGACTTCAGATACCAAAGATTGTATAAGAGGCCACCAAAAGGAGTTTAACTTTTGGGCAATAATTGCGTTGTTATGCGACGATCGACTCGAAATTTTTACACGGATTTTTTTTTTGGCACGGGCAATCAATTCCTGATTTCAAATGAAGTAGCAGACGGCAGAAGAGGTGTTCGTTCAATATTTGTGCAATTATAACTTAACAATTAATTCGGAAATGCATCAGGAAAATATATGGCTATTGACTTTCATACAAACTGTTCATAACATATTCCAAGTTGAAAGCGAAACGGAGTTCGTATGGGAACAGCTAGTTTTAAATATCAAGTGAATGGTTATAACCAGGGCAATTTTAACAAAAAAAGATTTTGTTTAAAACATTTTTTACGGATTTACTGCTGATTTTAAATTTTTAACTTGTAAGTAAAATTTCTGTACAAGTTGGTAGTTTATGATTCTTTAAATTTTTTAGGTTTGTTTCAAACGATTATCAAAAACAGATCAATAAAAATGCTTATAATATCAACCACCATGCACCATGCATTATCGTTTTATATTAACAGTGGCTTGCTCGAACTTTCATAAGAAAAGTTTCATGAAAAATGGAATTTTCTCACAAAAACTCATTGCGCAGAACAGAGATTAGTTATATAGATCTCAAACCTAGCAGAAATACTTGAAAAGGCATGAGGAACAACCCATATAAGTCCGACTTTTTTCTACGAAAAAAGCCGAAAAGTTAACTAGTTCAATGTACATGGCTGAAAAAAGAGTGAATTTGAAAAAAAAACTGAAAACGATGTCAAATGATGCAGGTGATTGAAGTCAACTGGAATGAAGTTTACCAAGCACTTTCCCAATTCTGAAGAAACTCGGAAAACATGAGTAGAAAAGTTTTTTTCAAAAGAAGTATCGAATCCTTATAGAATTTGAGATAATACACAAATGCAAATATGCAATAACTTTTTATCCAACAGCTTAAATTTATAAGATCCAACGGTAATTTTTTTTAAAAATATCTGTAATCAATTAGGTTGGAGAATGCATCAAAGATTATTAAAATTGATGGTTTCCAAGTGTCAACTTTTTTTTAGGTTCACGAGTAATTTTGGTTTCTGATTAAAAGCTACTGAAGTTTTTATTTTATTAAATTGCCTCAAATTGGTAAAAATAGATCATTTTCACGAAATATTAAGAAAATGAATCCAACTGTGTGGGTGCTCAGGATAAAATTTCCTAGCATTTGAATATAAAACGATTTTCTCGCTAAAAAATACAAGATACATGACACGACACGACATCTTCAATTAGTAGAACGAAGAATTTGAATTTGCTGCGAAACTTGTAAACGGCAAACAAAAGTTTAAAAAAATTGATATCGAATAAAATTTTTTGTCGTGCCTTCTTTATGGATCAACTTAGAACCGATCCTGTGAGTGTAGGAAGCAAAATTATGTCATTTAAGGTTTGATGAAACAATTTTATTTTACTTTTGTCCACTGGTCATCGCTCTTTGTATTAGGAAGAAGCAGGCTATATGAGCCCATTAAGCAAAGCATTGATTTAATCAAATATTACATCAAATATGTGTACAAAAATCTATATTCACACGAGCCGGCCTCTGTTTTTTATGAATTGGAGTAATTTTTCAGGTTGAAATCTCCTACAGGTTTCGAGGAAACGATTTTATTATAACTGTTGTCTTAAATGCGGAAACTTGAATCGTGCGGGCTAAAGGCGCCTATTGATGTTTTAGGCAGAATTTCTGTTTTTCTGGCAATATTTCCGAATAATTTCATTGAAAATGCTAGAAGCTGATTACTTTCATACGACAAAGCTAAAGTATTATAAATATCTCTTTTTTATAAGTTTATGGAATATGTACTAGCTGACCTGGTGTACTTTGCTACACCATTCCCAAATAAATGAAATTTGTTCAAGTTATCTGATTTTTTGAGTTTTTTGTAGGTAGGGGAGATTAGGGCATAATGGCCCCTTAAGGAAAACGTTTATTTAACCATGGAGAACAGCATATGTGAATTACATCATTGTTTCGTGTTCAAACACTCAAATAGTATATTACCTAATAGGATGAAACTTGAAAAAGTAGAGAAAAACGTTTGAAAATGCATTTTTAAAAATTTTTGCCGAAAGCTGAAAACCTGTCACTGTAGAGGCATAATGAGAACCCCCACTGGGGCAGTATAAGCATTAATCATCGGGGCACGATGAGCGTTTTCTGCCGGGGAATCCAGCAGCGAATTCGACTCGATGAAGTCAACTAAATCATAGAGCTACAGCTTGACTTGTTACATCTGACGATTTGGTTTATTGGTAAGGTGTCGGAGAGGTAATCAGTAGACTCGAGTTCGATTCCTGGTCAAGGTGATTTTTTTTTCATTTCTCATTCATGTTCGATGCATTTTGCGCTAATCGATGAGGCGTAGATAACAAAATAATCTAGGTCGAATTCAAAGAATTAACACATGCTCATACATTATGTTTCTGGTGTTTTTTTTTGACGGATGATGCCTAGCTGTATAATGTAACAATCAAAAAAATCAATCATGAATGGTATGTGAAAAAAAACCCCGGAAAGGGATCGAACTCGAGTCTACTGATTACCTCTCCGACACCTTACCAATAGGCCAAATCGACAGATGAAACAAGTAAAGCTGTAGCTCTTTTATTCAGTTGACTTCATCGAGTTGAGTTCGCTGCTAGATTATACGGCAGAAAACGCTCATCTTGCCTGTGAAATCTTGCTTCTGGTTCGTATAAAGGTCCTTTGCTTACTGCCTCGTTTAGCTCGTTCATCGAGTTTATCCGTTCGTTGCACTCTTAGCTTAGATCAGTCTATTCGATGTTAACTATAACCTAAAGCTTAGAATGCCACATTCTCCCCTTGCAAAAAATAAGATACGCTTGAGTAACCTGAGGAAAACGGTATTAAAGTTCAAGTCCTCCACTTTCTTATGTTTTTAATATATCAAAATAAATGTATATCCATATGACCTGTTCATATTCGTTTTTTAAGACATGATCATTATCAAGATTCAATCAATGCGGATTTAACAATAAAACCCCATCTTATCCTTGTTAATAATTTATAACATATGGCTCATTTTTCCTTGATTCGCCATGCTTTGAATCCATTCCTTCTGTGTTTAAACTTATCAAGCCTTTGCAAATCATATTAACCTCGACTTTAATATCCAGAATTTCTGGAAGCTAATAAACAATATTAAATTTCTACCATCACTCTTTCTCCCCTTGCCAGCAAAAAAATCAACTATGATTTTACAATATAATTCCTGTATTTCGTTGACTTTCAGTTTTGGACACAATATTATTCGGTTTTTCTGCATCATTTTTTTCTATGCAAGAACTTTTCCTTTTCCATTTGCTTTGCATATTCTTTTGTCGACATTCCTATTTCATAAAGTCAGGTATTTTGCTCAATTTTTTTTTTGTTTTGCCGTTTTCCTGAACTCCTGTTTTTTTTATTGAGCTCTCCTTAATTTTCCAGCAAAATAAAGTTGTATTTTTTTTTAAGCTAGATATTTCTGATTTTCTCTTTTTCAGTTGATATGTTTTTATTTAGATTTTTAAGACTGTCATAACAGTAATGTGTTTATTTAATTATTTGTTATTCCAAGTGCACGGTCATGAGCTCAACTCGGCTAAAGTGCATTGCCATGGGCTAAACCTAGCTCTTCTTATTTTTGATACCGGCACTGCCATGAGCTAAAACTCGGCTAAAGTGCATCGCCATGGGCTTAACCCGGCTTTTCTTATTTTTGATACCGGCACTGCCATGAGCTAAAACTCGGCTGAAGTGCATTGCCATGGGCTGAACCCGGCTTTTCTTATTTTTGATACCGGCACAGCCATGAGCTAAAACTCGGCTAAAGTGCATTTGAGATGGGTAAATTCATAGGTTATTTTATCTCTGTGTCATTTCTTTTTCATTTTTCATTCATTCCTATTTTTATTTATTTATGTCCTTTCATTTTAATTTTAATTGAATTGTTGTATTATTTAAATGTGATATACTTCAATTTTTATTAAACTTTTTTTTTTTTAATCTGTCATTTACTCTCAATTTAATTTTTATTTACTTTCGGTTTCATTTTATTTCAAGTTTTTTTTTTAATTTTTATTTAATGTAATTCTAATTTTAATTAAATTTTCATTCAATTTAAATTTCAGTTCAATTTTGATACAAGTTTTATTTAATTTTAATTTATTTAATTTAATTTTGATTTCATTTTAATTTAATTTAAATTTACTTTAAATTTACTTTAAATTTAATTTTAATTTAATTTTAATTTAATTTTAATTTAATTTTAATTTAATTTTAATTTAATTTTAATTTAATTTTAATTTAATTTTAATTTAATTTTAATTTAATTTTAATTTAATTTTAATTTAATTTTAATTTAATTTCAATTTAATTTTAATTTAATTTTAATTTAATTTTAATTTAATTTTAATTTAATTTTAATTTAATTTTAATTTAATTTTAATTTAATTTTAATTTAATTTTAATTTAATTTTAATTTAATTTTAATTTAATTTTAATTTAATTTTAATTTAATTTTAATTTAATTTTAATTTAATTTTAATTTAATTTTAATTTAATTTTAATTTAATTTTAATTTAATTTTAATTTAATTTTAATTTAATTTTAATTTAATTTTAATTTAATTTTAATTTAATTTTAATTTAATTTTAATTTAATTTTAATTTAATTTTAATTTAATTTTAATTTAATTTTAATTCAATTTTAATTTAATTTTAATTTAATTTTAATTTAATTTTAATTTAATTTTAATTTAATTTTAATTTAATTTTAATTTAATTTTAATTTAATTTTAATTTAATTTTAATTTAATTTTAATTTAATTTTAATTTAATTTTAATTTAATTTTAATTTAATTTTAATTTAATTTTAATTTAATTTTAATTTAATTTTAATTTAATTTTAATTTAATTTTAATTTAATTTTAATTTAATTTTAATTTAATTTTAATTTAATTTTAATTTAATTTTAATTTAATTTTAATTTAATTTTAATTTAATTTTAATTTAATTTTAATTTAATTTTAATTTAATTTTAATTTAATTTTAATTTAATTTTAATTTAATTTTAATTTAATTTTAATTTAATTTTAATTTAATTTTAATTTAATTTTAATTTAATTTTAATTTAATTTTAATTTAATTTTAATTTAATTTTAATTTAATTTTAATTTAATTTTAATTTAATTTTAATTTAATTTTAATTTAATTTTAATTTAATTTTAATTTAATTTTAATTTAATTTTAATTTAATTTTAATTTAATTTTAATTTAATTTTAATTTAATTTTAATTTAATTTTAATTTAATTTTAATTTAATTTTAATTTAATTTTAATTTAATTTTAATTTAATTTTAATTTAATTTTAATTTAATTTTAATTTAATTTTAATTTTATTTTAATTTAATTTTAATTTAATTTTAATTTAATTTTAATTTAATTTTAATTTAATTTTAATTTAATTTTAATTTAATTTTAATTTAATTTTAATTTAATTTTAATTTAATTTTAATTTAATTTTAATTTAATTTTAATTTAATTTTAATTTAATTTTAATTTAATTTTAATTTAATTTTAATTTAATTTTAATTTAATTTAAATTTAATTTAATTTAATTTTAATTTAATTTTAATTTAATTTTAATTTAATTTTAATTTAATTTTAATTTAATTTTAATTTAATTTTAATTTAATTTTAATTTAATTTTAATTTAATTTTAATTTAATTTTAATTTAATTTTAATTTAATTTTAATTTAATTTTAATTTAATTTTAATTTAATTTTAATTTAATTTTAATTTATTTTTAATTTAATTTTAATTTAATTTTAATTTAATTTTAATTTAATTTTAATTTAATTTTAATTTAATTTTAATTTAATTTAAATTTAATTTTAATTTAATTTTAATTTAATTTTAATTTAATTTTAATTTAATTTTAATTTAATTTTAATTTAATTTTAATTTAATTTTAATTTAATTTTAATTTAATTTTAATTTAATTTTAATTTAATTTTAATTTAATTTTAATTTAATTTTAATTTAATTTTAATTTAATTTTAATTTAATTTTAATTTAGTTTTAATTTAATTTTAATTTAATTTTAATTTAATTTTAATTTAATTTTAATTTAATTTTAATTTAATTTTAATTTAATTTTAATTTAATTTTAATTTAATTTTAATTTAATTTTAATTTAATTTTAATTTAATTTTAATTTAATTTTAATTTAATTTTAATTTAATTTTAATTTAATTTTAATTTAATTTTAATTTAATTTTAATTTAATTTTAATTTAATTTTAATTTAATTTTAATTTAATTTTAATTTAATTTTAATTTAATTTTAATTTAATTTTAATTTAATTTTAATTTAATTTTAATTTAATTTTAATTTAATTTTAATTTAATTTTAATTTAATTTTAATTTAATTTTAATTTAATTTTAATTTAATTTTAATTTAATTTTAATTTAATTTTAATTTAATTTTAATTTAATTTTAATTTAATTTTAATTTAATTTTAATTTAATTTTAATTTAATTTTAATTTAATTTTAATTTAATTTTAATTTAATTTTAATTTAATTTTAATTTAATTTTAATTTAATTTTAATTTAATTTTAATTTAATTTTAATTTAATTTTTATTTAATTTTAATTTAATTTTAATTTAATTTTAATTTAATTTTAATTTAATTTTAATTTAATTTTAATTTAATTTTAATTTAATTTTAATTTAATTTTAATTTAATTTTAATTTAATTTTAATTTAATTTTAATTTAATTTTAATTTAATTTTAATTTAATTTTAATTTAATTTTAATTTAATTTTAATTTAATTTTAATTTAATTTTAATTTAATTTTAATTTAATTTTAATTTAATTTTAATTTAATTTTAATTTAATTTTAATTTAATTTTAATTTAATTTTAATTTAATTTTAATTTAATTTTAATTTAATTTTAATTTAATTTTAATTTAATTTTAATTTAATTTTAATTTAATTTTAATTTAATTTTAATTTAATTTTAATTTAATTTTAATTTAATTTTAATTTAATTTTAATTTAATTTTAATTTAATTTTAATTTAATTTTAATTTAATTTTAATTTAATTTTAATTTAATTTTAATTTAATTTTAATTTAATTTTAATTTAATTTTAATTTAATTTTAATTTAATTTTAATTTAATTTTAATTTAATTTTAATTTAATTTTAATTTAATTTAATTTAATTTTTATTTAATTTTAATTTAGTTTTAATTTAATTTTAATTTAATTTTTATTTAATTTTAATTTAATTTTAATTTAATTTTAATTTAATTTTAATTTAATTTTAATTTAATTTAATTTAATTTTAATTTAATTTTAATTTAATTTTAATTTAATTTTAATTTAATTTTAATTTAATTTTAATTTAATTTTAATTTAATTTTAATTTAATTTTAATTTAATTTTAATTTAATTTTAATTTAATTTTAATTTAATTTTAATTTAATTTTAATTTAATTTTAATTTAATTTTAATTTAATTTTAATTTAATTTAATTTAATTTTAATTTAATTTTAATTTAATTTTAATTTAATTTTAATTTAATTTTAATTTAATTTTAATTTAATTTTAATTTAATTTTAATTTAATTTTAATTTAATTTTAATTTAATTTAAATTTAATTTTAATTTAATTTAAATTTAATTTTAATTTAATATTAATTTAATTTTAATTTAATTTTAATTTAATTTTAATTTAATTTTAATTTTATTTTAATTTTATTTTAATTTAATTTTAATTTAATTTTAATTTAATTTTAATTTAATTTTAATTTAATTTTAATTTAATTTTAATTTAATTTAATTTAATTTTAATTTAATTTTAATTTAATTTTAATTTAATTTTAATTTAATTTAATTTAATTTTAATTTAATTTTAATTTAATTCTAATTTAATTTTAATTTAATTTTATTTAATTTTAATTTAATTTTATTTAATTTTAATTTAATTTTAATTTAATTTTAATTTAATTTTAATTTAATTTTAATTTAATTTTAATTTAATTTTAATTTAATTTTAATTTAATTTTAATTTAATTTTAATTTAATTTTAATTTAATTTTAATTTAATTTTAATTTAATTTTAATTTAATTTTAATTTAATTTTAATTTAATTTTAATTTAATTTTAATTTAATTTTAATTTAATTTTAATTTAATTTTAATTTAATTTTAATTTAATTTTAATTTAATTTTAATTTAATTTTAATTTAATTTTAATTTAATTTTAATTTAATTTTAATTTAATTTTAATTTAATTTTAATTTAATTTTAATTTAATTTTAATTTAATTTTAATTTAATTTTAATTTAATTTTAATTTAATTTTAATTTAATTTTAATTTAATTTTAATTTAATTTTAATTTAATTTTAATTTAATTTTAATTTAATTTTAATTTAATTTTAATTTAATTTAATTTAATTTTAATTTAATTTTAATTTAATTTTAATTTAATTTTAATTTAATTTTAATTTAATTTTAATTTAATTTTAATTTAATTTTAATTTAATTTTAATTTAATTTTAATTTAATTTTAATTTAATTTTAATTTAATTAATTTAATTTAATTTTAATTTAATTTTAATTTAATTTTAATTTAATTTTAATTTAATTTTAATTTAATTTTAATTTAATTTTAATTTAATTTTAATTTAATTTTAATTTAATTTTAATTTAATTTAATTTAATTTTAATTTAATTTTTAATTTAATTTTAATTTAATTTTAATTTAATTTTAATTTAATTTTAATTTAATTTTAATTTAATTTTAATTTAATTTTAATTTAATTTTAATTTAATTTTAATTTAATTTTAATTTAATTTTAATTTAATTTTTAATTTAATTTTAATTTAATTTTTATTTAATTTTAATTTAATTTTAATTTAATTTTAATTTAATTTTAATTTAATTTTAATTTAATTTTAATTTAATTTTAATTTAATTTTAATTTAATTTTAATTTAATTTTAATTTAATTTTAATTTAATTTTAATTTAATTTTAATTTAATTTTAATTTAATTTTAATTTAATTTTAATTTAATTTTAATTTAATTTTAATTTAATTTTAATTTAATTTTAATTTAATTTTAATTTAATTTTAATTTAATTTTAATTTAATTTTAATTTAATTTTAATTTAATTTTAATTTAATTTTAATTTAATTTTAATTTAATTTTAATTTAATTTTAATTTAATTTTAATTTAATTTTAATTTAATTTTAATTTAATTTTAATTTAATTTTAATTTAATTTTAATTTAATTTTAATTTAATTTTAATTTAATTTTAATTTAATTTTAATTTAATTTTAATTTAATTTTAATTTAATTTTAATTTAATTTTAATTTAATTTTAATTTAATTTTAATTTAATTTTAATTTAATTTTAATTTAATTTTAATTTAATTTTAATTTAATTTTAATTTAATTTTAATTTAATTTTAATTTAATTTTAATTTAATTTTAATTTAATTTTAATTTAATTTTAATTTAATTTTAATTTAATTTTAATTTAATTTTAATTTAATTTTAATTTAATTTTAATTTATTTTAATTTAATTTTAATTTAATTTTAATTTAATTTTAATTTAATTTTAATTTAATTTTAATTTAATTTTAATTTAATTTTAATTTAATTTTAATTTAATTTTAATTTAATTTTAATTTAATTTTAATTTAATTTTAATTTAATTTTAATTTAATTTTAATTTAATTTTAATTTAATTTTAATTTAATTTTAATTTAATTTTAATTTAATTTTAATTTAATTTTAATTTAATTTTAATTTAATTTTAATTTAATTTTAATTTAATTTTAATTTAATTTTAATTTAATTTTAATTTAATTTTAATTTAATTTTAATTTAATTTTAATTTAATTTTAATTTAATTTTAATTTAATTTTAATTTAATTTTAATTTAATTTTAATTTAATTTTAATTTAATTTTAATTTAATTTTAATTTAATTTTAATTTAATTTTAATTTAATTTTAATTTAATTTTAATTTAATTTTAATTTAATTTTAATTTAATTTTAATTTAATTTTAATTTAATTTTAATTTAATTTTAATTTAATTTTAATTTAATTTTAATTTAATTTTAATTTAATTTTAATTTAATTTTAATTTAATTTTAATTTAATTTTAATTTAATTTTAATTTAATTTTAATTTAATTTTAATTTAATTTTAATTTAATTTTAATTTAATTTTAATTTAATTTTAATTTAATTTTAATTTAATTTTAATTTAATTTTAATTTAATTTTAATTTAATTTTAATTTAATTTTAATTTAATTTTAATTTAATTTTAATTTAATTTTAATTTAATTTTAATTTAATTTTAATTTAATTTTAATTTAATTTTAATTTAATTTTAATTTAATTTTAATTTAATTTTAATTTAATTTTAATTTAATTTTAATTTAATTTTAATTTAATTTTAATTTAATTTTAATTTAATTTTAATTTAATTTTAATTTAATTTTAATTTAATTTTAATTTAATTTTAATTTAATTTTAATTTAATTTTAATTTAATTTTAATTTAATTTTAATTTAATTTTAATTTAATTTTAATTTAATTTTAATTTAATTTTAATTTAATTTTAATTTAATTTTAATTTAATTTTAATTTAATTTTAATTTAATTTTAATTTAATTTTAATTTAATTTTAATTTAATTTTAATTTAATTTTAATTTAATTTTAATTTAATTTTAATTTAATTTTAATTTAATTTTAATTTAATTTTAATTTAATTTTAATTTAATTTTAATTTAATTTTAATTTAATTTTAATTTAATTTTAATTTAATTTTAATTTAATTTTAATTTAATTTTAATTTAATTTTAATTTAATTTTAATTTAATTTTAATTTAATTTTAATTTAATTTTAATTTAATTTTAATTTAATTTTAATTTAATTTTAATTTAATTTTAATTTAATTTTAATTTAATTTTAATTTAATTTTAATTTAATTTTAATTTAATTTTAATTTAATTTTAATTTAATTTTAATTTAATTTCAATTTAATTTTAATTTAATTTTAATTTAATTTTAATTTAATTTTAATTTAATTTTAATTTAATTTTAATTTAATTTTAATTTAATTTTAATTTAATTTTAATTTAATTTTAATTTTATTTAATTTTTAATTTAATTTTAATTTAGTTTCAATATAATTTTAATTTAAATGTTAATATTTGCTTTATAGTTATATGGCACACTATTTCCAAGATTTCTTCTATGTTGGAAGTTAAAATTTCAAATCTTACTTAAATTTCATTTGGATTTATAGAAATCACTAAGAGATATTCGAAAACACAATTGTTCATGTTATTAGAAAGTTACTCATTTGAAATATATGTAATTTGGGGTAATATATAACTCAATTAGATGTTATGTGGTAATAATGCGTAGAATAAAACAAGTTTTGTGTTTTATTGTCGTGTTGTGTATCTAATACAAAAACTTTATACGCAGACGGCCAATTAATAATCGACCGTCGTTGATTCTGAAACTTGACGGCCATGATGTGTATTCAATTTTTATCACTCATCTGTTTGTTGCACCACTCCGGGATACAAACCATACAAAAGATACCAATGAAACACCTTTCTCGGTCTATTTCTCCTTATTTCCTCGTATCCAAACCCACACCGTAACCTGGATCGAAATTATGACGACCATCACGGCAGCTGCATTCAGACAAACGCGTTCCAGTTCCACTGCCTCCGTACACAAACGGCAACAACCTGGCCTGAATCGCCAATGTAAAATCTTGCTTCTGGTTCGTATAAAGGTCCTTTGCTTACTGCCTCGTTTAGCTCGTTCATCGAGTTTATCCGTTCGTTGCACTCTTAGCTTAGATCAGTCTATTCGATGTTAACTATAACCTAAAGCTTAGAATGCCACATTGCCCTGATTGATAGTGCTCTATTCGCCCCAGGTCAACAAATTTAAGTAAATACGCGTTTTAAAATTGATTAAAGTGAAAAATCAAAAATTTTATGGTGGTTAAAATTGAGAAACAATGTGTAAACCATGTTGCAGTGCGTACATTTCAGATCAGGTCATAAAAGCTTATTTCGTGGTGCTCAAAAATTATTTTTTTTTGTCACTTGAGAACCTAGCTGGTTATTATTTAATATTTTTGTAAAGACGAAAAAGATATTTCTTTTTTGATGAAAAATTAATACTATAGGTAGTACGAAACAAATCCTCATGAACATTTGTTTAAGAAAATACGTACTTTGGTAGAAAAAAAGGAGTGCTTATAATGCCCTGGGTGCTCGTTATGCTCTTATCTTCCCTATCATTTGAAATCAATTTCAGCATCAATCAGGAACAACTATTTTTAAAAGAGAACTGCAACTGGCGTTTGAAATTTCAATACTAAGATGATTTCATCTTATGTAGTGTAACTTGATCTTTAAATTTGTTTATTTAAGATCTGAAATTTTAACTTTGTGTTTGTAAGTTTAATGAGTTCATTGATTATGCCAAAATTTATGTTTTTTTGGTATGGATTATCCACCTGCTACTCTTCCAAAGTGGGGAGGGCTCACGAACTTCCATAAATACATTGTTGGTATCTAAATAACGTCACTTACCGCGCATGTAGCTCCATTTATTAATAAAAATATGACAAAATAACATGTCTCCTTTCCTACGTCGCCCTGAAAAACGGAGTGTCTCAATTTACTCGTATGCAAACAACCTCTCTCATAAACAATGGCCCCTTTTGATTGATAAGTACTCGATTAATGCTATTTAAAATATGCCCTTTCCTCTTCCCACCCACCCCCACTACTTGGAGGAGGCAGGCGTTTCTTATAATCATACCCATTTTTTCGTTCACAAAACACCTCTCATATCGAATTTGATTCCATTGGATGGTAAGCCCTCCCACCATTATACTCATTGGAAAAAAGGTGGTGCCTCAAATACAAAAAGAACCATTTCTTTCAAAGAATTGTATCATCGCTTCTTATATCCCCAATGAAAAAATTCAATGGTTTCAAATAATCATATATCTATTTCTCGTTTCATTTCATTTCAAGTTATGCCAGAAATTGTAAAGGAAAATCAACTCCCCACACTGGAAGGACGAAGTAGTACCACTGATCACACTGACATGACACTTAGAACAAAAATGTGATCATTTTCTATCTAATTTTTCCACCTATCGTCGGTATTGCGAATCTGGCAAAATTAGACAAATTCCCGTTTAGTACGATTGTATCGTCGAAAATGTCTATTTTTTCTTGAATGTTTGGTGGCTCTTACCATTTGGGATAGCACTTTATCAAAAGCGATCGTTGCGAACTCTGGAATCGATATTGAGTACCTACTGCTAGATAAATTATCCAACATACGAAATCGAGTGTCCAGACAGTATGGTCAGTGGTGGTACTATATATTTATAGAAATCGTTTTTTTGTTTTAAAATACCCTTCCATGAAAAATTTGTTTCTATTTGATCTAACTGTTCTCGAGATAAGCAAGAAAAATGGGAACCAAATATTCAAAGAAACATATACCTAATACACTCCCATGTCAATGTCGGTTTTATTAGCTCGATTTGTTCTTTAGTCAGAGCCGTAGGAACGGGGGGGGGAGGTTGGTGGTTAACCCCCCCCCCCCCCCCACGAGCGTCCAAAAAAACAAGCGAGGTATTCTACTCTACACTCAAAAATTTTAAATTCATAATGATTGTAACCATCCATTTGATGGGTTACAATGAGATTTTGGTTTGTGGGTCAATTTGGATGTAATTTTGTTTATTATTTATTTTGTTTGTAAAATTATTCGGCTGGTGTCATTCGCGTTTCTATTCATTTTGTTTATTTATCTATTTGATTATTTATTTGAATAGGAGTTTGTTATTTATTAGTTTTCATTTTGTTTGTTTTCTTATATTTATCATATTATTATATTTTTTCATAATTTTGTGTTAATTTTGTTATTAGAGTTATTTTTTTATATGGGATGCACAGAGTAGGCGTAAATGTTAACCGTTTGTAAGTCCGACACCAGCCATCTTTGTAAATAGTTTTTAAGCGTTCGTGTTCATCGTATTCAACGAAGGGGACAGCAACACCACAAGCGGGAAGTGGAAAAGGATAGGAAGATAACAAAAAAATCGATAAATACGGGCTGCGCCTGTAGCTCGTGGCTGATTTGAAGAAAGTTTGGGTTCGGGTCGAGTGGTTTTTATAAGCGACAGCGACGTCACGTGCCCAAAGTGACCACGTTTCTACCGCAATCGGGAGGCCAGACCCCCATCCGTTTCTTGTACCGAAATCAACGATCAGCTAGAGGACTACACGATTCGTTTTCCTAGCTGGTCGGCCGAGTGAGGTTTAGTGTAGAGGATACCAGAAAGTTATTTGTTCCCCAGTGCCGGTATCACTATTGCCGCTTTATAAAAGACACCGGTGTTCCGTGAGTGCAGTAAGGTCGTGCTAAGTGCCCCCACGTTACAACCCCAACGGCACTGTCGGCAATAGTGTGGCCTGGAGGAACCCCATCTGGGTATCCAACCGCCGACCGCTTCCGTTAGTGCCCACTCGGTAGTGTTAGACACTCACGTGATAAGTGCACAAGTGACCCTCCCCGGACCGCATCGAAACATAAGGCCTTCACCCGATACACTAAGGCCAAGTTGTCGCTCGGCTTGCCCCAAGGGGGTGAGCTGCACCGTTCCCGATATTCCGGAATCCCGTTTCGACGTCGCCAAGCTGTCCCCCAACGAGTCGACCAACGCAGAACGGCCGCAGCGAGATCCCGATCGAAGAAAAAAAGCGCAAGTACCTAAACGTTATACAATTAATTAATAAAAAAGGTTCGAACATATTGCAGTTAAAAAAAAACCCTCTGTTACAATACACAACACATTTAAAAAACCAGTTTAAAAATTGTAAGGTCTATTAACATCCGAATTGGTGTGATTTTTGTTTAGTTAAAGTGCATTCCCTAAGTTCACATTTCGTTTAAAATCCTCGTAGTAAAAGTCCGCCCATAAACCAGATGTTTAGTTTGTTTTGTGAGGTTGTAATTAAAAGTCCTCCTTGAGATCCAGTTCAGTACTATTACTTCCCCTTTGAGCTAGCACAGGGAAGTAGGGTTTCTACGACTCTAACATGATAATAGAGTAAAGTTATTCAAGAGTAGAGATGTACCGAATATTTGGTCGGCCGAATATTCGGCGCCGAATACCGCCGAAAAACCGTTAAGCCGAATATTCGGCTAACCGAATAGTTGAGCTAAGTATTCGGCCGAATAGGCCGAATAGGCCGAATATCTACTACGGACTTGTAAATTTTTCAAATAATTTTGGATAATTTATAAAATATCCAAAAGTAATGTTGTAAAAGCTACACAATCATTAAAAACTTATGGTTTCAGCAAAACATCTAAGGTGTATCCGCGTATCTTTCACTGTGGATCGTACAGGAGAATGCTGAACGATATCGCTTTAAACTTTGATTATAGTTGATTTCAGATTTTCAGGATATATTCAGGCTTGCCCATAAATCCAGTAAAGAATTCAGATAAGTCAAATCTGGCCGAGATGTCCATATATTGTTTAAAACTTTCCGAGTTTCGCTCGGGTTTATTCAGATTGTTTGCTAAATCTATATATATAAAAATGAATTTCTGTCTGTCTGTCTGTCTTTCTGTCTGTCTGTCTGTCTTTCTGTCTGTCTGTCTGTCTGTCTGTCTGTTCCCTATAGACTCGGAAACTACTGAACCGATTTGCGTGAAACTTGGCAGGTGGGGGTATTGGAGGCAGGGGAAGGTTCCTATTATGGTTTGAGACCCCTCCCCCTAACAGGAAGGGGGGAGGGGCCTCCCAAACAATAGTCAATTTTTTGCATAACTCGAGAACCAATCAAGCAAACGGTATCAAATTTGGCATGGGGTGGTATTTGGGGACGGGGAATATTTCTATGAATATAAGGTACCCCTTCCTCCTCTCAGTGGGGTGATAGGAAAGGAGGAAGGGGGCTACCTTAGAATTTTTCATATAACTCGAAAACTAATCAAGATATTGGAACCAAATTTGGCATGGTATGGTATTTGGATACGACAAATATTACTACGATTATCTGGGACCCCTCCCTCTTTCCAGTAGGGACATATAAAGGGGGGAGGGGGCCTCTTTTATAATTTTTACATAACTCAATAACTAATTAAGCAAATGGAACGAAATTTGGCATGGGCGGGTATTTGGGAACGTGACATATTCTTATGATTATTTAAGACCCCTTCCTTTTTCCAGCGGGAGAAAGGAAAGAGGGAGGGAAGTTTCATACAGTTATTACTGCATTTCTCAAGAACTACAACAGCAAATGGAGCCAAATTTGGCATGGAACAATATTTGGGTACGAGAAATTCTTCTATGAATATTTGGTATCCCTCACTCCTTCAAAGAGATGGATGAAAAGGGGGGGGGGGGGGAGAGGTCTCCCTTACAATTTTCAGTATAACTAGAGAGTTGATCGATCAAATTGAACCATATTTGGCATGTGAGGATATTTGGATACGAGAAATGTTTCTATTATAAATTGAGGCCCCATCTTTTTTAGCGGAAAGATATAAAGGAAGAAAGGGGGGCTTCCATACAATGTTTTTGCATAACTCGAGAATTAATCGAGCAAATGAAACCAAATTTGGCATCAAAAAGCATTTGAGTACGAAAAATACTTTTTCTATGTGAAACAATTCCTTTCTTGCAATAGGATGATAGAATTAGGAATATAGGAGGGGAAGAGGAGGCTTACATTTAACTTTTTTTTACAAAATCCGAGAAATGGACAAAACTTAACATGAAAATCATTTTGGTATGATTCTATGATTATATGACACATTTTCAGTGAGTAGGTACAAAGGAGGAGGGAGGTGAACCCTATACAATTTTATTAGCATAAGTTCTCAACGAATAAGTTCTAACGAAGCCAACAAATGGACACAAATATGACATGGAAAAGTACTTGGTTACGAGATATGTTTCTACGATTGTTTTAGACCCTTACGCTTTACAGCGTAGAGTGGGGAAGAAAGGAGAAGGTTCCATATATATTTCGTTGTAAAGCTTAAAAACTTATCAACCAATCAATGGAACTATATTTGATATAAGAGGATTTTCGGGAACGAAAAAAATGGGTATGATTATTATAGATCACGACCTCCATTCAGCAGGAGGTGAAAAAAAGAACAGGGGAGGGGGCTCTCTTATCAGTTTTTAGCATAAATCTAGAACATATCAAGCAAAAACAACCATATTTTATAAGTTAGATTGTTTGCGTACGATTAATTTGGGCCCTCCCAGCTCAGGGTGAAGTTTAAAGAAACAGATTAAAATTATCAGATCTTTAACACAAATTTATAGCTCAAGATTCAAAAAATTAGTTTCAGTCATCTTTGTACTGTAATTCAAAACTCCATCTGCAGCTCTCATTTTATAGCGGTTGCTTTAGAATTATGTTATAATTTGATTTAAAATAATGCCAACAAAACAATAAAAATTTGAACAATTTCTGAAAATACTATTTGTTTTTGAAAGGTGTAGCAAAGCACACCGGGTCAGCTAGTCAAATATAAAATTCAAATTCCACTTTAAAATTTTTAAGATTTTGTGTTCAAAAACGATTTTTCAAAAAATGAAAAATATACTTAAATTTTACCCTTTTTTCAAAAATCGTACTGTATGCATGACTGTGTGGAAACGTGTGGTTGAAAGTATGGTATGCATCAGTTTAAAAATCATCTATCTTTTCAACAACTTTTTGAAGATATTTTGCTCAAATTTGACCTTTATCTAATTCAGTATCAGAGAAGCAATTTCAAATAGCTTGGCATCTGTTTTGACATGTTTTATCCCACATTTCATAGGAACGCAATCTCTTTGGTAATAAACGCCCTAGAAGCGACTAGTCATCTGATGTCTTTTCAGTTATTGGTGACGTTTTAAAAATCAGAAAGACACTACTCCAAAAATTTCTCATTATCATTATCATCAGATAATATCATCTGGTTGGAAATAATCGACTAAAATACATGAGGGCATCAATATGGAAGAAATAGAAAGCATTGAAATAATCGCTTAAGTTTTTCTCATTAAAAACTCAATAGAATATTCGACCGAATATTCGGCCGAATAGTTGAAAAGGTCAATGTTCGCTATTCGGCTGTTCGCCGAATACCACTAGTCGGTACATCTCTATTCAAGAGTAACAATCTAGACTAAAGCCTAATGCCAAAACCTCAAAAACCCATCCCAAGTTCAAAATTCTGCTACAATTTTTCAAAATTTTCTCACTTGTTCATAAAAATTCAGGTCTGAATATCAAATTTTAAAGAAAACCATTTTGGAGGCTCTGGTTCCATTTTCCCTTAACCAAAATTGTTTCTCTATTTTTGTATTTCTGATTCTATACCCGGTTGAGGATTCTTGATTTTCATTTTGAATAATCATAAGAAAAGAGGAAATGAGAAGCTGCTTTGAAATCCTAGTTTAGATTTGGTTTTGCATTTCATACCAATTTTGAATCACATTTTTCGCAAATCATCTGCATTTTCAATATTTTGATAATATTTTCCAAATATAAAAAAACAAGAATTTTATTTTAAATTCAAATTATTAGTTCTTCAACTTAATATTACACCAAATTTATACATAAGCTTCTAAATGGCGATACAAAATTGAAAACTCAGATTCAAATTCATCGTTTGAAATTCATATTTTAATTCAGATTAGATTCACAATACAGATTAAAAATAAATAATTGATATAATGAATTAAGATTAAACCAGAACTTCAGAATTCACATTTTACATTCATGAACGAAGGCTCTTAAATTTGTCTCTTAAACTCCTGGTCTAGAATGAAAATTCAAAAATCGTATTTTTTGTACATTTCAGAAATCGTATGGAAATTCGGAAACAAATTCAAAGTTCAATTTTTGAATTTAGGTTCAGAATAGCAGATTCAAAATTCAGAAAAAGATTTAGGTTGTAAATGAGTTTTTCCACAAGTATAAAATTTTATTCAAGAATATCATCCACAGGATTTTCATGATAAAATTGATTCTTTATAAAAAAAAATATTTACTGTTAAGGAATCAGGTACCTGATCTTTACCTTAAAAAAAACTGCACAAAATTCTTTATTTTCACGGTATATTGTTTAACATTATTAATATTACGGTTTAAAAAAAAAATCAAACTAAAATCAAAGATTTGGTTCAAGCTAGCCTGAAGTAAATTGGATTCGGAAAAATTTTATCATCATCTTTGTTTTTGGATTTTTTATATTTTCATTAAAGGTAAGAATCTTGGAATTTGAAAAGGAGTTTGTAAGATTGGGTTTGTTTGATTTAAGTATAGAATAAGTTTATTTAAGAAATTGAAGGCTACCTTAAAAAGAACTTCTTTTATGCTCAAACTATTATTGAGTACTTAAAAATGAATAATCATACAGTAACAAATATGTTTTGATTTTTTTATTCGTGCATCGTTGGGCAAAAATCATAGGTAAAATTCAGTCTTCAAACCCCCCCCCCCCATGAGTCGGTTCTTCCTACGGCCCTGTCTGCAGTTATATAAAAAAAAACTGTATGGAAGCCCCCCTCCTATTTCCCCATTGGGATGAGGAAGAGGTCTCAAAAATCATTAGAACATTTATCGTACCAAAATACCCTCCCTTGCCAAATTGAATGCAATTTGCTCAATTAGTTTTTGAGTTATGTAAAAATTATGAAAGAGGTCTTCTCTCCATTTGCTACCTCCCTTCTGAAAAGAGGGAGGTGTCTCAAATAATCAAAGAAATATTCTGAAAGCGTTGGCTAGTATTCCAAAGGTTCTAAAGGAAATTTTAAGAGATTTTCCTTTATCACTAAGGATTCTGCTACGTCATGTCAGTGAAGAAATCCGGGATTAGGTAATTAAGGTGTGCTGGATGATTTTGAAATGGAGCACGCTAGCATAAACTGAAGCTTATGAATAGTCAAAACCAAAAATCAATGACCAACTTTATTTCAAGCTTAGGTATATGAATTGTATGGATGTTTAAATGTGCAGAAATTTCTTCTTCCATACAAATTTCCATACAAAATTGAAACGCGCTGCTCTAACTCAGAAATCAACCAAATCATCTGGAATCATACACTGATACTTGATAACCCAAAAGTCATCGAAAAAACATATGGGAGCAAAAAAATCATTTATGCAGTGGTCTAATGTACTAAAATACGAATTGAAGGTTAAAAAGATAAGAAGTTTAACAATATTCACTACTTTTTAAAATGATTTAAGTACTTGCAACTGAAAAAGCATATTCTAATATTCAAATTTTTTTACACTGGTTGTTTAAAAAGATTTTAAAAAAGCCTTTTCTGAAGATATTACAAATACACGCAAAAAATTGAAATTGGATTTTTTCAGCACTAGTCGTAAATTTATATCCAACGTTAATTACGTCGAGTGTTAAAAAAAACCGAGTTTGCAGCGAGTAGCATACAAAATTTTATAGAAATTCTAAACATCGGCTTGAAAATCCATTAATTAACCTACAAGAAGCCCATTTTAACAAATATACGCATGGTGACGATCATGCCAATGTTCTGACGATTGTTGATCAATTAAGTCGTGCACTGTACTTATCACGGGAAATGCAAGAAATGTTCACATTTCCCTTTGAATCGCATTGAATTGTTTTTCAAATAAAAATTAAGGCAAAGAAGGTTACGTATCATAATTATTCAACATCAACATGTCAAACTTTCACAAGGGCTGGAAATTCAAAATTTTATTACAATTTACACATTTGTTGAAAACAGCGCATTTGAAAAACTATTTCCTACAAAAAAAATTGTTGTCGTTTTAATTTATTACAGATAGAACTAGTTGTTAAGAAATATGTTAAAACCAAATACCTTCTTTGTCACTGTTCGTAGAAACAATATGAAAATAATAAAACACAAGCTTAACTGAAAATTTTCAAAAGTCTCCTTCGATTTTCAATTATCATCTGCCAAATACGTTTTTTTATTCAAAAACTTTCGGTTGATCTATTTTCTTTAACATATTGCGGGCCATATACGAGATATCTCGTTTTTCGCTTGTCGCAGGTGTGTTACACTTATGCCGTTTTCGTTTTTCTCCACTGGCGCGGGGCAAAACTTTCTCTGAATAAACAAACAGAATCGTCATCCGGGACGATGCAAATATATGGTTGCTATAGTCAACCTTATGCTTACCCCCAACACTGACAATTTCTACGGGTTGCAACCGCCTGCTTGAGGTTCAAACCTCGGGCAAAACTAGTGGACTTCTGAATTAATAAACGAACACAATAACAGCATTTCGGGCAAAACTCGTGGACAACTAGGTTACCACTGCTAATAAACGAAAACACTATTAGAAGCATAACTCAAATGCTATGCATTTCAAAATGGAACTTTATGTAAAAAAAAAATAAACACAATACTATGGATACTTCATTGATACTAAATTTGAAGAAATTCTTGAAGTGGATTGTAATATAAAGAATGCCTAATTTTGGGTGTTTCCCGGTTAAGATTTCTCGCGGTCCTTACGCGGTGTTAACAGCTTCAACCCCTCCCTCGTATTTCTTATATTTAAAAGTTTTTTCTGTTTTGAAATACCTTACGAGATGTAAAATCTTTATTGTTACTTTTTTAAATAACTGATCACTGATTATATCGAATTTAACATCAAGTATAACATTTGTTGAAAATCATTCTCGTCTTGATTAAAATCTTCACCGAAACAACGGAAGAAAATTCGCAAACATGCGTCAGCTGTTTAAAATGTTTATTCCACAAAACAAAAACAAAGCTGAGCTCATTTTTTTCCTCTCGCTGAACATCTGTTTCAGATTATCATAAACGGTTGCAAACCGGAAAGCAGTTTGGGACGATGATAAAATACTCACCATTGCCGATCACAATAAAGCTGAACCTGAGATTTTATCTATTGGTCTGGCATTTTCCGGGTTTTTTGTTTTTTTCTTCTTATTTTTTCGTCGCTGTCCTCTCAAAGGTCATTCAAAGATGGATGATGAATTATAAACCGGGCCTGAGGGTTCGATTGCCATCAATATTATTCACGTAAATATTTTCGTTTGCCCTTTTTTTTTATGCACGGTTATTTTTATTTACAACGGGTGTCTTTTTCTGCTGCTGGTTGGTTTTCCAATTTTCTTCCGCGATCTTCCCGAGAAACTTAATTATATTTGTGACGTGACTTTTTTTTTCTCTTCTATTTTACAGAAGACGACTCCGAGTGACACACACTGAGATTAGTGTATGGGATGGCGCGGAAAAATGATTACAACACAGACTCGCACCTCGCGATACTTTTTATCTTCTTTTTGATGCTCCTTTCGATTCTGTTATAGCAGCTTTCCGGCTATTACACTTTTAAAAATAGCCATATTTCAATTTACGGGGAACACATCTTTCAATCAGAACTTTTCGACTTTTGAAAAACACCAATTATTTTGATGGTTAGTTTTCTCATCACGCGGCGGAAGGTTGGAACCCTTTCTAGGGTATTATATCATCGTTTGAGGGGTGAAATTTGCAAATTTTCACTATCATGGCGCCCCGTCACGCTTTAATATCTTGAATCACCTTCACTTTCAACTCAAAGACAAATCTTTTACATCTTCTTTGACCTCATCTTGGCCACTCTGCAACGGCCTCAACTCAACAACGGAAACAACAAGCCAAGTGGGAACAATAACAACAAATTTAAATAATAAACGGGTCGTTTGATCTCTCGGCTCGGCTCGCTTCCCACTGCACTACGGATTTCCTCGGTTTTCGTCTTATGGACGATGGGCAGCTGCCAAGCAAGAGGACGCACCGCGGTCTCCTCAAAAATCTGCGTCCGAAACGGCCACAGGGTCATACACCGAAAATAACAATCATCACTTGTTTTGCACCATTTTTATTTAATTTTTGCGGTTATCACCAATTTATTCCCGAAGCTATTTTTTCTCAACTTTCAGCCTCAACGGAGCCGTTACACAAATCTTCCTTGAATCCCTTTCCCACCTCAAGGGGTCAATCGAAAAACTTAGAGGATCCGCGCCAAAGTCGGACACGTGGATGCCTTTGGCATTCGAAATGAGAAAAGTAACGCGCACGCCACTGACCTGAGAGTACTACTCACGCGCGCGGTTTCCGAAACACCGATCAACCGTCAACGTCTTATCACTCGATTAGCGGAGACAGAACTGAAGAATGCAACGCGGAACGACCGTGTCAAGACCTACCCGAAAAAAAAGAACAACCGCCGCCATCGGCCGACAGCAGTCAACGCCATGCCGATGCCAACAATCCCAACAATCTCACCCCCCTTGCTATCAACAATCTAACTATCCGACGACAACCATCCGACGACCAACAACTGTGCTCTGCTCGCTTAGCTAGGGTTCCGTTCACAGAAACCCGAGTCACTCGGCGGCATCCGAGCAGGCACTCTCGGAAAATCCGAAACCGAGTGAACCGAAATCAACCCACAACAAGTTTGGCGCCCAAAATTCGGCCGCCCCCCCAAAACAACTGTGGATGGATGCTGGAGGCTGCTGCAATCATACCGAACAAGTCTTCAATGGCATTCATTGAGTCATTTTTTGGGTTCCGTCCTTCCCTAAATAACAACAGCTGTTGGGCTGGTTGAGCATCATCTCCAAATACCAGCAAAACATACAGAGGTAGGCCAACTTGTGGATGCTCGGTTGGCCGGCTGCTGTCGGTTTGCTTATCAATGAAAATGGCGCGCATGCACAGCACTCAGCCGGTGGAACTCAGCTAGAAGGGATGCCGTCCGGCGGGAAAACTGCCATTAGGTCGTCTCTCGGGAAAATGAAATAATGAATCTAGTGGGTAGACCATACATAAAAAATGTAAAATGTTTATTTTTCAGAAAAAAAACTGAATTGTACTATGTTTCAAAAATTTTAGATTTAGGTTCATTGAAATTTCTTTATTTTTAAACTATAAGTACATAGGGTGGGTGTTCCTAATTTCGCATGTGTGCCTAATGTTAACATACCGTTTGATATTGACTGTTTGTAACGTTATCTTCCACTTTTTACAACTTTAAAAATGATAATGTAACGGATCAGGTGAACTTTCATTTTACAAAAAAAAAAAAGATTTCTTACTTATAGAATATTTATTTTAATCCTGTCTTTGTGTCAAAGTAGAGGAGAAGCGGGTTATATGCGCCTATTAAGCAGAATACTGATGCTGGAAATGCTAGAAACTGTTAACTTTCATACGACAATCCTGAAGTTTTATAAAAATCTATTTCTTTTATTATTTTATAGAATAAAACAAAAGTTAGGGTTGCCATATTATGGAGACAATTCATCTATAAGAAAAACTTTTTCAAATATGTTTTGAGATCTTTAGTTCTCTCTTAAGGTGTTAATTAGAGCTTATATTCGAAGTTTTAATGATAACAATCATATATTTATTCTATTTAACCTATTATTTTAGCAAAGCGGCATTTTACAAACATGATGGGGGCATAAAAAACACTCTCAGATTCTACATTCCAATCATTAAATATGAAACCATCATAAAAGCTAAAATTTGTATCTAAGGAAGTATCTAAGGAAGTATCTAAGGTTAATTTGAATAAGAAACAAAAACCACCCAACCTTTTTGTTTTGAGCTTCTTTACGTATAGTTTTTTAAAGTCAAAATATTACATCAAAAGGGTATCAGAATCTTGTATGAATTTTTAAATTTTTTTGAGTTGGTAAATTCATAAAATTCTTTTTTGCGTTATGTTCAAAGCGTATTACCCCCAAAAGGCCTTGATTAGATATGATGTCTTGTCAGCTATTTCGTCAAACGGTCGTAGGCGCATTTAATCCGATAGGCCCATTTAGGAAACCTTTCCCCTATGCCATAGGTCGGAAACCTGCGGCTCGCGAGCCACATGCGGCTCTTTAGATGTAAAGCTGCGGCTCTTTAGGTCGAGAAGAGAATTTTAAAATTTCATCCGTTGTTGGAACAAGTGGAAAGAACCAAATAGCATACTAGCATTTTCAAGCCTAATTTTACATTTTTTGCCTTCTTCTGGTTTTGGAAACATCAGCCTCTCTTCTGTTATCAATCAACGTAACTCTCATTAAATTTTATATGTTAAGCTCTCGCAATCACTTTTTTGCCTTCTATAAAGATTAATCAGTTGAAATTTCCAAAATCTTAAACATAACAAAAAATATTTACAACTTTGACGCGTAAAAACATAAACATATTGGAAAAGCCACCTCAATCCTGTCATATTTGAATTCAAAACGATAATTTTAATGTATTTAAATATTGATACCTCATTAGCATTCCAGATTGTCCGGTTTGCCCGGGGCTTGCCCAGATTTTTATGATGAATAGGTCGCATTTGCTCGGATATTACCCGGTCTTGGGTTTCAAATTTTAAATCCAAATGCCCGGATTTGCTAGCCTGGAAACGTTCAGAAAGATTCTGGAAAGCCTTCTCAATAAAAAACGGGTCAAAAAAAGTGAGTAGATACAATAATTTCAAATACAAAATTCCAAACTAAAAATTAAGAATTACAAATTAAATTTTGAAAGCTTTTCAAACTCGAATCAGCATTGAGAATGAATGAAATTTTCAATTTTGAAAATCTATTTGTAAAACTTAATCACAGGCTGTTAAAGTCTCTATAATTCAAAAACAAACAAATGAAAATCATAGGCCTAATACTTGTTATCAATAACTTAATTGACCTTTTAGCCCCGAAGCAGTTTTTTTATAATTAAAATGGATGAATTGAAAGAAAAAATGTAAAGAATTGAGTCTTTGAACACATTTAAAAGTTCAAGTGTGATGCGTGCAGCCAAATTTTGAACGAAGTTCCAGTAGCAGACTTTTTTTTCATTTTCAATTCAGAATTTATCACCGAGAATTATGTTCATTAGTTATTGTTTTGAAACTTTTAAAGTTCCTATCCTTGAACTTCTATGAAGGCTAGAAATCACATCACTGACCACATTATTACAGATTTATACTGGTCAAGGAGCAGCAGCTTTAGCAAGCATTGAAGAATAATAGAGAATGTATTGAATTTCATGTTTGATTTAATACTGAAGAATCACATGTGACATAAAATGAGATTTTTGAATTTTCCAAATTCTATAAATTCTGGAGACAAGTTCGCTTGATGTCATGAAGTTCGAAAATTCTACCAGTTGTCAGGAGCATAGTTTTTGTTAAAAATTTCGACTACATAAATTTAAGTTGAATTTTACCTCATACTTCTGAATTTAGGGAAGCATTAGCTAAGTCTGGGGAATGTCTTAAAAAAGCTTGATAATCTCATGAAAACTCATTTGATTTTTTTAAGCTTTTGTTTGTTGAAGAAATTATAAATATTTTGCTTTTGTAAATATGTTCAAACCTTTCACTTCAACACTTTAATGTATACTTTCATTAAAGCTTCTTGACTCGATATTTGCCAAAGAATTAATATTGATTTACAATTTAAAAGAAAAATCCAAAAGTTGAAAAAAACTCTAATGGGTTTAAAGTTATTTTCGTAAACCTTATGTTCAATGATCATTCATATATTCTGATTAAAAAAAACGAATACAAAAATCTTGGCTGGCTCTTTCAAACATTGAAATTTTGAAAATTTGAAGTTTTTGGCTCTTTCGACTCAAAAGGTTGCCGACCACTGCCCTATACCCAAATTGAATGAAATTAATAGGTAGCATTTTTCTAAATAAAAACCACTTTTTTAGAAATGGAAGATTAAAACTGAATTTGTCAACCGATTTTTTTTTATTGTTCGTCGGATTGTTTTTTATCATGATTTTAGTAATTAGTATGTTGGAATCATGATTTTTCATTTAAAAACTAAAAAAAAGGTTTTGTCCACAATTAGGAACACTATTTTCAATGTGTTTCTAATAATGGACAAAGAGTATTCCGAACTATATCAAAGTGAAATGAATATCATTGACTTAAGGTTGTTAAAACAAATTGTGTCTTTACTTAATTTTCAACGAACTGTTAAAATAAACTGTTTTAGTTAAAACATGACACTCTATTTTTCCTTTAGTGCATTTCAAAGCTAAAGTTGTCGAAAACATATTTTTGAAAGGTTGTATAGAGCGCACCCTACGCGACAGAAAAGAAAACCATCAAGTTACAGAGAGCTTCTCATCGACAACAGATTTCAAAGAAAAAAATCTTAATAAAATACGTTGCATACCGTCAACTGGGGCATCATGCCACACTTTTCGACTTCAATCGCTTCTAAAAACTTGATGTCCTCAGATAATCATACCGATTGTACATCTAAAGTTTGAAGGTTCATGGCACATCAGGTTGACAAATTTCAGAAATTTTTTGGGTTTCACCAGTTATTTATAAATTTACAAAAACATGCCATTTTCACCCTACTATGAAAAAAGGATAAGTGGCAATAAACTTTGTTTTTGATGAAAAATCAATTGAAAACGTTTGAAAGTTTAAAGTTATTGATATATTTGTGATGTACCAATGTATTTGTGATTTACGAAGCACCAATTGCAGTTATTTTTGGTTTTGTTCGAATTAAATTTTACATTTTTCGGACAAAAATGTAATTAAAGAATGAGCAGCACGCATAAAAAGCAAAACCAAAATTTTACTACCTAAAATCATAAAACTTTATGGAATTTGAAATTGAAAAAAACGCGTGATACAAAACAGTCATATTCCAGCACATGGAAACGAGAACTGAAAGGTGAATCTTAATTCTAAAAATATTTATTTAAAAAAAAGGTGATTGCCGATAAATATTTTACCACCAACAGTGTTGGTACAGGATACTAAAGCAATATAATTTTGTAGATTATACCATTTATCCAATCCGCTATACTGGGTAATGTTTTTATACGGCATCGAGAAACGTGATAATTTGTACATCTATTGCTCGAACTTTCAAAAACTATCTCAAGATTGCAGAATATATGTCTTCATCATTTAATTATTATTAAATGATAACTTTATTCAGTGTCCGGTACAAAAGCGCTAATCCGTTATTCGCTAGTTAGTCCGCTAACTTTTTCTTAGCGGTTTAATTTTGCCGCTAAGTTTGGATTGATTTAGCGAATAGAAAAGTTCCGCTATTTTTTGGTTCCGCTAATTGAAGATCGCTAACTCCCATATATTTGTATCAATCTCTCGAATTCTTAGTGATAGAATAAACTTTTTTTCATTAATCGAGTCAAAGTGACATTGTGCATCATTCTGATTGCTTAATTGGATTAATTGAAGGAATGCGTACTACACAGAAAAAAATAATGAATATCACGTGTACTTGAAAACGGTTGCACTTAAAATAATAGAACCTGTAAAACAATAAACCTGTAATTTTGAAAGTATTTGACGGAAAGCTATAATTAATCATTCAATATTACAGTAAATGTCCTGTAACAAAAAGGAGCATGACATTTGCTGTAATTTTACAGGCCATTCAATTTAATTTTAATTGAGCAAGTCTTTTAAAGGCTTACGGAGTTTTATTAGCCCAAATTTGAGAAGTCATTAAAAAAATTCAAACGCGGAGTGGAAAATATCTTGTTGTTTCTTTTGTTTATGCTTGTCCCGCTGGGGGACGACTGCTGTTTCTACTCGGTAAGTACCACATTTTTATGGAAACAGAAATCCAATTTGAAATAAAACGTTATTTTCAGCCCGATGCTTAGAAAAATTTGCCTCCCGGTCGAAGGCAAGAAGAACGGAACCAGCAGCTGACATTGAGCGGAATCTTGAGCTGAAAATCCGGATATTTGCGTTTCCGGGTGGAAAATGTTGATGCCTCTTTCCGGGAGATCGATTCGTTCCGGTGCATTCCTCTTGAAACGGCAATCGAGAACAATTGTCACAACTGAAACCCGGGCCTAAAATTCTTAACTGCGGCATGGAACGGAACGGAAAGGATTTATCTGCAGTAAAAATGCACCTGGTGAGTTTTGTTTAGCTTTATTATAGATATTTTTTTTTAAATTTCAGATCTTTCTGTTTCTGTTTTTCGTTTAGTCTTCCTGCCGAAGACTCCGATTTAATGGATAGGTACCGTGGCTGCTTTGTTTTGGTTTGAAAACTTCAAATGTCGCGATTCTCAACGGAAGGCAATTACAACACTAACCTCACTGGAGGAATCCAAACGCTCTCAGATGGAATTGAGTCGTCGAAGGAAATTGGTGAGCAAACTTATCTTTGAAGGAAATTTTTTGCATCTGGTTCTTGGAAAACAAAAATATCCGGAAATGTATATAAAACTGACTAGGTTTTAAAATTTTAATAGTATTTCATTGGATTATAAATTTACACTACTTTTAACATAAATTTTAAAAAATCGCATTCCTAGCTAGACATAATTTTTCCAACAACCAATTCAGGGATTTCTTCAAGGAAATAATGTTTTCCGACCATGTAAATTTGCATAGTTTATTTAACACATAGTTTGTATCTAACATAATAAAAAAAATCTATACATGCAACCTGGCAAACA
>NC_073693.1:232418912-232618499 GCF_029784155.1 Uranotaenia lowii | reverse complement strand
AAATCTATGCATGCAACCTGGCAACACAATAATTGGATTTTCATGATTATTAAATGACATATCTTATATATGTCAACCAGTCCGAGTCCATATGTAGCGTTCCAAATTGAAGCATATATTTGATGTTGAATTCGACTCTTTGTGATTCTGTTGCAAGTTTGGCTAAGCACGCAATGGAATTTTCTGCTATTCCTTAAATTGCATCCTGGTTTTAACGCGTAGACAAAGAGATTGAACTGATTTGATCAAACAACTGTAAGAAAACCAAAAATAAGAAGTCAGTGCTTAATTAATATAAACATAAGCATAATAATAAGTTCTGACTATATATACCGTGGCATTAAGAAACCCTTTTTTTTCAATTCCGATTTGATTCACTTGCCTTCTTGAATTAATTGTTCAAGTTTATCACTATTAAGACACCCAAACTTACTATTCAAATATCAGAACTCGAATCCTTATTTCAAATTCATTCAAATTTTATAAAATTAAAAGTTAAATATAGCTATGATTAGCAAATTTGTTAATTTCCACCTTTTTTCCTTTCTTTTTCCAGCGTATCATCTTCATTCGAACGATGTTTTATCAAATTTAGAATGTGATGCATGATTTAATTGATATAATTTCGCTGTTTTAATTCAAACATAGTTTTACACATGTCAGAGCATATTATTTATGATAATTCTATACTTGAAGGGCCTTAATTTAAGGCATTTTTGTGCTATGCAGGGCAAATTTATGTGCATGCGTTGCATATGCACGAAAATGTCGCCTTTACATATGCAACAAAAATATTATTACAGTGCAGTTTACTGCTATTCATGCATGCGTTAAAAAGAAATATCGTTGCGTACATGAAGGCGATATTCTCAAGACAATGGATAGGTATATTCGCCCTTCATTGCAAATCATAACGCCTTTATTTATACAATTCATATGACTTATCAAGTCTAACAGAAGGGAAGATCAATCTTTTTGTTATGATTGTTTACGTTTGTTATTGATCAGTTAAATTAATTTCAAACAGTTCGAATAATCTTAAACTCATCACAGCTCACTATTAATCTTATGAAAAAATTGATTGGATTCAAATATGTTGTTACAATGGAACCTAGTTGACTCGCTTGCGCTGATAGACCAAAACAACTCAATACCTTAAACCAAAACTAAGTGTAGAAATTTAGCCATTTTTGAATATTTTAATTTTCTCTTTTCCGAAATAATTGAGCAATGGATTGTGAATTATCTCGTAATAATTTAAAAAATACTTACTGATGTCATTTGTGTACGTAATTTGAGCATCTTTGACTTCGTGTCTCCAGTACTTTCGAATAACGTGGATATGCTGTTTGGCGAAAAGACGTACTTGCTGTTTTTTTTAATCAGATCTGAACTCGGAGTCCTCAACTTCATGTTCAATTTCCAAGATGATTATGTTTACTGCTTTAGGAATCATTTCCGCATTCCAGTGTTGTTATGCAGCTACATAAAATCCTGAAACAAAAGAAATATTTCTTTCTAATTCTTTTGAATTTCTTGTAATGTAGGAATCAATAATTCGCCAACTCACCGGGTCATAGCAACACTTCTATTGGGGAACTAGCCGCTCGTCATTAATGCCGTTTGGAGCTCGAGTTTCTGGAAGTGGAAACTGGATCGTAATTGTAATTGTTGATTATGATATGCCATTTTCTTCTTCTCCGGTTTCGATGAATACAAAAACCAAGTAATGAATTGATCTGCTGCGGTGCGGCTGCGGTGAAAGATCGTCAGGAAAGCATAACATCGCTTCATTAACTATAGAGGTTCTTCTGTGGCGAAATACGTGCCTGCCAATTGGTAGGAATATCCGTAGTCATGCCGCTGTCTGTCGAATCCTTCTGCTAAGCCACTAAACTTTCCTAAAACGGCGACCTCCATATGACTTAAGTAAAGAAGCTAAGCACTATTTTTACTAGGGAGAAAATATTTTTTGACCACAATAATTCAAAGGATTTCAAACAAACAAAACCATCACTTCATGCATTGTTGACATGTCATCAAAAACAACGAAAATTTATCGAACTTGACGAATCGTATGCCCAGGTATACTATTGGCGTTATGACTTAGATATGTCATCAAGCTAATGAAATGTTTCGTCAACACCAAAATTCTGCTGAAACAAAAATAATCTCCATAGTCTTATGTTTTGATGCTCATAATTTTACATCATGGAAATCACAAAATTCATGTTTAGGCTATTTTCTTCGCATCTATGTTGGAAAAGGGATATTATTAGATGAGGAACAATTTAAAATTATATCATTTTCCATTAAGATTAAATAAATTTAGGTTTTTAAGCTTTAAGCGTTTCTGGCTAGAGAATATTAAACACTTTCTAGTGTGTAAGGTTAATACAATTGTTAACCAATGAAACATAATTCGAAAATTGTTCATTGATGTATTGCAGTTATTTTAATCAATAAATAATGTATATACGAATACAGTTTGTTTCATTCAATAATGAAATTCCACTCTATCATAGTGAATCAAAACAATTAAGTAACGCGCTGGTTGTTTTACTGGTCGTTTGAAATTACAGGACGTTTGCAATTGCAGGACGTTTGCAATTACAGGTCGCTTGCAATTACAGGTCGCTTGCAATTACAGGCCTGTAATTTTGAACTAGCCTGTGAATTGCCACATCCTCGACCTGTAAAATTACGGTAAATGTCCTGCTCCTTTTTGTTACAGGACATTTACTGTAATTTTACAGAAAATAATTTTTGCTGTGTAGAGTTAGAGAAAAGATGTATTTAGTGTCATTTTTTTCTCTTTAAGCATTTTTTTAGCAATTTTTATAGAAGAAGATAGCAATAAAAGGTGTTAAACAATGTAAAGTACGTTAAAAGTGCGACCATAGGAAATCGGATGAAAAATAATCTTTTCTATCCGGTTCAAATTAGCTGCAAATACTGGACACCTAGCCGTTAGAAAAAAACGATATTGACAATAACAGCAGACCGACAATTCCCTTGAGAAAGACCACAAAAGATGGTCGAAACGTCGGGTATTTCAAATAAAACGTTGTTTGATTAAAATCTCAGACCGTAAAAAGCCAAAAATTACTATTCAAAAATATAAAATTATTTTAAACATCTTTTCATCAGCATTTGTTGAGCTATTTACTTTTCACAATACAGTTTTCTAGAGATTTTACAGATCAGTTCATATAGAAATAAGATAAAATCACTATTGTAGCCTTCGTTTTAGGTTCAAATAGAAATTGTATAAATGTTCACGTTTGACAATGCTCCTGCAAATTTGAAAAAGGGGAAAACAGGTTAAAGATTTAAAATGAGGATCATGTAAAATAATGCCAAAACAAAAAAAAAATGAACTGCGCAAAAGATTATTTGCAACTTACTTTACACAAAACCGATGAATCGAGTAAATTAACCAAAATTTAAATTTATAAAAAACGGGAGATATAGCTCCCATTTTCCACATTCTGTTCTTTTGCTCTTTCTTTAATTGTTCGAAAATCATTTGTTTTAATATATAGAACACAGAGACTCGTTAAAACTCCTATCTTTGACAGTTTTGGTTTTGCTCATATAATTTTATTGAAATACGATCAATTTATCAAATTTTAAATTAAATATGGGAGAGTGGGAAATCATGGGCCACTTTTTTTCGTTGTTCCATGACTTTTTTTTATTATAAATGATAAAATGAAAATGAAAAAATAGTATGCTTTTCTACATTTTCAAGATATCATAAGGTATTTTTTTTTTATTTTTAACAAGTTATTTTCCCCCAATTTTGACTGTTTGAAAAAAGCAATATTTTTTGCATTTTGAAAAACGGTGGGGAATCGTGGGCCACCAAATCCAAATTGACCAAATAACATGCTAAATTTATGAGTTGACATATAACTGTGATTTCCTAACTCATTTCGTTAATTTAAAGCAATTTCAGATAATGAAATAAAAAAGAGAGCTGTGTATGATCGAATAGATTCCAAAACCTGGCTCGCGAACGTTTTGGCATAATCTATATATATAAAAATGAATTTCTGTCTGTCTGTCTGTCTGTCTGTCTGTCTGTCTGTTCCCTATAGACTCGGAAACTAATGAACCGATTTGCGTGAAACTTGGCATGTGTGGGTATTGGAGGCAGGGGAAGGTTCCTATTGTGGTTTGAGACCCCTCCCTTTCTCATAAAGGGGGGGAGGGGCCTTCCAAACAAAAGACAAATGTTTGCATAACTCGAGAACCAATCAAGCAAATGGTTAATCGAGCAAATGAAACCGAATTTGGCATCAAAATGTGTTTGAGTACGAAAAATACTTTTATGAATATTAAGTTCTCACCCCTCCATTCAATGGGGAGAACAGAAGGGGGGATGGTACTCCCTTTCAAGTTTATGCACAACTCAAGAATTTACTACGCAAACAAACCAGATTCGGCATGAGATGGTATTTCAACACGAGAAATTTTTCTATGTGAAACAATTCCTTTCTTGCAGTAGGATAATAGAATTGGGAAAATGGGAAGGGAAGAGAAAAGCTTACATTTTACTTTTTTTTTTACAAAATCCTATAAATGGACAAAACTTAACATGGAGAATCAATTGGGTATGATTCTATGGTTATTTGACACACCATTCTCCTTTCAGTGAGTAGGTACATGGGAGAAGGGGGGTAAGGCCAATACAATTTTGTTAGCATAAGTTCTCAATTTATGCTTTCGAAGCCAACAAATGGAAACAAATATGGCATGGAAAGGTACTTGGTTACGAGATATGTTTCAACGATTGCTATAGACCCTTACGCTTTACAGTGTAGAGAGGAGAAGAAAGGAAGGGGCTCCATACAATTGTTTTTGTAAAGATTAAAAAATTATCAACCAATGGGACTATATCTGATATAAGAGGATTTTTGGGAACGAAAAAATGGGTAGGATTATTAAAGATCACGATCTCCATTCAGTAAGGGGTGAAGGGAAGGACAGGGGGGGCTCTCTTATCAGTTTTTTAGCATAAATCCAGAACATATCAAGCAAAAATAACCATATTTTATGAACTAGATTGTTTGCGAACGATTAATTTGGGACCCTGCTTTTTTAAGGCGAAACTTAAGGAAACAGATAAAAATTATCAGATCTTTAACACAAATTTATAGATCAAGATTCAGAATATAAGTTTAAGTTATCTTTGTGTTGCAAATCGAAACTTCAGCTGCAGCTCTCATTTTATAACGGTTGCTTATGAATTACGTTACAATTTGATTTAGATAAAATAATCCCAACAAAACAATAAAAATTTAAATAATTCCTAAAAAATATCATTTGATTTTGAAAGGTGTAGCAAAGCACACCGGGTCAGCTAGTTTCTTATATAAAATGGACATAATATTTTTTATAACTCTTCATTTGGCATAAGAAAACTTTACAGATAGGGAAAACGTATTTAAAGTTTTGAATATGTATAAAAACATAAAAATATATGTGGTTCAAGATGTGTGGCCCACGATTCCCCACAAGCTATGATTTGCAAATTGGTTGCGTTTGTGTGACTTATTAATGTTTCATCAAAAATTCCTTTTCCACGTGAAAGATCATGACAAAACTAAGATCATAAGCGTATGAGCATATTTTTGGTATGAACTTTAGGTTCCCCAACGATGCAATTAGGGAGTGTATTTTTAATTATGAAAGTAAATTTTTCTAACTTTTTTAGTTTGATAAATAAAAGAAGCATATGATGCGTATTTGAGTCAACAACATATAGAAATATATGCCCACACAAAGCGACGACGATGACAGTTGGTTCGAGATTTTTATCTCAACACACATCTGAGATATTAAAAGTGGCCCAAGTTTCCCCATGGCCCATGATGCCCCACTCTCCCCTACTTGAAACTTCATTAACTCCCCCTGTGGAATTGCGAAGTTGGCAAAATCGAAGGGGGGAAGTGCGTGACAAAAGTAAAATTTGATGTTTGTTCTATTGGTATTGCTAACACCTTCATTAAAAGCTACCTTACAGGTCGGAAACAATTCATTTCTATCGAACTATCGACCAAACAGAAAGCTCTTTGGAACCTCTTGATGTGGGTGTACCGCAAGGCAGTAATATTGGGCCATTGTTATTCTCATTATACATCAACGATTTAAGCAATCTACCTTTACCCGGAATTCCCAGACTATTTGCGGATGACACTGCTTTGTTCTATCCTGAAATTTGCCCAAAGATTATTGTCAAACAAATGGAATAAGACTTAGAAATTCTTCACAAATACTTCAATAGTAACCTTCTAACTCTAAACTTATCGAAAACCAAGTACATGATTTTTCGCTCGTCCAGAAGAGTTATCACAAGCAGTAATCACCTTTTTTTCGTGAATTCTACAATTGAAAAATTTGACAACTTTTAATACTTGGGGTTGACACTGGACGAAACACTTTCCTGGATTCTTCATATAAGCAACATAATCAAAAAAAACATCGTCCTTGAGTGGCATTCAATGGAGAGTTAAAAATTGTGTACCTCGTCATGTTCTTATGAAATTTTACTTTGCATTCATTCATTCCCAGTTTAACTACCTTATCGCAGTGTGGGAGAGAGCATCTTTGTCTCTTCTTGCCCTGTTGCAGACGTTACAGAATCGTTGTATGAAAACTATCTTTAAACTACCTTTCCTCTATCCAACTTCACTTCTTTATTCAAGTACATCTCATTATGTTTAGCCTTTAACTAAATTGTGCAGCTTGCAAACATTAATGTACGTGTATGATAACTTAAACTCCACAGATAATAACCGTAATTTAGTGTTTTGAGAAGTATAGATTAAAGATTCTAATGAAACTCAAATTTTGAAATTTTGTCCACACTATCGCGAGATGATCGGCTTTGAATATTGAGTGCGATTTTTTGAAAATGTTCTAACTTTAGGTTAAGTTTTAGGTACAAAACTGAAACATTATATCTGAGCAAAATACCTCCAAAATAGCTATTGCTTATTATCTTTCAAATGAGATCGGAAGATTTGCATTATGTCCTAAAACGGCTGAGATATGAACAATCAAAATTTGCAAGTTTTTTAGCGGGTGATCCCAAACTTTTGGCCGGCAGTGTACTCGCTCTCGAATTACTCGTCAGTCAAATCATTTGCTTCAATGTCGCTGTTCAACATCTTTCGGTCAACGTAGAATCTCCTACATTAGACCATTATCTTACAACAGTCTTCCAGAAGTCTTGAAAAATACTAACAACCGTAGCTCTTTCAAAACCCAACTCATTCGTCACCTCAAAGGATTACTCTAGTCAATAACCAAATCACCTTGCCAGTTTTTTTTTGTGTATTAGTCAATAATTTTTTTATAAATTTAATTTAGTAGTAAAACTTTTTTCTAAATTTTTCTTTTGTAAAGCGTTAGTTTAATAGATTCTTGTTTAATTGTTGTTGTTTTTGTTAAACAAAATGGATCTCTTAAAAGGAAATCTTTTTCCACTGAGATTCATGTCTAAAATTAGTTTATAGTATCATACCATTTCCCCGCATAATAAAATATTTTTTTAAGTTCTCAGCATGAGTAAATTTTGCTCGCGTTAAGTTTTGTTGATAATTGTTTTTTGCTGTCAGGCATGCTTAGAACAGAAAGCGTCCATTACCAGGGGGCTCAAACGAGCCTCTTGGTGTGGGGGGTGTGGTTTGCCGCTTTACAAATTAAAAAAAAATGGAACCAGATTTGGCATCAATGTTCCAAAAATCAATCATTTTCGATTAGCCATGCTTTACTGCATTCAGAGCCAAAAAATCGAAGCAGTCAATTTTTCTTTATCCAACCAAATCATATAAACAATCATGCATGACAACGAAACTTCTGTATTTGAAACATTCCCTTCAGCAAAACATGATGTGCTAAAGAAGGATGCAGACTATCACCAACGAACGTCTCGATGACGATTGCCTTCCTTGATCATTTTCAACTTTCTAGGATCAGCTATCTGTGAAGAAATTTTTTTCATTTTTAGCTTTGCGTAGAAGGACAAAATCATGACTATGTAACTGCAATGAACTACCCAGCATGTGCTACGGCTTTTTGTGGTCCTGGTATTTCTTCAGATTTTTCCTTCTGAGACGTTCATGATCGTCTATCAGTAACGAACATTATAAACAACGATGCGATAATAGACGTTATTGAATGATTGTGGGAGCGGCGTTCGAAATGTATCATCAAGTATGTCGATCACCGTTGAAAAGCCACGTGACGAATAGCAACGGTAGTCCCCGATGGGTCATGGTATATTTTCTTGTATCTAGTTAGTGTTAATGTTCGACAAAAATTCAACTGAAACATTCACTCGGAGGTATGAGTATTCTAGCTTGAAACGAATCCTGTTTGCTTTGCTTGAGCGATTTTCCGAACATTGTTTGGCATGCAAGGGTATTTGGATACGAGAAACGTTTCATTGATTATTTGGGACCTCTGCATTCTTCCAGTGGTGGGGAAGAGGGCTTCCATACAATTTTTATTGCAAATTTCAGTAACTATTCGAACAAATGAAACCAAATTAGCTTGAGAGGATATTTGGATATGGGAAACTTCACCCGATTTGCAATGGGAGGATAGGGAGAGGGGAGGGGCTCATATTTTGCGATGCTCGATAAGTGATCGAGCGGGGCGAATCAAATTCGACATGCGAGTTTTTTTTTTGGGTGAACGAAATTTTCCCAACATAGTTTGAAGCTCTTCCCACATTTCATTTCATTTGAAAAACATAACGGGGGAGGGGGCTCTCATAAAATTTTTTGTAGAAAACGCAGTAAATGGAACTAAATTTGGCATAGGAGGATGTCTGAATACGGAAAATAGTTGTTGAACCCTCCTCCCTGATCCCAGTAAGCAAACATAAAGAGAAGAGGGGGCCACCACAGTTTATTTTAAAGATTTCAAGAGATACACAGTCGAAAGGCACCGAATGTGGTATGGGATTGTATTTATATGGGAGTAATGTTTCAATAATTATTTGGGACCCTTTCCTCTTATTGAGTGAGACAGGAAGAAGAGACAGGCGCCTAATACATTTTTATTGCATATCTATAGTATTAGTCATACGAAAGAAATCAACTTTAGTAGGGAAGGGTTTTTGAATGGAAAATTTTTCTTTGCTTTTTCGGGAACCCTCCAGTGAGGAGATGAATAGGTAAGAGGAGGATCTCATAATTTTTTTGCACAACTCGATAACTTTTTAAGCTATGGGATCGAATAAGTCATAGTAAAGTATATGAAAATTCTAATAAAAAACTATTCCTTTTTTTACAGTGGGGAGCTTGAAAAAAGAGAGGGGTGCACCCATACTATTTTCTTATAACTCGAGAAACGATTGAGCAAATATGTAATAGAAGAATTGGGGTACGAGAAACGTTTGCTAGATTATTAAACAGGGAGACTCTTATAATTTTATTTTAAGTGACTTGGGAAGTGTTCAAGCAAATGGAACAAAATTTTGCTTGGGAGAGGAATACTATATCATTTAAAAATTTCTTGTGGCAAAAATTAGGAACCTTTGAATAAATAAAAACAGAATCTTAATTTAAGATACAATATATTGGAAAATAAATTTAAGGACAGGTTTTGAAAACAGAAAAGAATATTTAAGAAAACAAGTAAAAATCTCTTTCGTTGAATTTTCGTCAATTTTTTAAAATTTAGCAAAGCACACCGGGTCAGCTAGTATTAAAAAAATTGCACATGTGTTCAAGAAATTATTTCCTTGTAACAAGGTTTCATAATCAGAAGATCACAACTCACAACACGTAAAACGCATATCATGCAGCAAATGGTCCCTTAAAATTTTCCATGGTCCCTGTGAAAGTGTCCGTTTTCCAGCCATATGTATGTAACGTAAGACACATTAGTTTAAATATTTGATCACACGGTGAGTGGATGAAACTATCAACCGTGTCCTTTTCCATCCTGATCCTCTTCCGCTGCAAAGGGAAAATCCCCCGAGCGCGACTGATGCTAATGATGATGATGACCGGTCTGTTCCATTTTAGACCATTCTGTAAGCAAACCTAAAGGTTTTTTTCTCTGTCGGGTGACTCGGCGACTCGGTTCCAATTTGCCATTTGTATTTATCACGAGCACCTGTTCCTTTGCTGTTCGGTGAATACAAACTACGCTTAACCTTTCGCTTTCCCTCTCTCGGCTGTCTGATTGTCTATCTGTTCGGCTATCTTTAAATCTCACCAGCAGCCCCTCTCGAAACCTTGTCCGTGATTGGCATTCGGTATCCACTGGGGAAACCAAGAATAGAACCATTAGCCAGACCAAAGGACGGCAGGCGACGATTCGTAGTAGTTTTGTTGGGACACAACATTCCAACCTACCCAGATTCTTCTCTTGGCCCAGTCAAACCGAAATCTACTCAATCACCAAACAGGAGCAATTTGTCCGAATTAGCACCTCATAGAACACATAATTCAAGCAATGAAGCGCACGTTCCTGGATTCTGGTTGCGAGAGTCCATGGAGAAAAATTGGACACACATATTTTATTTGGATCCCATTTGAATGGACTGGATATTTGTGATGTGATACGATGATGATTATGATAAGTACCTACCTCTTTAGAATTCAAGTGTAGATGTAATAGCTTTTTGAAATTGATTCAATTGAATTGATACCGCTTGTTGGGAGAGAGAAATTGAATTGTTGCAATAAAATCAGCCTGAGTTTGAATTGTATGAATTTATACCAAGCTAAAAAAAAAGGGTTAACCTTTGTATGTGAGCGCATGAAAGCGTAACAATTGAGGCTCTTTACAGAATTTATTGAATTTAAGAACCCTTCAATCTATGTAATTTCATGGTGATTTTATTATAACGTTTCGACTGTCTCCGTTAGTTTATCAACAAAGCAAAAACATTAAGAATGAACTGATAAGAAAAAAGGCTTGCTGTAATTATCAATAGAATCTTAAATCGAAAGTTACTGCATGTGCATTTTGTGGCTTTTTGTACGATGTGTGTTTTATATCAATTTGTATAAATTTCTCGCGTGCGCACCTTTCATTTTACAACACATGTTCACAACCTGGTCCTATATTGAGCCCAAATGAAGAACAAGCATGTATAAAAGCAATTGTCGTTCCTTTTTAACTCGCTATAGATCCATGCTAAACAAAGGCTAATTGATCTGGCAGTGACTCCGTTGTTAAGTATAATCGCTGACGTTTCTTTTGTCAATCCAGGATCATAAAATTCACTTACATTACAGCTTACTTCATTTTCTATGAAACTGTTTTTAAATTTTTGATTTCCAACTATCTCAACTGCTTCAACAATTTGTTTCTTTAAAAATTTGGTCGCCTACAATTCTCGATTTTTCCACCAAGAAATAACGATAAAGGGTGATACGGTCACAATTTGGTCAAGGGAAAACGCGTGTAAATCGGAGAAATCATTTATTTAAAAAATCGAATTAAATTTCTTTTTCAAGTTTAATTAGTATAAAATTCAGGAAAAATACTCAGTTAGGCTTCCGCTTTTCCAAATCCGAATTGCCGGGCATTATGCTTAACTCCTGCCATCAATTTGCCTTGAACTGCTGCTTGTTCTTAGCAGTTTTTTTGGTCTTCTTTAGGTTCCGCTTGACAATAGCCCAGTATTTCTCAATTGGGCGGAGCTCTGGCATGTTGGGAAGGTTCTTGTCCTTGGGAACCACCTGCACGTTGTTGGCGGTGTACCACTCCATAGCCTTTTTACCGTAATGGCAAGATGCCAAATCCGGCCAAAACAGTACGGAACATCCGTGTTTCTTCAGGAAAGGCAGCAGACGTTTATTTAAACACCTTTTCACGTAAATTTCTTGGTTGACAGTTCCGGAAGCTATGAAAATGCTGCTTTTCAAGCCACAGGTACAGATGGTTTGCCAAACCAGATATTTCTTCGCGAACTTTGACAGTTTCATGTGCTTGAAAATATCTCCTACCTTTCCCCTTCCTTTTTCCGTATAAAACTCCTATCCCGGAAGCTGCTTGTAGTCGGCTTTGACGTAGGTTTCGTCGTCCAATACCACGCAGTCAAACTTCGTCAGCATCGTCGTGTGCAGCCTCCGGGATCGCGCTTTGGCCGTCGTATTTTGTTTATCATCGCGATTTGGAGTCACTACCTTCTTGTAAGTCGATAGTCCGGCTCGTTTTTTGGCTCTATGCAGGGTTGTAGACGATACACCCAGATTCTTTGCGGCATATCGGAAAGAGAGGTGAGGGTTTCGCTTGAAATTACCGGCAACTCTCTTTGTTGTTTCAGCGGCCTCCGGTTTTCGATTTTCCCCCGATCGACAAACGTTTCCCAAACACTTTAATCACATTTGTAGTGGTAGTTTTGGCAACGTTTAGCGATTTTGCCAGCTTTGCGTGCGAGTAGCACGGGTTTTTGCGATGCGCGAGCAAAATTTAGAGACGCTGCTCTTCTTCCAGGGACGGCAATTTGACAACAGAAGAGTGATTTTCACACACACACACACACACACACACACACACACACACACACACACACACACACACACACACACACACACACACACACACACACACACACACACACACACACACACACATACACACACACACACACACACACACACACACACATACACACACACACACACACACACACACACACAAAAACACACACACACACACACACACACACACACACACACACACACACACACACACACACACACACACACACACACACACACACACACACACACACACACACACACACACACACACACACACACACACACACACACACACACACACACACACACACACACACACACACACACACACACACACACACACACACACACACACACACACACACACACACACACACACACACACACACACACACACACACACACACACACACACACACACACACACACACACACACACACACACACACACACACACACACACACACACATACACACACACACACACACACACACACTAAATTTTCACCACTTTTTGGATTTTGAAAAATGGTGGGGAATCGTGGGCCACCAAATCCAAATTGACCAAATAACATGCAAAGTTTATGAGTTGACCCAAAACTGTGATTTCCTAATTCATTTCGTTATTTAAAAGCAATTTCAGATGATGAAATAAAAAAGGGAGCTGTGTATGATCGGATAGATTACAAAACCTGGCTCGCGAACGTTTTGGCAAAATTTCATTTGGCATAAGAAAACTTCACAGATTGGTAAAACGTATTTTAAGTTCTGAATGTGTATAAAAACATAAAAATATAGGTGATTCAAGATGTGTGGCCACGATTCCCCACAAGCTATGATTTGCAAATTCGTTGCGTTTGTGTGGCTTATTGATGTTTCATCAAAAATTCCTTTTCCACGTGAAAGATCATGACAAAACTAAGATCATAAGCGTATGAGCATATTTTTGTTATGCACTTTAGGTTCCCCGTCGATAAAATTAGCGGGTTTTTTTTTTTAATTATGTAAGTTAATTTTTCTATTTTTTTTAGCTTGAAGAAGCATATGATGCGTATTTCAGTCAACAACATATAGGAATACAAGGCCGTGCAAACGGGGGGGGGGGGGGGGTTTAGGGGTTTAACCCCCCCCCCCCATGGAGATTTTTTTCAAGTAAAATTTTCACCGTAGTTTCGAAAAAATACACATTAAAAGGTCTTTAAAAATAAGTGTTAACACGCAAGTCAGAAATTTGGCTCGCCTCCGGCGGAATTTCCTCTTGAATCTCAAGACTAAACATTTAATTTTACGACACTATATGACGTTCATGAGTTGATACTTATTTTAAATTGTAAATTTCGATTAATCTTTTGTATTGAAACTTTTAACTTGAATCACAAGAACCTTACCTCGTCTTTAGTGTAGAAGAGTAACTAAACAAGAACTTCAAAATGAATTAATCGAATCGACAAGTTGAAAACCATGTAACAAGCGTTTTACTCCCAGAGAATTAGAAAACAAAATCTATTCTAATACCATTTACCTTATGTATGTATGTATGTATATCTACCACCCAGCTAGCAAGGCGCAGCCAGTAGCAGCGAGCAACTTTTTCTTTATAACTTGTTCAAGATTCAGAGACCAAATGAACCAAAATGCCTTTGAATGGACTGTTACAAATGAAAAGAAGTTCAAGCAGAGGCACTTGAACTTCTAGATAGGGATAGGATTGAGTTTTCTCCATCGAAAGAACAAATTGCAATCACAAAATCTCTGAGTCGAGCCGTTATAATGAAAAGCGCTCCACTGGGTGTGGAGACGAGCCCGTCTTCAATCCACGATTCCATAAAATGAGGTAGCCCAATGCTCTCCTCAAAGAATCGCTTCATTAAGATGCCCGGATGGATCCCCCAAGCCCCAATTTAAGAAAAATAATTACAATATAATTATATTTATTCAATTACCTGGTTCCCGATCTGAAAAAAAAAATGATTTTATTAATTCGATAAAACATATAAAATGAAATACTATGAAAAGCGATTTTTAGAGGAGATGAGATGCTTTCACCTTCCACTGTTCATAAAACCCCCCTCTTTTCAGTTTTCAATTAATGCTCTACCACTAGATACACTCCTGCGACCCGAAATTTCAAAAACTTAGCTAGTAAACTACCACGCTTTCAAACTCATTTTTTTTTTGCTCACACCGCATTATAACTTGACGAGCGCGATTATCCCATCCTTTAAAACATTAGCTTGATTTTGACCTTTCAAAAAAAACACAACACTATCGAAACTACCTTCTCGCTTACAAAATAACTTCCCACTTATCGAGTTAATTGTATTCCCACCCTGACATATCACAACCCTGACGTATCACAACAGCCGCCCTCTCCCACTTAACGAGCCGCCTGTTCTTAGCTCTGAGAGCCTTTCACTCCGCTCTTCAACTTGAAATAGCCCACGTTTACATTTAAATCGGTAGCCAAGCGCTACACTCACACCGTTACAGCCTTCATTGCTGTTTCCCTCATAGCTGTCATAGCACACGATACCCTTCTCACCACAGCCATCGAATCCCTCCTCTTTCACTGACCATAAACGTGTCGGATATGTGTTCAAAATCCGCACGCACACTACTGATTTCCATCAGCACTCAGATTCGCGCAAGTAAACCGCGATTCCAAAATTACACCTCCATCCGTGCTTTTTTCGAATCTCAGCCGCTCTCTCCGAACTTTACACGGACGCCCTTCACTTCACTTTGCCTTTCACTTCACTTTGCCCTCCACCCAACCTTTTTCTTCACATCCGCAAAATCGGTTTTGAAAATGGCCTCCGAAAATGCCGAACGCGAGAATACCGCACAGCTATTTACATATAAAAGCTGATTCCTGCCTTTAAGCAGCACCATACTTTTCGCATAACTCACGCAATATCGCTTAGGAAGCAACGACAAGATTTTAACAAAAAACCACACGCGCAAAAATAAAAGAATTTCCGACCACCGCGCCAATCACGTCTGTACCCGCTCACGGACTCTCTCGGAATGTCCTAATACCATTTACCTTATAACTATAAATTTGATTGAAATTGAATCATTTATGTCTTAAAAAATGTTGTGCTGATATGAAATTTTGTTCAAGAAACCAAATTCAGTCTCAATTATATATTGTTTTTGTTTTTGTCAGGTTTTGATAAATTACACAATCCAAAAATTTAAAACGTAATTTTGACTAATTTGGTGCCCTGAATCAAAATATTAAATTTTTTTATCAGCTTTTTTTATTGAAATAACTTTTCAAAACAGGTCAAAATTATTTAAGAAAGCAAAACTTGAAAACAAATACATAACATTTTGAAATAAAATATTTGAATCAATTATCGACTTTCATCAAGACTTCAAGTCACTGAGTTCTGCGATAAAAGTTATAGAAGTTTTCTTTTTGTTTACTTTTCTCATTTAACGAATTTGTAAAGAAGTTTTAAACCAAATGGAATTTGGTTCTGACAATAATGTCAAAATTACTTGTACTGATAGCTTTCCCAAGTTTTAAAAACGGTTTAATATTACTTTTTTAGAACATGCATCATCTTCATCATCAAAATATTATTTCTTATTTGAATGAAATATAATAAACGAAATCAGAATCAGATTTCTTCTTGAATGTATGTTTGATAGATAAACAGTTATCAATGATTGATTTAGCTTAGCTTAGCTTAGCTTGATTGACTACTCACATCCACCTTTAATCATTGAATCCGAAATGTTTCATCAACATTTTTCATTCATGTAAATTAACCAACGCAAGTTCAGTCTTTAAATCTTTAAGTCTTCTTCAGTTTTAAATTAAGAAAATATCATTATGAAAAACAAAAACATTTCGAATTCCACGATCGCAGGCGTGGCTCAGTAGAACGAGTTCTACATCACCAATGGCTGCTACTCCGTGATTGACCGAGGCCATCAGTTTTGTTCAGAGGTCTAATGAATGGAGCCTGGGATTGGCAACACATTCACAATGCTCAAACCTGATGCTCTCTCTTTGAACGTCAATAACGGCGCCGGCTACGTGAAGGATGAAAGATCAATTTTGTGCCTTAGGACCGAGGTCACCTCTGCATCCTAGCAAAGCAATTTTCTTTTAGAGGTTTGGGTTCAAGGATTTGATTGGGAGACACTTTTGACTAGTGTGATCAAAACTATTGTCACTACCCTACTGAAACCTAAACAAAATCTGCCTTTATTTTGAAGTATTTTCAATGAGATTTATTTCTCACCTAAAATCAGTAAATTTATGGATTAGATAAACTAGTTGAAAACGTCTTCAACGAATTTAGAAATCTATTGCAAACCAATCACAAATGTTACTAAACTTTACTCTTATTTAATTGATTGATTTGGTTATTTCTGAATTGGTCGACTATTAAATACTGAAAAGATCAATTAATTTCAACAAATAAAAAGCGTTTATTCGTAAAATTGTTTGCATATATGGTTACTTTTTAGGCGATAACGCTATGACATAAAAGTTATTAATTTTTTTTCCTGATTTTGCTTAAATGCTTAAAGAAACAACGAATAATGGAAGGAATTAGTCATTTTTTTTATTTTATAATGTATTTTGGCTTAGCATTCCCTACCTTAATGTAGGAAAGACGCAGGACGAATTTTTTCAATTGTTATCTCATTGCGAAAGCGCGTTTAGTAAACACCGTTTACTTTCAATTTTATTTAATTTTATCTTCATTTTTAAGTCACATTATTTCGTAGATGTGTGTCTAATTGCCGTAGCAAAAAACATAGCTGTTATAATAAACACCTTAGACCGTAAAGTAATAATACAATAAAAATGCAGACTATAGATTTAAAGAATTATATACTTTCGCAAATGATGTTTAATGATTCTTGAGACTAAATTTTCTGGTTTATCTTGATGTTGTTTTGATTTGTTCAGTCTTATGAAAAAAATCTTATCAATTGATGGACGAAATCATCAATATACTTGTTGAAAACACTCGACTCATATCGGCTAGCATATAAGTTTCTATGCAATCCAAGTTTTGAAATGTTTCCGAAATTCGGAACGAAATATTTCCTGCCTGCAAATATCTACGGTGTCAAAACCTCTAAAATAGGTTTTTTTTTCAAATTATTTTAAAACATCATTTGAGAATGATGAATAATAACTAATAATGTATAAATTTGCAATGTACTTATCTTTACACCATCCTTAGATTATCGGAGAAGCTGGATTTCAGTCTAAGTTGGTCCGGAAGGCATAGCATCAGTCTCCTTTACCGCAGCGTCTCAAAAACTTAACACTTATTCCTCCGATTCGAACGCCGAAAATCCACTTTCTTTACATTAAACACTACCAAACATTGGACCACTATTAAACTTTGTAAACGTTATAACTGGATTTTTGCTAAAATTCCCTGTTTGTTTATAAATTTTCGGAAGCAAGCTTAAACAGTTATCAATGATTGATTTCACTCAAAACTTACACATTTTAAAAGTTCATATAATCAAAACTAAATGTGCTAGTTCAAATTTGACAAAAGATTCAAGACGCCAAAATCTACCAAATCAAGCTTTAAAACATAAGCATTAAAATTCTGTTCCCTTGATTTATCACATAAATTCTATTAATAAGTTTTTATAATGGCAAGTCGTGTTTATTGAAAAAAAATCCTTCTTTAATGTTCAAACTCCATTATTTTCAGCTTAATTTTTTTTTTATTTTCAAATTTTTTAATTAAATTTTATACGGCAGTTTTTTTTTTAAATTTTGAAATAAATTTATCGAATTTTAAAGAAGAGCTATTTATATTTAAAGAAACATTTTCGATAAGTTTGTCTATGTTTTTCAATTTTCACGAGAATTCGATTCACGAGAATAATTTTGTTTCATGCGAAAAACCCAAATTTTATTCAAAAAAAATCATCTACAGGATTTTCATTCTGGAATTGATTCTTTATTAAAAATATTTGCTGTTAACCTTCCAAAGTCGTTCGGGTCAATATGACCCGAAGCGCACATTCAAATCATCATAACTCTTCGAGAAAAAATCGCAATACACGAAATACACAATCTGTAGTACCAGGCAACTTCCGGTGGTCACAGTGGTGGTCAGTTCCGGAAGTGCTCCCTCAAAAAAATCCGTAATTAGGCTGTTCGGGTCTATATGACCCGAGAGTTTGCGTAAGTTCTCCTGGCCGCAAATATTGACCGATTTCGATGAATTTTAATTCATTGTATAGATAATTTATTCTAGTTTCTCAATATTGAAAAATTAAGTCAAAATATTTTACAAAATCACCAGTAGCTGATTCCGAATGAAAAAAGTCCCGAAAAAGAGCTCTTTTTAGAATGCCTATAACTTGAGACAGGTTTCAAATATTGCGCTGATTTTATAATATTTGGAATTGTCAAGAATAAATCTTTCCATGGATGTATAAATTTTTGGTGGTCCAAAGGAAGTTTTGGCCGCTATCCCGGAACTTCCGGTAGAAAAAATTCTTACTTCAAAAAAGTCACCCAATTTTGGCTTTGCATTGCTGTATCTCGGTTACCAATGGATCGATTCTCTAAATTCAAATTTTATTTTTTTTTCGTTAACTTTATTATTATTTTCGTAGAACCTAGTTGGTTCCTCAAAAATCTCAGTTGTTCAGTATATGGTAATGAAACTCACATCTTTTTTGTCATTTTTCAAACTCCCCCTCGTGTCGGTGGGTTTACGCGATTTTGTTAGCGTGATTTCTCTAAAATTTGAACTCAAATTGGTCACTTTTTATATACCTAGAGATTCATTAGAACCTCCTCTTTCGATCGACATACATTTTGTGTGGAGTTGTGAAAATTTGTAGCAACGTTTTTCGAATTTACTGAAAGCTGCCAGATTTCAACCAGTTTGGTCCACGTTTTCAACAGGTTGGTGTACAAATCTCGCACCCCTCACGTAGCTGCGGGAGAAACAAATCCTGTAGCTCTCTTTTTGTCGCTCGCCAAATCTACCACCCAACTCAGCAGCAGGAGGAACTGCCGTCTCGCCGCGTGGTTTGTTGATTGATTGTGCTGTTTTATTTCAAGCAGTGTCTACTGCAGGAGACACAAAATCTATGATTCAAGTAACAAATATTCTGAAATTTTAATCAGAAACTTTAATCGGAAATCGGAATTTGAATCGGAATCTGAAATTAGAATCTGAAATTTGAAATTAAATCTGAATCTGAAATCTAAATCTGAATCTGAATCTGAAATCTGAATCTGAAATCTGAATCTGAAATCTGAATCTGAAATCTGAATCTGAAATCTGAATCTGAAATCTGAATCTGAAATCTGAATCTGAAATCTGAATCTGAAATCTGAATCTGAAATCTGAATCTGAAATCTGAATCTGAAATCTGAATCTGAAATCTGAATCTGAAATCTGAATCTGAAATCTGAATCTGAAATCTGAATCTGAAATCTGAATCTGAAATCTGAATCTGAAATCTGAATCTGAAATCTGAATCTGAAATCTGAATCTGAAATCTGAATCTGAAATCTGAATTTGAAATCTGAATCTGAAATCTGAATCTGAAATCTGAATTTGTAATCTGAATCTGAAATCTGAATCTGAAATCTAAATCTGAATCTGAAATCTGAATCTGAAATCTGAATCTGAAATCTGAATCTGAAATCTGAATCTGAAATCTGAATCTGAAATCTGAATCTGAAATCTGAATCTGAAATCTGAATCTGAAATCTGAATCTGAAATCTGAATCTGAAATCTGAATCTGAAATCTGAATCTGAAATCTGAATCTGAAATCTGAATCTGAAATCTGAATCTGAAATCTGAAATCTGAAATCTGAATCTGAAATCTGAATCTGAAATCTGAATCTGAAATCTGAATCTGAAATCTGAATCTGAAATCTGAATCTGAAATCTGAATCTGAAATCTGAATCTGAAATCTGAATCTGAAATCTGAATCTGAATCTGAAATCTGAATCTGAAATCTGAATCTGAAATCTGAATCTGAAATCTGAATCTGAAATCTGAATCTGAAATCTGAATCTGAAATCTGAATCTGAAATCTGAATCTGAAATCTGAATCTGAAATCTGAATCTGAAATCTGAATCTGAAATCTGAATCTGAAATCTGAATCTGAAATCTGAATCTGAAATCTGAATCTGAAATCTGAATCTGAAATCTGAATCTGAAATCTGAATCTGAAATCTGAATCTGAAATCTGAATCTGAAATCTGAATCTGAAATCTGAATCTGAAATCTGAATCTGAAATCTGAATCTGAAATCTGAATCTGAAATCTGAATCTGAAATCTGAATCTGAAATCTGAATCTGAAATCTGAAATCTGAATCTGAAATCTGAATCTGAAATCTGAATCTGAAATCTGAATCTGAAATCTGAATCTGAAATCTGAATCTGAAATCTGAATCTGAAATCTGAATCTGAAATCTGAATCTGAAATCTGAATCTGAAATCTGAATCTGAAATCTGAATCTGAAATCTGAATCTGAAATCTGAATCTGAAATCTGAATCTGAAATCTGAATCTGAAATCTGAATCTGAAATCTGAATCTGAAATCTGAATCTGAAATCTGAATCTGAAATCTGAATCTGAAATCTGAATCTGAAATCTGAATCTGAAATCTGAATCTGAAATCTGAATCTGAAATCTGAATCTGAAATCTGAATCTGAAATCTGAATCTGAAATCTGAATCTGAAATCTGAATCTGAAATCTGAATCTGAAATCTTTTTTTTTTTTTTTTTTTTTTGTATGTTTTATTTATCGAGGGATTAACCAGATGTTTTCACCCTCCCATTTCGTGTATCATATTTTACATATCAGATTAAATCACTGAGTTCACTTTTTCTTATAAACTCTAGCACTTTTTTTTCTTTGTTTTTTTCATTTTGTAGCACTGATTGTAAAGTTGTTTCTCGTAGTAAATCACTTCTTTGTGTGTTGTATTTTATACATTCTATTAGAATGTGTTTCACTGTTAACACCACATTGCAGGTACTGCACACTGGAGGTTCTTCCTTCTTCAACAGGTAATCGTGCGTAATTTTCGTGTGGCCAATTCTTAGCCTTGTCAGGATACGTTGGTCTTTTTTGTTTTCTACGTCTTTCCACTTGTCGGTATCTGATTTCACTTCTCTCAATTTGATTGTTGTGTTGATTCTCCATTTTGATGAATGTTGTCTCGAAATAATCGATTTCACCCATTTTAGGGTGTCTGCTTTCGGTGTTCCAGTTTCCAGCATTTCGGCTTCCCTCCCTGCGTTTGCCAGACGATCTGCTGCTTCATTTCCGGTTATGCCTACGTGGCTTGGGACCCAGATAAATGTAACTTTTTTTAAGTTAACATGTTTATAGATTTTTTGTATAATCGGATGCTTTACTCCGGATTCCAAAGCCATAAGAACACTAGCTGAGTCCGTGTAAATTGCGGTTGGTATGTTGATGTTATTCATAGCAAGAAGCACGGCTGTTGCTTCTGCGGAAAAAATTGAATAATTTTCTGGGAGTTGTCTCGAAACGTTTTCCATATCTGGGTGAAAAACTCCAATGCCTATTTTTCCTTCTGATAGGGAGCCATCAGTGAAACATTCTGCTTTATGTAGGTACTTGTTGTTTTTCAGTGAGGTGAACAAGGCAACTGCTTGTCTACTATTTCCACCGGATTTGAAATGACGTTTTATAGTCCAGTCGATATTTGGTGGCTTCTCGTACCAGTTCCTCGTTGTTTCTGATGACAATTTGAGTATTGGTGGTAGTCGATGGTAAGTAATTTCATGCAGCATTCTATTCGCTCTGTTCAGAAGGAAATTTTCGCTTACTCTACTCCTTTCCGCAATCCAGGTTGCCTTTCTTGCCCATGTAATTGCTGCAAGGGAAGTGAACGGAAGTACTCCATTTTCTACACATAGTGCCTCAATGGGTGATGTGCAGAATGCTCCAGAAACAGTTCGGAGCATGTTGTTGTAGACTGTTTCTAGTTGAATAATTTCCTCCGGTTCGAATATTTCACATCCGTAAAATAATTTAGAAACCACTGTTGCGAACCCTATTTTTAATAGAGTTTCACGATTCCCCAGGCTGGCTAAAATTTTTAAGAATCTGATTCGGTGTGCGCATTCTTTTTTAGTATTTTTCAAGTGTGTGTTAGCATTTCCGTTCTGGTTCAGTGTAACTCCTAGAATTCTTGCAGTTCTAGTGCGTTCTATCTCAACTCCATCAGCTGTCAGTTTTCTTTGGAGGAAAAATCGGTGTCTTTTCCCCTTTGTTCCACAGCATGTATGTAGTAATGAACTTTTTCGTGCGTTGATCGAAAATCCATTTTTTTGGGCCCATTTCAAAATGCAGTCAATGCCGTATTGTAGTTTCTTTCGGCATACCGCTATAAATTTTCCACCCACAACCAGGAGAATATCATCTGCATAAATGAGGACCGAAATATTTCTAGGGATGGTCTCGAATATTCCATTCATAACTAGTATGAATAGGGTCGGTGATAGTACTGATCCCTGCGGAACTCCTGTTAGTTGAGGGCGTGCTGAGGAGACTGCTCCTCCGATCGCAACGTAAAACGAGCGGTTTGTGAGGAAATTTTTTGTTACTTGGTAAATGCGATTTCCAACTTTTGCTCGTTCCATTGCTCGAAGAATTCCGGGGCGCCATGTTCTATCGAACGCTTTGGCTAGGTCTAATGAAACAATTTCTGAATGCATTCTTTCATGTCGATGTTCGTTAAGAATGTCTTTCAGCTGACTAAGGTGGCTAGTGGTTCCCATTCCACTTCGAAAGGCATGTTGATTGGGGTGAAGAAGATTGTTGGCTTCGAGATGTTGCTGAAGTCTACGGTTGATAAGTCGCTCGTAAATTTTTCCCAAGCAAGAGGTCAGTGCAATCGGTCGAAGGTTGTCTGCTCCTTCCGAGTTTCCTCCGTGCTTAGGTATCGGGATCACCTTACTGACTTTCCATTTTTCAGGATATTCTCCATTTTGCCATAAAGTGTTAAGAGTTTCAAGTATAATAGCTTTTGCTTCGGGGGGCATGTTTTTAATCATACAGTATGAGATTTCATCCGGCCCGAATGACTTTCCGGTGCATTTTTTTAGCGCAATATTAAGTTCTGTTGTCGAAAAATTTCGATCTATGATGTCATTAGCGGCTATAGAAATAGGTGGTGAGTATTGGTTTGTTAAAGATGGCGCATAGTGATCGGTGGTGAATGTTTCTTGAAATACATCTGCAATATAGTCCGCAATTTTCTGTGGGTCACTAGTGTATTCTCCCCTTATTGTCATTCTTCTAGTTCTACTGGATTTGCGACCAGTTATGATTCCGAAATTTTGCCATAGTTTTGAAACTGGAGTAAATTCATTGAACGAGGTTGCAAAAATTTCCCATGCCTTTTTCTTCTCTTCTTTGATGATGTCTCTCGATTCCCTTTTTGCTTTACGAAATTGTTCGTTTTTTATCGGCCATGAATCATCTGACCGGTTGGTTTTTTTTAAGATTTTCCATTTTTCTTTTCTGTCTTTGATTTTTGAGCTTATTTCCTCAGTCCACCAGGGAGCAAACTTTGATGCTGTTCTCCCTTTTGTACGAGGGATGCATCTTTTTGCTGTTTGGAAAATAGTGGATGTAACATTTTCAATATTCGGTCGAGCAATGGCAAAAAGTTCGTCGCTTATTATCACTTGATATGTTTCCCAGTTCGCTTCATTCAACTTCCATTTTATCACCGCAGGCACTGTAGGGCATGGACCATCCAGCTCTACTAGGATCGGTATGTGGTCACTATTTCCTGGCTCAGGGAGGGTTGACCATTTGAATCTGTTTACAGTGGATGACGATGAAAACGTTAAATCGATAGCCGTGTCAAATTGGTTTTGTATAGGACTGAATCTGGTTTTCGATCCGTCGTTTAGCGGGATCAGTTCGTTGTTCGCCGCCCACGTTGCAACGCTTTCGCCCATTCTGTTAGTGGAGTCGTCCCATGTGAAATGGCGGGCATTGAAATCGCCACCCACCAGAAAAGGGGGAGTGATCTCCCGAATCAGTGATTCTAATGCTTCTTCCGCCCTTTTATAAAAGCCGCTTTTAAAATGGTTGTAGACGCACACAAGGGTGATTTTTAGTGGCGAAAAAAGTCTAACTACAACGGCAGGAATTTGTGGATCGGTTTCAACTATTTCATGTGGCACTTCTTTGAGAATTCCCATAACAGCGTGACCTTTCCTTGCGTTTGGGGAGAAGCTTGTTTTGTAAATATGGTAGTTCTTTTTAACAATTGAGTTATAGGAATCTGAAATCTGAATCTGAAATCTGAATCTGAAATCTGAATCTGAAATCTGAATCTGAAATCTGAATCTGAAATCTGAATCTGAAATCTGAATCTGAAATCTGAATCTGAAATCTGAATCTGAAATCTGAATCTGAAATCTGAATCTGAAATCTGAATCTGAAATCTGAATCTGAAATCTGAATCTGAAATCTGAATCTGAAATCTGAATCTGAAATCTGAATCTGAAATCTGAATCTGAAATCTGAATCTGAAATCTGAATCTGAAATCTGAATCTGAAATCTGAATCTGAAATCTGAATCTGAAATCTGAATCTGAAATCTGAATTTGTAATCTGAATCTGAAATCTGAATCTGAAATCTAAATCTGAATCTGAAATCTGAATCTGAAATCTGAATCTGAAATCTGAATCTGAAATCTGAATCTGAAATCTGAATCTGAAATCTGAATCTGAAATCTGAATCTGAAATCTGAATCTGAAATCTGAATCTGAAATCTGAATCTGAAATCTGAATCTGAAATCTGAATCTGAAATCTGAATCTGAAATCTGAATCTGAAATCTGAATCTGAAATCTGAATCTGAAATCTGAATCTGAAATCTGAATCTGAAATCTGAATCTGAAATCTGAATCTGAAATCTGAATCTGAAATCTGAATCTGAAATCTGAATCTGAAATCTGAATCTGAAATCTGAATCTGAAATCTGAATCTGAAATCTGAATCTGAACTCTGAATCTGAAATCTGAATCTGAAATCTGAATCTGAAATCTGAATCTGAAATCTGAATCTGAAATCTGAATCTGAAATCTGAATCTGAAATCTGAATCTGAAATCTGAATCTGAAATCTGAATCTGAAATCTGAATCTGAAATCTGAATCTGAAATCTGAATCTGAAATCTGAATCTGAAATCTGAATCTGAAATCTGAATCTGAAATCTGAATCTGAAATCTGAATCTGAAATCTGAATCTGAAATCTGAATCTGAAATCTGAATCTGAAATCTGAATCTGAAATCTGAATCTGAAATCTGAATCTGAAATCTGAATCTGAAATCTGAATCTGAAATCTGAATCTGAAATCTGAATCTGAAATCTGAATCTGAAATCTGAATCTGAAATCTGAATCTGAAATCTGAATCTAAAATCTGAATCTGAAATCTGAATCTGAAATCTGAATCTGAAATCTGAATCTGAAATCTGAATCTGAAATCTGAATCTGAAATCTGAATCTGAAATCTGAATCTGAAATCTGAATCTGAAATCTGAATCTGAAATCTGAATCTGAAATCTGAATCTGAAATCTGAATCTGAAATCTGAATCTGAAATCTGAATCTGAAATCTGAATTTGTAATCTGAATCTGAAATCTGAATCTGAAATCTAAATCTGAATCTGAAATCTGAATCTGAAATCTGAATCTGAAATCAGAATCTGAAATCTGAATCTGAAATCTGAATCTGAAATCTGAATCTGAAATCTGAATCTGAAATCTGAATCTGAAATCTGAATCTGAAATCTGAATCTGAAATCTGAATCTGAAATCTGAATCTGAAATCTGAATCTGAAATCTGAATCTGAAATCTGAATCTGAAATCTGAATCTGAAATCTGAATCTGAACTCTGAATCTGAAATCTGAATCTGAAATCTGAATCTGAAATCTGAATCTGAAATCTGAATCTGAAATCTGAATCTGAAATCTGAATCTGAAATCTGAATCTGAAATCTGAATCTGAAATCTGAATCTGAAATCTGAATCTGAAATCTGAATCTGAAATCTGAATCTGAAATCTGAATCTGAAATCTGAATCTGAAATCTGAATCTGAAATCTGAATCTGAAATCTGAATCTGAAATCTGAATCTGAAATCTGAATCTGAAATCTGAATCTGAAATCTGAATCTGAAATCTGAATCTGAAATCTGAATCTGAAATCTGAATCTGAAATCTGAATCTGAAATCTGAATCTGAACTCTGAATCTGAAATCTGAATCTGAAATCTGAATCTGAAATCTGAATCTGAAATCTGAATCTGAAATCTGAATCTGAAATCTGAATCTGAAATCTGAATCTGAAATCTGAATCTGAAATCTGAATCTGAAATCTGAATCTGAAATCTGAATCTGAAATCTGAATCTGAAATCTGAATCTGAAATCTGAATCTGAAATCTGAATCTGAAATCTGAATCTGAAATCTGAATCTGAAATCTGAATCTGAAATCTGAATCTGAAATCTGAATCTGAAATCTGAATCTGAAATCTGAATCTGAAATCTGAATCTGAAATCTGAATCTGAAATCTGAATCTGAAATCTGAATCTGAAATCTGAATCTGAAATCTGAATCTGAAATCTGAATCTGAAATCTGAATCTGAAATCTGAATCTGAAATCTGAATCTGAAATCTGAATCTGAAATCTGAATCTGAAATCTGAATCTGAAATCTGAATCTGAAATCTGAATCTGAAATCTGAATCTGAAATCTGAATCTGAAATCTGAATCTGAAATCTGAATCTGAAATCTGAATCTGAAATCTGAATCTGAAATCTGAATCTGAAATCTGAATCTGAAATCTGAATCTGAAATCTGAATCTGAAATCTGAATCTGAAATCTGAATTTGTAATCTGAATCTGAAATCTGAATCTGAAATCTAAATCTGAATCTGAAATCTGAATCTGAAATCTGAATCTGAAATCTGAATCTGAAATCTGAATCTGAAATCTGAATCTGAAATCTGAATCTGAAATCTGAATCTGAAATCTGAATCTGAAATCTGAATCTGAAATCTGAATCTGAAATCTGAATCTGAAATCTGAATCTGAACTCTGAATCTGAAATCTGAATCTGAAATCTGAATCTGAAATCTGAATCTGAAATCTGAATCTGAAATCTGAATCTGAAATCTGAATCTGAAATCTGAATCTGAAATCTGAATCTGAAATCTGAATCTGAAATCTGAATCTGAAATCTGAATCTGAAATCTGAATCTGAAATCTGAATCTGAAATCTGAATCTGAAATCTGAATCTGAAATCTGAATCTGAAATCTGAATCTGAAATCTGAATCTGAAATCTGAATCTGAAATCTGAATCTGAAATCTGAATCTGAAATCTGAATCTGAAATCTGAATCTGAAATCTGAATCTGAAATCTGAATCTGAAATCTGAATCTGAAATCTGAATCTGAAATCTGAATCTGAAATCTGAATCTGAAATCTGAATCTGAAATCTGAATCTGAAATCTGAATCTGAAATCTGAATCTGAAATCTGAATCTGAAATCTGAATCTGAAATCTGAATCTGAAATCTGAATCTGAAATCTGAATCTGAAATCTGAATCTGAAATCTGAATCTGAAATCTGAATCTGAAATCTGAATCTGAAATCTGAATCTGAAATCTGAATCTGAAATCTGAATCTGAAATCTGAATCTGAAATCTGAATCTGAAATCTGAATCTGAAATCTGAATCTGAAATCTGAATCTGAAATCTGAATCTGAAATCTGAATTTGTAATCTGAATCTGAAATCTGAATCTGAAATCTAAATCTGAATCTGAAATCTGAATCTGAAATCTGAATCTGAAATCTGAATCTGAAATCTGAATCTGAAATCTGAATCTGAAATCTGAATCTGAAATCTGAATCTGAAATCTGAATCTGAAATCTGAATCTGAAATCTGAATCTGAAATCTGAATCTGAAATCTGAATCTGAAATCTGAATCTGAAATCTGAATCTGAAATCTGAATCTGAAATCTGAATCTGAAATCTGAATCTGAAATCTGAATCTGAAATCTGAATCTGAAATCTGAATCTGAAATCTGAATCTGAAATCTGAATCTGAAATCTGAATCTGAAATCTGAATCTGAAATCTGAATCTGAACTCTGAATCTGAAATCTGAATCTGAAATCTGAATCTGAAATCTGAATCTGAAATCTGAATCTGAAATCTGAATCTGAAATCTGAATCTGAAATCTGAATCTGAAATCTGAATCTGAAATCTGAATCTGAAATCTGAATCTGAAATCTGAATCTGAAATCTGAATCTGAAATCTGAATCTGAAATCTGAATCTGAAATCTGAATCTGAAATCTGAATCTGAAATCTGAATCTGAAATCTGAATCTGAAATCTGAATCTGAAATCTGAATCTGAAATCTGAATCTGAAATCTGAATCTGAAATCTGAATCTGAAATCTGAATCTGAAATCTGAATCTGAAATCTGAATCTGAAATCTGAATCTGAAATCTGAATCTGAAATCTGAATCTGAAATCTGAATCTGAAATCTGAATCTGAAATCTGAATCTGAAATCTGAATCTAAAATCTGAATCTGAAATCTGAATCTGAAATCTGAATCTGAAATCTGAATCTGAAATCTGAATCTGAAATCTGAATCTGAAATCTGAATCTGAAATCTGAATCTGAAATCTGAATCTGAAATCTGAATCTGAAATCTGAATCTGAAATCTGAATCTGAAATCTGAATCTGAAATCTGAATCTGAAATCTGAATCTGAAATCTGAATTTGTAATCTGAATCTGAAATCTGAATCTGAAATCTAAATCTGAATCTGAAATCTGAATCTGAAATCTGAATCTGAAATCAGAATCTGAAATCTGAATCTGAAATCTGAATCTGAAATCTGAATCTGAAATCTGAATCTGAAATCTGAATCTGAAATCTGAATCTGAAATCTGAATCTGAAATCTGAATCTGAAATCTGAATCTGAAATCTGAATCTGAAATCTGAATCTGAAATCTGAATCTGAAATCTGAATCTGAAATCTGAATCTGAACTCTGAATCTGAAATCTGAATCTGAAATCTGAATCTGAAATCTGAATCTGAAATCTGAATCTGAAATCTGAATCTGAAATCTGAATCTGAAATCTGAATCTGAAATCTGAATCTGAAATCTGAATCTGAAATCTGAATCTGAAATCTGAATCTGAAATCTGAATCTGAAATCTGAATCTGAAATCTGAATCTGAAATCTGAATCTGAAATCTGAATCTGAAATCTGAATCTGAAATCTGAATCTGAAATCTGAATCTGAAATCTGAATCTGAAATCTGAATCTGAAATCTGAATCTGAAATCTGAATCTGAACTCTGAATCTGAAATCTGAATCTGAAATCTGAATCTGAAATCTGAATCTGAAATCTGAATCTGAAATCTGAATCTGAAATCTGAATCTGAAATCTGAATCTGAAATCTGAATCTGAAATCTGAATCTGAAATCTGAATCTGAAATCTGAATCTGAAATCTGAATCTGAAATCTGAATCTGAAATCTGAATCTGAAATCTGAATCTGAAATCTGAATCTGAAATCTGAATCTGAAATCTGAATCTGAAATCTGAATCTGAAATCTGAATCTGAAATCTGAATCTGAAATCTGAATCTGAAATCTGAATCTGAAATCTGAATCTGAAATCTGAATCTGAAATCTGAATCTGAAATCTGAATCTGAAATCTGAATCTGAAATCTGAATCTGAAATCTGAATCTGAAATCTGAATCTGAAATCTGAATCTGAAATCTGAATCTGAAATCTGAATCTGAAATCTGAATCTGAAATCTGAATCTGAAATCTGAATCTGAAATCTGAATCTGAAATCTGAATCTGAAATCTGAATCTGAAATCTGAATCTGAAATCTGAATCTGAAATCTGAATCTGAAATCTGAATCTGAAATCTGAATCTGAAATCTGAATCTGAAATCTGAATCTGAAATCTGAATCTGAAATCTGAATTTGTAATCTGAATCTGAAATCTGAATCTGAAATCTGAATCTGAAATCTGAATCTGAAATCTGAATCTGAAATCTGAATCTGAAATCTGAATCTGAAATCTGAATCTGAAATCTGAATCTGAAATCTGAATCTGAAATCTGAATCTGAAATCTGAATCTGAAATCTGAATCTGAAATCTGAATCTGAAATCTGAATCTGAAATCTGAATCTGAAATCTGAATCTGAACTCTGAATCTGAAATCTGAATCTGAAATCTGAATCTGAAATCTGAATCTGAAATCTGAATCTGAAATCTGAATCTGAAATCTGAATCTGAAATCTGAATCTGAAATCTGAATCTGAAATCTGAATCTGAAATCTGAATCTGAAATCTGAATCTGAAATCTGAATCTGAAATCTGAATCTGAAATCTGAATCTGAAATCTGAATCTGAAATCTGAATCTGAAATCTGAATCTGAAATCTGAATCTGAAATCTGAATCTGAAATCTGAATCTGAAATCTGAATCTGAAATCTGAATCTGAAATCTGAATCTGAAATCTGAATCTGAAATCTGAATCTGAAATCTGAATCTGAAATCTGAATCTGAAATCTGAATCTGAAATCTGAATCTGAAATCTGAATCTGAAATCTGAATCTGAAATCTGAATCTGAAATCTGAATCTGAAATCTGAATCTGAAATCTGAATCTGAAATCTGAATCTGAAATCTGAATCTGAAATCTGAATCTGAAATCTGAATCTGAAATCTGAATCTGAAATCTGAATCTGAAATCTGAATCTGAAATCTGAATCTGAAATCTGAATCTGAAATCTGAATCTGAAATCTGAATCTGAAATCTGAATCTGAAATCTGAATCTGAAATCTGAATCTGAAATCTGAATCTGAAATCTGAATCTGAAATCTGAATCTGAAATCTGAATCTGAAATCTGAATCTGAAATCTGAATCTGAAATCTGAATCTGAAATCTGAATCTGAAATCTGAATCTGAAATCTGAATCTGAAATCTGAATCTGAAATCTGAATCTGAAATCTGAATCTGAAATTTGAATCTGAAATCTGAATCTGAAATCTGAATCTGAAATCTAAATCTGAATCTGAAATCTGAATCTGAAATCTGAATCTGAAATCTGAATCTGAAATCTGAATCTGAAATCTGAATCTGAAATCTGAATCTGAAATCTGAATCTGAAATCTGAATCTGAAATCTGAATCTGAAATCTGAATCTGAAATCTGAATCTGAAATCTGAATCTGAAATCTGAATCTGAAATCTGAATCTGAAATCTGAATCTGAAATCTGAATCTGAAATCTGAATCTGAAATCTGAATCTGAAATCTGAATCTGAAATCTGAATCTGAAATCTGAATCTGAAATCTGAATCTGAAATCTGAATCTGAAATCTGAATCTGAAATCTGAATCTGAAATCTGAATCTGAAATCTGAATCTGAAATCTGAATCTGAAATCTGAATCTGAAATCTGAATCTGAAATCTGAATCTGAAATCTGAATCTGAAATCTGAATCTGAAATCTGAATCTGAAATCTGAATCTGAAATCTGAATCTGAAATCTGAATCTGAAATCTGAATCTGAAATCTGAATCTGAAATCTGAATCTGAAATCTGAATCTGAAATCTGAATCTGAAATCTGAATCTGAAATCTGAATCTGAAATCTGAATCTGAAATCTGAATCTGAAATCTGAATCTGAAATCTGAATCTGAAATCTGAATCTGAAATCTGAATCTGAAATCTGAATCTGAAATCTGAATCTGAAATCTGAATCTGAAATCTGAATCTGAAATCTGAATCTGAAATCTGAATCTGAAATCTGAATCTGAAATCTGAATCTGAAATCTGAATCTGAAATCTGAATCTGAAATCTGAATCTGAAATCTGAATCTGAAATCTGAATCTGAAATCTGAATCTGAAATCTGAATCTGAAATCTGAATCTGAAATCTGAATCTGAAATCTGAATCTGAAATCTGAATCTGAAATCTGAATCTGAAATCTGAATCTGAAATCTGAATCTGAAATCTGAATCTGAAATCTGAATCTGAAATCTGAAATCTGAATCTGAAATCTGAATCTGAAATCTGAATCTGAAATCTGAATCTGAAATCTGAATCTGAAATCTGAATCTGAAATCTGAATCTGAAATCTGAATCTGAAATCTGAATCTGAAATCTGAATCTGAAATCTGAATCTGAAATCTAAATCTGAATCTGAATCTGAAATCTGAATCTGAAATCTGAATCTGAAATCTGAATCTGAAATCTGAATCTGAAATCTGAATCTGAAATCTGAATCTGAAATCTGAATCTGAAATCTGAATCTGAAATCTGAATCTGAAATCTGAATCTGAAATCTGAATCTGAAATCTGAATCTGAAATCTGAATCTGAAATCTGAATCTGAAATCTGAATCTGAAATCTGAATCTGAAATCTGAATCTGAAATCTGAATCTGAAATCTGAATCTGAAATCTGAATCTGAAATCTGAATCTGAAATCTGAATCTGAAATCTGAATCTGAAATCTGAATCTGAAATCTGAATCTGAAATCTGAATCTGAAATCTGAATCTGAAATCTGAATCTGAAATCTGAATCTGAAATCTGAATCTGAAATCTGAATCTGAAATCTGAATCTGAAATCTGAATCTGAAATCTGAATCTGAAATCTGAATCTGAAATCTGAATCTGAAATCTGAATCTGAAATCTGAATCTGAAATCTGAATCTGAAATCTGAATCTGAAATCTGAATCTGAAATCTGAATCTGAAATCTGAATCTGAAATCTGAATCTGAAATCTGAATCTGAAATCTGAATCTGAAATCTGAATCTGAAATCTGAATCTGAAATCTGAATCTGAAATCTGAATCTGAAATCTGAATCTGAAATCTGAATCTGAAATCTGAATCTGAAATCTGAATTTGTAATCTGAATCTGAAATCTGAATCTGAAATCTAAATCTGAATCTGAAATCTGAATCTGAAATCTGAATCTGAAATCTGAATCTGAAATCTGAATCTGAAATCTGAATCTGAAATCTGAATCTGAAATCTGAATCTGAAATCTGAATCTGAAATCTGAATCTGAAATCTGAATCTGAAATCTGAATCTGAAATCTGAATCTGAAATCTGAATCTGAAATCTGAATCTGAAATCTGAATCTGAAATCTGAATCTGAAATCTGAATCTGAAATCTGAATCTGAAATCTGAATCTGAAATCTGAATCTGAAATCTGAATCTGAAATCTGAATCTGAAATCTGAATCTGAAATCTGAATCTGAAATCTGAAATCTGAATCTGAAATCTGAATCTGAAATCTGAATCTGAAATCTGAATCTGAAATCTGAATCTGAAATCTGAATCTGAAATCTGAATCTGAAATCTGAATTTGTAATCTGAATCTGAAATCTGAATCTGAAATCTAAATCTGAATCTGAAATCTGAATCTGAAATCTGAATCTGAAATCTGAATCTGAAATCTGAATCTGAAATCTGAATCTGAAATCTGAATCTGAAATCTGAATCTGAAATCTGAATCTGAAATCTGAATCTGAAATCTGAATCTTAAATCTGAATCTGAAATCTGAATCTGAAATCTGAATTTGATATCTGAATCTGAAATCTGAAATCTGAATCTGAGATCTGAATCTGAATCTGAAATCTGAATCTGAAATCGGATCTTGAAATTTAAATCTGATATCTGAATCTGAAATCTGCAATCTGAAATCTGTAATCTTAATCTGAAATCATGGACGTGAATCCACTAAAATATTAAATCAAAAAAGATTCAAGCAATTCCTACAACAATAAAGCATTCATTTCGTTATCAGCATCAGCACAATCAATCAACAAACCACGCGGCGAGACGGCAGTTCCTCCTGCTGCTGAGTTGGGTGGTAGATTTGGCGAGCGACAAAAAGAGAGCTACAGGATTTGTTTCTCCCGCAGCTACGTGAGGGGTGCGAGATTTGTACACCAACCTGTTGAAAACGTGGACCAAACTGGTTGAAATCTGGCAGCTTTCAGTAAATTCGAAAAACGTTGCTACAAATTTTCAAAACACCACACAAAATGTATGTCGATCGAAAGAGGAGATTCTAATGAATCTCTAGATATTTAAAAAGTGACCAATTTGAGTTCAAATCTTAGAGAAATCACGCTAACAAAATCGCGTAAACCCACCGACACGAGGGGGAGTTTGAAAAATGACAAAAAAGATGTGAGTTTCATTACCATATACTGAACAACTGAGATTTTTGAGGAACCATCTATGTTCTACGAAAATAATAATAAAGTTAACGAAAAAAAACTAAAATTTGAATTTAGAGAATCGATTCATTGGTAACCAAGATACAGCAATGCAAAGCCAAAATTGGGTGACTTTTTTGAAGTAAGAATTTTTTCTACCGGAAGTTCCGGGATAGCGGCCAAAACTTCCTTTGGACCACCAAAAATTTATACATTCATGGAAAGATTTATTCTTGACAATTCCAAATATTATAAAATCAGCGCAATATTTGGAACCTGTCTCAAGTTATAGGCATTCTAAAATGAGCTCTTTTTCGGGACTTTTTTCATTCGGAATCAGCTACTGGTGATTTCGTAAAATATTTCGACTTTATTTTTCAATATTGAGAAACTAGAATAAATTATATATACAATGAATTAAAATTCATCGAAATCGGTCAATATTTGCGGCCAGGAGAACGTACGTAAACTGCAGGTCAAATTTATCAAAAATAGATTTGTACGGAAATTTTGCGAACGGCTTTGGAAGGTTAAAGAAACACGTGATCTTCACCTAAAAATCTGCACAAAATTTTATATTTTTTCGGTGTATTTTAAAACATTTTTAGCACATTTAGGACACCAAAATTTGGCGTTATATATTTCAGAAACTAATAGATTAAATTCTGCTAATATAATATATTTGAGTAACGAGAAATGTTGTATTGAATTTTGTAGAATGAGGTTTCATCATAAGATTCAAAACTTTGAACTATACCTATGAATGGTCCGCAATGTGTTAACCCTTCATTTCATGATTTTTTTTATTTTTCCTCAAAAATCATTTTAAACAGTTGGAAATGGTGAGGACATCACAAAAAAAATTAAAATAAAATACGATTTTTCACTTTTTTATACATTAATTGTTGCAAATTTGTTACTTTATGAAACGAAGGGTTAATATTTAAGTTTATTTTAAAGAAAAAATTTCAAACTAAAATCTTTAGTTTGGTTCAAATTGCATCGATCAAATTGTATTATAAAATTGTTGTGTTTACGGAAAAACCATTTTTAATCCTAAAGTACTAGTTCAGAGGTCGGTTCTGGCATCCGTCGGGTGCAGACGTGTTTCTGCTTGGCTCTCACGCGATGTAGTTTTGTATAGTGGTGTTTTGATTTGTTTCGGTCGGTACAGAGTCGAGTCGGTTTCGGGTCAGGCGATTTTATGGAGTCTTTCCGAAACTGTGGCTAGTGGATTTGGGTTTTGTACAGTTCCTTTATTGGTTCGCGTTAATGTCTGTTTACTACACGGCGCGTGTGATTCGATGTTTTCACTTTCGCGCGCGGCCTGCTGAGATTTGTCGGTTGCAATGTTTTCGTTTTTGTTCACGGGGTTCCAGTTTCTACCTACTATTCGTCGCTTGGTGTTCAAGCTGCTAGTGCGTCGGTATTGTGCTAGTACAAACCAGGAAAAAAAAATTAAACTAAACGCTTGCAACCATATGGTTTTAAAAAAAAAATCTGTATCGGTCTCATGAAAAATCTTTTTTTTTGTATTTGAACTAAACTTTCAATTTTCTGTTTTCTGTCCGTCGTCAAATCAAAGGCTTGTGCAATGTTCGGTAATGGTTAATATTTAGTGTGTGTTAGCGTGAGGAAAATTGACGTGATCGGTTGGTTCAGTCGGCGGTGCTAAGTGCATTGTACGTGTATGACAATGCCACGTTAGGACGTATTTGCTCTAAATAAAAACGCGATGTAGGGGAGGAGCGGGCTATATGCGCCTATTAAGCAGAACACTGATTTAATCAAATATCACGTCGAATATGTGTACAAAAACTATATACACGTGTGCAGACATCTGTTTTCTATACAATGGAGTAATTTTTATGTTAAAATTTTCTTCTGTTTCCAAGAAAACGATTTTATTGTAAGTGTTGTCTAAAATGCCGAACCTCAAACCGTGCGGGCTAAATGCGCCTATTTATGTTTTGAACAAAATTTCTGTTTTTTGGGCAATATTACGTATAATTTAATTGAAACTGCTAGAAAGTAATAATTTCCGTACGACAAAGCTGAAGTTTTATAAAAATCTATGTATATTATAATTTTGTGGAATAAAACAAAAGTTAGGGTTGCCATACTATGGAGGCAGTTCATCCATGAGAAAAACTTTATCAAATCTGTCTTTAGATCTTCAATTCATTCTTATGATGTCATTCAGAACTTAGATTTGAAGGTTCAGTGATAAAAATCATTTATTTATTCTATTTAACCTGTTATTTAAGGATGGAGGCATTTTACAAACATGATGAGGGCATACAAAAACACTCTATTATTCCACTAAATAATCATTATTAAACGTCCACAAAAGCTGAAATATGTTTAATTTCTTAAGTTCATTTGAGTAAGAAACAAAAACCATCCAAGTTTTTGTTTTAAACTACTTTACGTATAATTTTTAAAAGTCGAAATATTACATCAAATTGTATCAAAACCTTGTATGGTTTTTTGAATTTTTTTGAGTTTATAAATTCATAAAATTCTTTCTTGCCTTATGTTCTAAGAGTATCACCCTCAAAATGCATTGGTCATATAAGCTGTCCAGTCAGCCATTTCGCCAAACAGCCGTAGGGTCATTTAACCCGATAGGCCCATTTAGGAAACCTTTCCCCTACTCGATAGATTGCGACGCGACGATCATTAAATATTTAACTTTGCTTTGATCACATCCCTTCCCAAAGGGAATCCAGATCTTATTTACCTTCCCCACTAACAAACCACCCTTCCTGTGACGACCGTGGAGATTTAGAGGTGTATTCGGTCTCTTGTGGCAACGGAAGTCGAACTAACAATCCTTCCCTTTCCCCGATGAACCGTAAGGACGTGGCCGGCGCCGTTATTGACTATATAAGATTAGGAACCTTCGAAACGTGTACACAGAAAATGGTAAGCTAATCCCAAGCCCCATTTATTTGGATCTATGTACAATTTTGATGGTTTTTATCAATCACGGAATAGCAACTACTGAAATGTACTGTTTATCTAAGCTCAAGCTCAATCCTAAAGTACTATGTTCGATTTATGTACCGTCGGGGGAGCAATACCTGGAGACTTCTCCTAGCAATACTAGCAGAATCTGAAAGACAAAATTACGAGTTAGATATGGTTTTTAGAACAAAATACTGTGGATTACTTGCAATAATTCTCTTATATAACTTCAAATGACGATTTAGCAGCTAAATTTGCACGATGGGGTGCCTTCTTTGGCTCACACAAAACCGATGAAGACAAAGCAAACACAACGATTGAGATTTCACACATTTTTTACTTAACCCACTAGTTCGGATAATGTGTAAATTTCGAACTAAGTGGTGTATGAAAATCACACTAAAGTTTGACAGCTCCATATATTTGCAGATAATGTGTGAAACAATTTTGCAAAATGTGTGAAACGATTTATCAATGTAGCGAGGTATTGCTTGCAAAGTAGTCATGCAGTACCCTGCTAAGCACCAACAGTTAAGTCAGTTGAATCTAAACAAACTCCCAAGCGTCGGATTTTACTATTTCGAAAAAATTGTTCAACCGAAAATTTACTTTAAAATGTGTTGTTTCTCTAGAGCAAAATATTGAATTCACATTTTTCTGAATGGTTGGATAGAATGCCACTAAATAATATCCCAACATCCTTTTCTGAGACGTACGACCAAGAGAACTACATTGCAAACGATTATCAATTTTGAGTAGTTCAGTTAATTCGTCCTGAAACGGAAGAAATTGCTATTTAAGTTGAAAAACCGGTGTAAGTTCTGAGGCAGACCTAAATGGCCCGTGTCACACTTATCAGTGACAATGATTGGAACACCGAATTGCATGGTCGCCTGAAGTCTAGCAGCTTATTGAATGATACAGTGCTCAAGAGAATCCGAAAGGCTCAAGCGTGTTCAGCCAAAAATAAGAAAGTAGCTAGGATGCTGCCGGATCAAATCGTATAGAACTACGAGCATCTTGAAGACCGTACAAGTATATACAAACTCTCTCAAAAAAGTTAGTGACCTCAAAGGTCAATTACTTCGACGAAAAAACGCAAGAAGATTATCTAAAATACGCCAGTTGACAGTCTCTGTCAAATGGTGAAACGTTGCAGTGTTACTAATGCAACATTTTGACACAGAAATTTGAGCCATTATCGATCTTTTGCTGCAAAAAAACTAGACAAGCAACGTACCTGACACTTATAATCCACTCAAGATGGCTACTATAAATATCCAAAAATTAAAAAATAATCGCTTTGATGACTAAAATTTAATGAAAAGGGTTGAATTACCGAAATCGAACATTATAACTCAGTTGAAAACTAACATCAATCTAATTCATTATGATGAATGTCATTAAATAATGAAATTTTACATTCCAAACTACAACTACCATATTGTCCTGTCTAGTTTATCACTCACAAATTCCTTTCTATTTTCTCTGACAAGCAATTAGGTACACATTGTTACAATTTTTTTCCTCGATTGTTACCCTCATCAGCTGAAAGGGAGATAAAAAAATGTAATCCCCATATCAAAAAACTAGTTGCCTCACACCCAACAACCGGTCTAGATCGTCGAGATGTAAGTACGTAGCGTAGCAGTTACAACAAAACTGGAACACATCAAAGAGACAAGCTGCGAAACCGTTGAGTCCGTTGATGTAACTAAACATAAACTATTCAACACACCCACTGCCTGTTCGTTGAATTCGTTTGGCATCCGACGACGACGTTAGTTGGTAGGAAAAACATCTTTAACTTTTACATACTCCGAAACAAACCATCTCGACCAGCCTCTCGTCTCTCTTCCTGAACTGACAATTTACCGTGACGGTCAATGGCAATATATTTCACGTGAGCCGCCACCATGGCACGAAAACATTGAATCTCTCACAAGCCAAGCCAAGCCAACAGACGGCAACAACAGTTTCCGTTGACAAAAAAGTTATTTTTAATTCGAAAAGTACACACACAGTGGGTAGATACCCGAACGTGTTGGTTGCTCTCGATAGATTGTGAATTTTATAATACGTATGATGATGTATCAAGCCGGCTTTAAAACTGAGCCGAAGGGTTTTAAGCTACGTAGCAAATACCTACACAAAAAAAGTATCAACACTTGGCACTTTCGTCAGAGAAGTTTCTCGGATTGAACTATTAAAAAATGTTTATGGCTTGAGGTGTAATTAGTGATTACAGGTTTCGATCTCGAGAACCTCAATTATGACTAAAAATAGTTTTAAATAGCTCCTTTAAAATAAAAGTGTTCAGCCAAGTGATACCTCATGGGATCACGGAGACTCATCACAATATTTTATTTGTCACTTATACTAATAAAGTTTGTCATTTGTGTTGCCCTGATTTATCACAGACTTTTGACTCTTCGTCCAGACATTTTCCACACACAGATTTTGACCTGAGTTTTGCTCAGAGTGCACTTATTTTACAAACTTTCAAAATTGAATATTGAATATTTAATTTTCATAACTTATTAACATAACTTGACGAACGTAATTCCTAAAATTCACTCGGTCCATGGCAACTGTTCTCCAATTTCTCGGACATCCCAAATTCGCCAGATCACACTCCACTTGGTCTAACCACCTCGCTTGTTGCGCCTTCGCTCGTCTTGTTCCTACCGGATTCGTAGCGAACACCTGTTTTGCAGGACAGTCGTCCGGCATTCTCGCAACATGTCCCGTCCAGCGTATCCGGCCAGCCTTCGCCACCTTCTGGATACTGGGTTCGCCGTAGAGTCGCGCGAGCTTGTTCATCCTTCGCTTCTACACTCCATTCTCCTGCACGCCGCCAAAGATGGTTCTAAACACTCGAATACTCCGTGGGTACGCAGGTCCTCCTCGAGCAATATAAATGTCTCGTGCCCGTAGAGGACAACCGGTCTAACGACCGACATATACTGGTTACACTGCGTGCGGGGGCTAAGACTTCTCGACCGTAGTTGCTTGTGGAGTCCATAGTGGGCACGACTTCCGCTGATAGTTCGCCACCGGATCTCACGGCTGGTGTCACTGTCTGCGGTCACCAGTGAGCCGAGATAGACAAAGTCTTCGACTATCGTCGTCGATCGTGACCTATTGTTATTACTGGACATGCGGGCTCGGTTGGTCTCAGATCCGCAGGCCACTTGGCCACAGACCACTACTTCGTCTTGGAAGTATTAAACATTAACCCAATCCTTCCTGCTTCGCGTTTGAGTTTGCGGTAAAGCTCCTCCACCGACGCAGATGATCTGCCGACTATATCAATGTCGTCGGCAAAGCAGATAAGTTGACTGGATCTGTTGAAAATCGTGCCCCGCATTTCGCCCACCGCTCGTTCAATAAATGGATGCAGGATAGACCATATATAGCCTCGTCGAAGCCCCCTGCGCGATTCGAATGAACTCAACAATTCCGACTTTCCCTCCACCTTCGTCTTGAACAATCTGGTCAGCTTCCCGGAAAAGCCGATTTTTTCATGATTTTCCATTGCTCGTCACGGTCGATCGTGTCCTAAACGGCATTTAAGTCGATGAATAGATGGTGCGCAAAGACTTCGTATTCACGGCATTTTTGGAGGATTTGCCGTAGTGTGAAGATCTGGTCCGTCGTAGACTGCCCCTCCGTAAAGCCGTGCTAATGACTTCCCACGAATCTGTTTGCTTAGGGTGTCTGGCGGCAGAGTAAAATTCGCGACAACACTTTATAGGCGGTATTGAGGACAGTGATCGCTCGGTAGTTTTCTCAGTTCAATTTGTCGATCTTCTTGTAGATGGGGCATATTACCCCTCCTTCTACTCCTTCGGTAGCTGCTCGGTGTCCCAGATCCGAACCATCAACCGGTGCGTAGGCAATCGGCTAACTTGTCCCGACCCATTTTGATGAGTTCAGCTGCGATGCCATCCTTGCCAGCCAACTTTTTGCTATTCAGCTGGAAAATGGCTTTCTTAACTACACTCATCGTTGGGAGTCGCTCCTCTACATCGTTGGCTACCCCGACAAAGTACCTTCCCCCAACGTCTTGGTCTCCCGCATGTGTGCCGTCCAGGTGTTCATCTAAGTGCTGCTTCTATCTTTTGATCACCTCATGATTGTCCGTCAGGATGCATCCGTCCATAACATTTGCACATTTCGGCTTGCGGCACGTAGCCTTTGCAAGATGCGTTAAGCTTCAGATAGAACTTTCGTGTTTCTGTTGTGCGATGCAGCTGCTCCAGGTCCTCGAGCGCCTCCTTCTTCAGCTGGCGCTTTTTCTCCTGAAATCGGACTTGTCGGATGTCTGAGGCCGTTTTCGTTGGTCAGCTGGTTCGTGCTGAACCTACGATTTGTCGGTTTGAATACGTCCTCCGGCCGACCTCCGAATCTCCGATAACGATCTTGATATCATGTTTTAGGCAGCGGTCGTATTCACATTCCAGCTGCGTGTAGAATTCGTCGTCGACTTCAGAGGTTAACGCTGTCCACGATTTTGATGCCGATGTTCAAGAATCGTCCCTTGATCCTTAACCGGAATATTCGTGTGTCGACACAACCAATCAAAAGTAAAGCGATCTTATAGCGTGGGAGGAGAAAAAAATGAGGAGGAAAGAACAAGGAAAAAGGCGAAAAATGAGAAAGAGAATAAAGAAAAAAGGGTGAGATGTATAAGTGCATGAGCACGGGCTACCCCTTAGTATAGTCAATGGGGTTCATAGCACAGACATGATTGTTGGGTGAAACCAAGAGGCACATCTGGCATACGAAGCCCAAGGTGGTTTAAGTGAGACGAACCCACTCACGCAGGGGCGGTCCCAGAGCTGGCTCTTGGGGGGGGGTGATTTTCCAAATTTTCAAAAATCAGTCAATAACGTAAATATATAGAGAAAAAAAAACGTTCATTTGGAGAGTGCGAGTGGGGGGATGGGGGGAGGGGGGTTTGTGTGCAGTTTCAAATGAGACTTTAATATTTGCTGCACACCAGACCCGTGCGATGGACACGTCCATGGGTGAGGGATTTCGAATTTCAAATTTTGTTAGAAATTATAAAATATCTACCAAAAAAAGGACAATAATTAGCAAATTGATTTCTAAAACCATATTGAAACCCATAATCATCACACAAACTCGAAAAAAAGATACTGATACGAATCAAATTAAATCAGAATCAAAATTTCAAATCAATTTTGTTTCCGGTTAGTCATTAATAATTCATTCGAAATGTTGATACTTATTCTGAGCAAAAAAAAAATTCAAGCAAGTATTTTCAAAACATCAAAAACGGAATGCGAATTAAAACTTGGAATAAAGCCAGAATTTGAAGCTTCGGGCATAACATTCAGTGCACAGAAGAAGAATAGATCATATATAACACCTGATTTGATAAGAAATTAAACTCGAATTCTTACAAAAAATCAGATCAGGTCAGAATATTTAATTGATAATAGTGTAAATTATCAACCATATTAATTTACATTTCTTTTCTTCAATTTCAATTTTAGTTTCAGTTGAAAAATTCCTCTGTAATGTAATTCATTTGAAATACTATTCAATCACAATTTGAAATGTGAATTATCGACGAGGAAATTATATCCATTTTGAAATTCAGAGAATTTATTCGAAATAAGTAGATGATTAATTTAAAAATGAAAATAATTAATTTTATCAAGTTATCAAGTTTATAACTTTATGTATTTAAAATACAACAACAATTCATCATCACTGACAAAGTACAATTCGGGAAATGGAAGAGCTCTTTAACGATCAAACACGAAACTGATCCCTTATTTTCATTTATTCATTTGTTTATTTTTTTATCTATGAGGAATGAATTGATGACATGTGATTAAAATGCTTCTTATAAAATTCTACTTTCTCATTTTCAATATCCATACATTTCTAACTTTCTATTTGACAAGAATTTTCATAATGTTGAAATGTTCTTAGTTATGTTCTTTTAATTTTCATCGATAAGGTCGATAAATAAAATTAACAAACAAAATCGCGGTGATTAACTCTTCATAAATTTAAATATAATATGAAGATGAAAAAGATTAGTTAATAACATTTGAAAATGATTTTTCTAATAAAAACGTCTTTCCAAAATAATGCAAGAGATAGCATTTTGGTGTCTATGTTTCAATGATTGATTTAGTAGAACTCGTACTTCAACTCGATTTTGTTTATCTCGTTTTGGTGATATGGAGTTTGTATAGAGTTTTTAAAAGAATCAGTTTTGAGTGAAATCAATCATTGATAATTGATGAATTTACAAGTTAACATGAAAATAAACTGATTCTGAACATGTTGATTATATTTTATTCCATTAAGAAATACTACTTTCATGATGATGAATGATCTTAAAAAAAAAATCTACAGTGTTTAATAATTCAATCACAAGAATTTTTGGCATTATTGACTAAAGAAAGTTTAAAAAAAACAAAGATTTTATTTTATTGAAAAATTTGCTGAAGTCTGAAAAACGATCTGGTTTCTACTTTGAGGAATATCTTAAATCCTATGTAGTCATTACTTATCTAAACATTCGTTAAAAGTCTATTATTTTACAAAATTGGGAACAGTAAATAAGCAGAAAACTTAAATTAAAAAAATTTCACAGAAGTCAACATTACTTGCGTTCTTGAGGAAAAAAATGTGATATGAACCCTTATTTCGAATTTTTATTGTAATGTTTAAAAGTTTTGTCAGAAAAGTGCAGAATTTTCTTGAATAATGTTTAACCTATTTGAAAATAATTTAGGGCACCAACATAAGTCAAAATTAGCTCTTAAATTCTTTTCATTTAAAATAGTTTTAATTCTGTGGCTATGTGAATTTATAAAAAACCCTTTTGAATGTGGAGTTGAACATTTAGATAAAAAATAGAGGCTGAAATTGGGTTCTTGAAAAAATATTTCATATCAGCATAAAATTTGTATTGATTAAAACAATTTTTTGGATTTATGTGATAAATCATCAAAGTAATGGATGAATTTGATTAGATATACTTCTAAAAAAAAACAATATTTCACGACCATGATGCACACTGCTTCTCCTCTTCCCTTATAAATTTCATTTAAATTAATAAGAGGTTTATATTTAAAAAAAAGTTAGATATAAGAGAAGTTTAACAAACTTTCTTACATACTTATTTTGATATCCTTTTAAATAGCATATACATCCTTTTATAAAACAATCTGCGAATCTTTAATATTCACTGCGATCAATTGTTGACAAAAAGATAATTTTCGTCATTTGTATATTGAGCAGTTTAAAAATTATCAATTTAAGAACTCTTTAAAGAACCTTCCGATAAAAATGTAATTTTACAAATGAAAAAATAAACACATGTGAAAAAATCTCAAAATATCTACAATTTTTTAATATCACCGTAAAACTCTCACCAAAATTATAGTGATTCTCGTTTTCCATCAATACCTTTGAAATCCAAACATTTATTTGAGAATGTGTGAACAATTGCTATGAATTTAAAACTGAATGATTTATTATTTTTCAGAATCGTTATTTTGCTGAATCGTGATTCGAAAAAACTAATTAATATAAACTCTTGTTTCGATTCTTCAATTTCTAAATATAAATTTAATTCTAAAAAAAAATCATTAAAATCAAATTCTTAGGTATGCAACTTTCGGAACTTTATTTTTGATTGTTTTCTCTTAATGCAGCTCTCATAGATTTTAAAATTTATTGTAACTGAATCGAAAGATACAGTTAAAAATTTGAAACGAATGATTTTGTAAATAAGTGAAAAATAGTATTTTTGCTTCATGCATTTAATATATTCAAAGATAATGTATAATTTAAAATGAAAATAAAAAAGGGTTGATTTCTTATAGGTTTTTTTCATAGAAATTCTAGCGTTTGCGAGTATTTTGTAACGGTTTTTTGCCGCTTGGGGGGGGTGATCACCCCGATCACCCCCCCCATAGGACCGCGCCTGCACTCACGGCAGTAAACACCCGGCTGTTATGGTTTGAAGTCAAATTTCCATCTTGTAAAAAAAATTACCTCTATACGAAGTTATAATATTCGACAAAGTTGTTCTGCGGAAAATTTCCTGTAAGAAATTTATAAATTGGCACAAAAACCATTAGCAGGCTCGGTTCCATAGAAGAAACAAAAATGATGTTGATTTTTCAGTACAAAATATTCAATTTTCCCATACAAACCTAAAAGTTCAAATTTACTCATGTAAACGATACCTAAAAATTCTGCAAAAAATCATGGATGAGTTTTGGACCAAAACGGAGCTTTTAAGGCCCCAGGGTTTGAGAAATTGTAAAATGACCCCAAATCGACTCAGTCAATTCGAACATATTTGGGTAAAATCTCTTATTGAAGGTGAAATGCACATTTTGGCCGGTGTGTATTTTCCACCACATAATGCTAATAAAATTTCATATGAAAAATTCTTAAATTGCGCAGAAAAAATACTTATGGAGCAATCTCCAGAAGTAAAAGTTCACATATTTGGGGACTTTAATCAACGCAATGCTGACTTCATCTCGGACCCTGAAAATGAAAGTATCCTACTCTCAGTCATTGGGGAAAACAATACTTTGCATTACATATTTGATGAAATTGCCAAGATAGGCCTAAACCAGGTTAATTACGAAAAAATAAAAAATAAATGTTATTTAGATTTTCTTTTGACATCTTGCAGATTTCTGTGCGTGACAGAATCGTTGGATCCACTGTGGAAAAATGAAAAGTTTCATGAAGCGATTGAATTTTCTCTTTTTATACATAAATACAATAGACCCAATGACTGCGAGTATGAAGAAGTTCTCGAATACAAACTTCCAAACTGTGCAAAAATAAAAAATAAACTTTCCTGTGAAAATTGGCAACACATTTTTAAAGATGAAGGAAATGTTGAATCATCAGTTAGTGCCTTTTATCATATTCTGAACAAAATCATTTCATAAGACATTGCATTCCATTAAAGAAAAAACGACGCCATAGAAATACTAAACATCCAATTTGGTTAAATAAACATATAAAAAACTCAAAAGATCGCAAACAGAAAGCACATAAAACTTAGCGAAAGTGTAAAAGCAGCGAAAACCTAGCAAATTATTTGGAAATATGCGATCAACTTAACTCTCAGCTATCAATAATGCATTCGAAGAGTTCAATGCAAAAACCGAGCTTGAAATTGAGTCCTGCCCAAAGAACTTCTTTAATTACGTTAAAACAACACTTAAATAGGACAATTTTTCATCAATAATGCAACTTGATGAACATGTTGGTGACAACTCAGAAGAAATCTGCAATCTTTTTGCAAATTTTTTTTTAAAAATCTATACCTCTTATTCGGAAGAAAATCGCGACCGTGATTATTTTGCATTCTATCCAGAATATTCTAGTAATATTGGAGTCAATTACCTTTATGAACAGGATATCTTGAAGGTTTTGAAAAATTTAGATCCCTCAAAGGGGCCTGGGCCAGATGGAATTCCTCCAGTATTTATAAAGAACCTTGTCAATAAACTCACATACTCTTTGTTTCAGCGATTTAACACAACACAACACAGAAACAGGAATTTTTCCCAAAGTATGGAGAAGCTCATTTCTGGTTCCTATTTTATTTCTGGCGAAAAGCTGATGTACGTAATTATCGTGGAATTGCCTTATCACTTGCATTTCCAAGTTTTTTGAGGCAATTGTGAATGAAAAGTTTTTCTTCAGATAAAAAATCGAATAACAGCCAAAGAATATGGATTTTTTAAAGGTCTATCAAGTTCAACAAATTTACTTGAATTTGTAGATTATTCATTAAATTCAATGGATAATGGGAATCACGTTTAGGCTTTGTATACAGACTTTAGCAAAGCATTCGATCGTATAGATATACCGATGCTTCTTTATAAGCTGCAAAAAATTGGAGTTAATTTGGGACTTCTGAAATGGCTTGAATCATATTTAACAAACAGACAACAAATAATAAAATTTAATGGAAAGAAGTCAAATCACATTCGAGTCACTTCAGGTGTTCCACAAGGCTCACATTTAGGACCACTTCTTTTTATTTTGTACGTAAACGACATTATTTTCATCCTTAAAGATCTTAAACAAATACTCATATACGCCGATGACATGAAGCTATATTTGGAAATAAAGAACCATGAAGATATGAATTTGTTTCAGAATTAAATAGACATTTTCTACAACTGGTGTAAGAAAAGTTTACTCGAATTAAATGTAAAAAGATGTAACTAAATATCATTTAGCCGAAATTTTGCATCTCCAATTATTGTAGTTACGCTAGGAAATCAGGATGAAGAAAGATGTAAGAAAGTGAGAGATTTAGGAGTTATCCTAGGTTCCAAACTTACTTTTATTGACCACTATAAATAACACTATTACACTTAAGGCGAATAGCATGTTAGGGTATATAAAGCGTTTCTGTATACCATCAAAACTCTATATGTTGCCTATGGGAGGTCCGTTCTCGAATATTGTAGCATTGTGTGGTCTCCTCGCCCAGGTATACATGAAGAAAGAATATAATCAGTACGAAAACAATTTCTATTGTATGCTCTTCGGAAGCTAGGTTAGACATCACATCGTCTTCCATCGTATGAGGCTCGCTGCATGTTAATTGACATCCACTAAGAAAACAGCGCAGTGCGCAATGATTTCATTTGTAAACGATATTGTTTCGCAGAAAGTTGATACAGCAGAACTACTTTCCAAATTAAATTTTTACGCGCCATAAAGACGACTTAGAAACCGAAGTATATTTGCCCTCAATCACCATCGCACAGAATACGCAAAAACTGGGCTAATCTACAGCATGATGAACTCTTACAATCAACACTATGAAGCCATTTACTTTACAACATCTCGGCATAAACTCAAAGAGTATTATTTGAACTCACAAATATAATTATTTTTATATTTTTGTATAGTTTTAAGCAAAACCAACAATGTATGTGTCTACTAATGACTAACGAAATAAATAAATAAATAAATAAATAAACAAATAAATCCTCATTGAAACAATGTATAAAAAATGGTCCTAGAGTATGTTTCAAAATCAAAATCAAAATCGAATCAAATTAATTTTCTCTCATATCCAACATAATGTTAATAGAATGTGTTTTATCAGCCGAGATTAAAATTTAATTAATAAATATAACAGCAATTTTATTTTGATGTTGTTAAACGGTCATCGATCGTTAAAACTAATACATAGTAGCAATGATCCTCGAAGATGTACCTACTCAAGGAATAGTTTTTTAAACAGTACAATTTCAACTGGCACCATGGCAGTTGAAGAAAATGATTGTTTAAAATTGGCTTCCAGGTAATGTTTTTCAGCAAACTGAATCTGCTACTGCTGTCAATATATTCCAAAACCAACCACCAAGAGCTCTGTCATAATTACTCATCATGATATTCGACCGGATAGTAAATATACAGGACATTTATGTATTGCATGTGTTGACTCTGTTCTAAGTTTCATCTAATATGTGCATCTGATTTGTGGTTTTTGCATTTATTCACTTCCACCTTCATAGATGGATTGAAATTTACTTCCGGATAGTGTAGTTCACCAATCCTTCATAAGACAATCGGAAACAACAAACTCGTCAATAGGTTCAAGTTTATTATGTCCAAGGTTTATTCAATTTATGAAGTCTTTCTCCACCACCGTCGCACAGCGAAATGGGAAGTCGGCACAATCGAACAAAACACAACAAACCAGCAAATAAGTATATGTTCCATGCTGTATCGCTTTCCAACAGAGAGGCAATCTCTAGCGACTGAAATCCAATTTCGATATCTATTTCCAATCGAAATCTACACCCACAATCACCTACATCGGGCGGACAGACAGCTTTTCCGATGCCAGTGATTTGTGTCGATCATGGGTGCTACGAGGAACTGGCAGCTTTAATACATATCGTTTATCAGGCAAGGAATCCTTTAAGCGATATCACGCATTGGGTTGATGCTTATCAATCAATAACGATTGTTTAAAAACTAGTTTTGCAACGTTTCTTAAAAAAAAATTTCAAAAAGTGTGTGTAGGTATTCGTACCATCCCCAATATATTGCCTCATTAATTATCAAAACTACATATTGTACAAAAATCTATGGACAACTCTATGGCAAGCTTCAAACGCCTTGAAGTTAAGAAATGATGAAGGAACGTTCAGTTTAATATTTCAAAGAATAACCAGTTTATTTTGTTTAAAGTTTTCACTCAATTATTTGACTGGTTTTCCTGCGTATCTTTCGAAAAAAAATATCTTTTTTCGTCTGTATGAATTCAAAACCGATTGCTGTTATGTTGTTAATAAGTTTCTTGTACAATTATGTTTTGTCGTTTATGTATCTGTTGTCGTATTTTTTCTAACGAAAGGATGTTTTTGAAGAAGTTTTGTAACGTTATAAACGATGTAAAATCGTTGCTCATTGTCGATAATTTATATTGATTTGTAAAAAAACGTACACAATATATAATATAAGGTTGCCAGAATTTTTTCCACTCCCATCTGGGCCTAGCAACTCCGGGCATTTTTTCAAAAAAACCTGGCAAAATCCGGGCATGGATTTAAATTTTTCAAATCCAAAAACCGGGCAAAAACCGGGCAAAATTTAGGTGTTATTATATATAAAAGCAAAGAAAAAATGCAAAAAAAAAATGAAATTAATATTTTATTAATGTAATAGCAGACTTACAAAAACATTTTGGAACACTTAAATATTTAAAGGTTTATAAAAGTAAATCAGCGAAATTATTTGAAACAACCGTTGAAAATTTCCATACCGTTAATCGATTTTGCTGAAACTTACTCAAAAACTATGATTTTTTTTTGGTTTCTTTGTGAAAATTGTGAAAAAATCCGGGCAATATCCGGACTTTTTTCACGATATCCGGGCAACTGGGCCGGACCGGACTTTCTCGAAATTTGGCCTCAAATATCCGGGCAAACCCGGATAAAACCGGGCAATCTGGCAAGCTTAATATAATATCAGTGAAACTTCATTTTTCTTTGAATAGATCTAAATTCTACTGTACGTTTAGATCCTTCAAGGATATAATGGCTAGCATCTAATAAATGCTAAAACCACCAGCCCACAGAAAAAGCACTGTGTATGCCGTGACCGAGACTCAGTCTCATGACCTCTGACTTAGAAGACATAAACGTTATCCTCTAGGCCACGGTCGGTGGCCCAAATAATTTCTTTCATGATTTCTAATTTGCAACATTTAAATTGTAATTTGGACTTTTATTTCAAAAGTGTTGGTGGTTGGAACATTCAAAAACAGATTCCACAAAGGCAGGAGCCAAATACCAGATGTGGTATGGTGAGTTTCTGATAGAGGAAGCCAAGCCCTGCCAAGGTTGCCAAGGTTTTCATTTTTGTTAAAATGATTTGACCTAACACATGTTATGAGTAATAAGTTATGATCAAAACATTAACATTGAAAAAAAAATTAATGTAAATCTCTAAAGGGCGAACACGAAATTATTGTGACACATTCAACAGGGCATAACTTTTTTACCACTGGGTAAAAATCAGCTGTATTTTGCACACTTTCTCATTGATGTGTATTGTTTACATGCTGTCAAACTCGAAGTACTGTTTTTAGATTCAACGATAACGGAGGTGAACCAAAGCGAGTCGAGAGAACAAATTCTGGCTGTTGTGTGATGGACGACGAAACGCATATAAAAGCCGATTCCCAGTAAACATGAATCGGCAGAGAGGTAACTCAAATCGCCAGAGGGATCGTAACGATCTCTCTGGCGATTTTGCATCATCACATCGTTAGAGAGGAACACACCATACGCGTGCCTTGGGTGAGTGCCACGAATTAAGCTAAGACACGCCCTCCAGAGAAACACACGAACACAATCCGAATCGTGTTTGTATGTTTCCCTCCGAGACGCGTGTTCGCCTGCCTGAGAAGTCGACAGCTACGATTGAAAGCACACACGGGACACGGGGACAAAATGCGACCACATCGAACGAGTGTACGATTCAAACTGATTTCGCATGTACGCATTCGTATTTGTTGCCTCTAGGTATCTCGGCAGGACAAACCGAATGAAAATATTTGCGTTCTTGGAGTGTCGCCAAAGTTAACCGTTTTATTCTAAGTTCGGTGACTCAACTCTCAATTTTTTGCATGCTCTGTCGATTTCTGAGAGGACGCGCTTACTGGGTTTAAGCAAATTCCAAGTTTGGATTTCTGGTTCTGTTGTACCTAATTTTTACATTTTTTGTGAACATAAGGTTTTTGCATACATTTAGGGGTAAAAAAATACCACAACAAATTCTTCTAGCTGAAATCATAAAAATAAATGTTTAAATGAATGATATTTAAATGTTGACAAATGCGTGATGCAAAATAATCATATTCGAGCATATTGAAATGAGATTTACATTGATTTACATGATTTGCATTTGTTGCATCTTAACACAGGCAGGTAACTGAATTATAAAAATACTTATTTAACAAAATTTGGTGATAGTTCGAAACATATTTTTACACCAATAGTGTTGGAAAAGGATGATTAAACCAGTAAAAAGTTTGTAGATGATATCATTAAGGCAATTCTTCATACTGGGTAAAGTTTTTATCTTACGGCATCAAAGAATGTTAAAATTTGTACATTTATTGATGGATTTTTTAAATTTTGAATGAAAATAAAAAAAAACATTAAAATACTTGCTTAAAATATGACTCTTTTATCGTTAAAGATAAAAATCCTACCAATCCATATAGGGAACTGGAAAATAAAATTAATAGCACTCAGTTCCGGTCGGCTGAACGAAAATTCATACAAATACTGACGATCCGCAACTTGAAGTTTTTGGCCACTAGAGCGCAATTCATCATTAAGATAATCAGTTTTCTGCTCTTACAGAACCGAAGAACAGTTTTGAATCGGAAAACCGAACAAACTGAAGATTATTCCGTACAAACTAAATTTTCTTAAGCAAAACGTGCTTTTTCATTTTTCAGTTTGGCGCAGTTTGCAAAAATTTCCTGATTTTCATAGAGTAGGTAATTTCAAATGTTTTGCATCCACTGCAATAGATAACTCAATTTTTGTTCAATTTGGCGTTCAATTTGGTCTGGTCGAATCCCGACTCACTTTTCTTTTGATTTTTGAAGTAAGTATATGAATAAAACTACCCTAGAAATTTTGGTTTGATTCTAAACATTATAAGTAAATTGGCATGACATTTTTGGTGTCGCAATAATTTCGTATTCGCCCTTTACTTTCAAAATGTTGTTAAAATTGCAGTATTGGTTATCTGACAGCACTGTAGAACTGCAGTTTTTCATAAAACAAATTTGAGAAATCAAACAATGTGATAAAAGTGTTTAAATACTTGCCTGGATTCTGTTTGTGGTGCTACCTTTCTATTAATTTTATATAAGCAATATGAAAAAATAAAAACAAAGAAAAAAAAATTCTATAACTGTTTTCATGTGCGTCAAAAACACCTCAAAATGTTCTACAAAATTGTTGATAAGCTTAAAACCATGACGCACAAAAGTTTGTGTGGTTTTTTAGTGATGCCAAAATTGTGAAATGTTCTCATTATCCATAGAAAGTTCCATTCAAATTCGAGATCGAGAGTGGCAACACTGTTCGTGTAAAGTTCCTGAGTTGGGTTTAATGAATCTTTTCTCAATTTTTGCTGAAAAACGAGCTGAAAATTATTACTGTAATTTTCAAGTGCAGTGTTATTCATAGTATAAATGTGGAGTATCGTCGAAAAATTTTTATTTGGTGTGTTTTTTACTCGAAATGAATGAGTGAAAATGCGACGCAAAAGGCACCGGGATTTTATGATAAGTCAACTCGTTTCCTTTTTCTTTTTTTTTGTAATCCAATTTAGCCAAAAAAATATTTTTTTAAATTTGAAACTGAATTTTTGAAAGCTTCATTCAGGAATGCGAAAATGTTTCAGTTTCGATTATTACATGAAAAATAACTTGCTGTTATATAAATCTTGCATGCAAGTTTGAAACAAAGAAATGCTTGCGAAGCTTTTACATTTTCATAATTGAACATATATCTTAGCATTATTTTAAGCAGCAAGTTACAAGTATGTAATGTATGTATGTTGTTAATCCACCATGGGTGCACGGGTTCAACGCAGTTTGTGTCAAAGTATGTGCTCGCATGCATTCTTTAGATTATTAAGTTCGACAAATCTCCAATGCAGCACGCCACCATACCCGGACCCCATGGCATCGTATGAACTGTTATGGAGTGAATGTATTCGTGTGTTGATGTAGGTGTATTTTGGAAGAACGAGTCAATCAGGTGGGCTAGTTTACTTACAGGTATTCCGGCATCCGTGTATATACCTGGCCAGCTGGCAACTGAATGAACATTCCTATTATATAGTCAGTTATAAAAGGAAATACATCTAACCTGTCGGCCGCTTATGGGATTCGAACCCAAAAGTATTTCTTGCCGATACCGGGAATCGAACCCAGTACACGCCTGGCATACCAATACCAGACTCGCTCCAACCTATCCGCTAGACCACATCGGCGCTTTTATTTTAAGCAGCAAGTTACAAGTTCTAATATAATCAATTGGTCTAAAACCAAAGTTGACTTTTATTAGTATTAATTATATAATGGACTGTATTCTCACATACAGGACAAGGCGTGGTAGGTTTCATGTTTTTAAATTTTTAAACGATGCTTAGACGCTAAGTGTTCTCATATTCTAGCATTGTTACATGTTTCAAGAGAATTAAGGGAATAGTATTTTTTGATTTTTTCTGCTGTGTTTTATTTTACTAGAAGGACGTTATTCGATATGAAAAATAAATGAAAATTAATTAATAAGAACACAATCAGTTTACCTTTAAAACACTTATTGTAAAGAAAAAGTTAGTGAATAAGAACCAGTGCTGCAAATAATCAGTGTCAGCTTTCAATTTTCAATTGAATTTACTGCAGTGTAGGCTCAATTCATTTCCATCTGAATTCATCCGAAAATGAACAGAAAGCTCAATCCCGAAAGCACTCTGCATACTCATTCACGAATCGGCAACATCGGTGGTCAGTATACATTCAGGCTCTTTGCAGGTTCATGAGGTTATCGAATCTTCATTTTCAGTTTCAAGCAAACATTGCTGAAAGTGAAAAAAGCTCAATTCGATTATCATTAAGTTTAGTTGAATGGTGACAAAGCTTGTTTGATGCGCTAGACTTGCGGACATTGAATAACTACTGCTGAGATTTCTATTTTTTAAGGATTTTGATAAAAAAACGTCTTTTCCATATAGTTTGTACAGGTGGGAAGGTTGAGAAATAAGTGTTCGAGTTGGCGAGAAGAACGCTGGCGAGAGAGCGTGTGGGACGAATGTGGGGGACAAAACTATGACAAAATTACGTCAAAAATATAACAAAATTATGACAAATGACAAAACGTGACAAATTTGGTAAAAGTATGAGAAAATTAGGCCATAAAAATATGACAAAATTGTTACAAAATTGACTTAATTTTGACAAAAACAACAAATGTGGTAAACAATTGACAAAAATGTGACAACTATAACAAAAACATGACAAAATATTGGCAAAAAAAATTCAAAAATATGACAAGCGTGATAAAAATATGACGAATATATAACCCAAAATAACCATAAAATGACATAAAATTGTGATAAAAATAAAACAAATTCATGACATAAAAGATAAATATGACATAATATTGATTGAAATATGACAAAAATTTCAAATTAAAGAGACAAAAATGTCGTCAAACTATGTAAAATTATGGACAAAGTGATAAAAATTTGAAAAATGTAACATATTTCAGATTGTTGTAATTTTTTTTACTAAATTTGTCATAAGTTTGTCATGTTTTTTTTTTTCATTTTATCGTTAATTTGTTGTAACAGTTTTGTCATATTTATCAAATTTATGTCATAATTTTGTCTTATTTTTATCACATTTGTCATATTTTTGACTAAGGTTTATCGAAATTTTTCCTTTTTGTCCTTTTATTTTTAAATCAATGTCATATTTCTGTCATAATTTTGACATATTTTTGTCATAATTTTGTAATTTTTTTTTGTCATGTTTTGTTATAGTATTGTCATAATTTAGCTTTATTTTTGCAATATTTTTCATATTTTTGTCATCTTTTTTTCACATTTGTAAAATTTTTATCTCATCTGTCAGATTTTTGTCATGTTTTTTTTTTATGTTTTGTCATTTTATAGTTAATTCTTTTTCATATTTAGACCATAATTTTGTCATATTTGTTAGATTGCTGTCATTGTATTGTCAAATTTTTGTCATATCTCCATATTTTGGTCATACTAAATATTTCCATAATTTGTTCATGTTTCCACCATATTTATTACATTTTGTCATGATTTTGTCATTTTTTGAACACAATTGTAAAATTTGTGTCATATTTGTCAGATATTCGCCATGTCGTCATCAAGAAATTTATATTCATCTCTCTTCCCGTCCCCTCTGAATAATCGTATAGTCTTAGCAAATTTCCAATCGTGTTTTCCTTACGAATCTCATTTCACAATTCTTGAAAATGGCAAAAAACAAATGCCTACTGCTGATAATTTCATCAGCAACTTTCGCTGACACTGATTGAATGCTAAAGCTGCATTCACTGATCGAATGCAGTGAGTGACAGAAACGCCTAAGCGAAAGACGCTTTCGTAGCAGTCGAGTGAAACAAGTAAGTTCGGGTTTACGAGTAAGCTTTCTCTGACTGATAGACATACTCGCAAAGCTGGCCGTAAGCACGAAGATGACATTTTTTTTTTTTTAAGGATTTTCATCCGTTTAGGATGATTCATCCCTCAACACGAAGATGACCGAGCCGGTCAGAAGCTTCTATATTTGTTGACTTTTCTATTCCATTCATTTCAGTTTAAGCTTTTTACACTGATAGAAAATCACAGTCAATATCATTCGTGCTTTCAGAAAATTTGCAGCACTGATAAGAACACAATCAGTTTACCTTTAAAACACTTATCGTAAAAAGAAACTGATAAATTCTTATGGCGTTTATTTTTACAATCAACACACAGTACCTTTCAATAAGTTTCGCTTGTTTATCGCAAGATTTTGATTCCACCACATATAATCGCAAAAAAAACACACATTTTAAATAAAGAGTACCTATAGGTTTGTCAGTGGTTTAGGTTTAATAAAGCCTTGACACCACGAGGCGGGAAAAACAAATAGGGAATTTTTAAGAAAGCATTATCTATCGAAATTGATAGTAAAAATAAACTATTTTAATCTAGATTGATTTAAGCTAATAATATACAAATTTACCGACGTAAACAAATTTAGCATTCAGTGATCAATATCCAAATAAATTCATGATGCAGCTATTATTGCATCAAATTTTCATCAGCAAACCATCACTGTTTTTAAGTGAAATAAATCTGATACTAAGTTTTGTTGGGGCACTATTATATCAACATATTTCATTTTTAAAATTAAAAATAAAGTGTTTTTAGACGATTTAAAGAAATAAGGCTCAACAATTTATTTATTACAATATTTTTCATAAATGATTATTTTAACATTAATAATACCATAATATTTTTGAAAATTATCACGGATGTTTGCAAACGATTAATTATTTTTACCATAAAAAACTCAAGTTCAAGAATGTCTGATGAGGATTCAGATATCATAAAGAAATTTTAACTTAAGCATGAAACAAACTATGATTTTTGTTCTACTCGAGAACGTGGGAATTTGAACCAAATTATACATTTAATGTACATAAATATCTGTTTTTTTTAAACAAGTATATCCAAATTATGAGGTCCAAGCTTAGAAAAGCAATAAATAATCTACAGAACAGCTGGATGGATATGAAAAAATGTAAACAATATTTCTGGGCGCTTTAAAGAATTAATATATTTGATTTATTGACATTGATTCAATTGATTTGTAATGATTTGAAAGAAATTTATAGAGAATAATTTGGACGTTTTGCAAGTTCTTTGGTAGGATTCACTTTGAGAAAATGAGCCAGTTTTATTTAGATTTAATTTTCGCTTAGATGTGATGTACGTTTAATTTATGGAATGTATGGCAAGTTCGAATGCTATTGAAAAAAACAGTCATCCTCGATTCTTTTTTCAACAGGATTCATAGATAGAAAGAGAAGTTTGAATAGGAAACGACTAGGAACACAGAAGGTGTAGGGAATCCCCAAGGTCGCACCATTTACCAAAATGGATCCTGATCTATACCTTCTCCTTACTAACTTAACCCTTTCCTGTGATACTGGAAAATAGATTCGGAGACGTACAGACGGTCTCCATAGCTGATGATACTTGCGTACCTCTGTTTTTTATTACTTTGAAATAAATTTTTAAAAAGGTTGAGACAAGGGGTTGTAAGTAGAACCAAACGAGTAACTTGCTTACATTCCTTCCATTGTCCCTGATTGACTACTAGGACGGGGCCGGCGCCGTTATCGATCTTTTTTAAAAGGGAGGGCATTAGTTTTTTAAGACTTAACTTTTTTGTTTATATATAAAGACTTAATATAAATCTCAAATCTATGAGAGCTTAAACGAAATCTGATATTTTCCACACACCATTACTTTCATGACTTTGTGCATTATTCGAAATTATAAAAAGTTGTTTGATCTTATCAACGTTTCGACACCCGAAAACACGTTATGCTCCTAGCCACCAAGAAGTTTAAGCCGAACCTATAAGTGTACTCGTAGATAAGTGTAGAACCCACCCACTTCAAAAGTCTTATTCCCAGCCGAATTCTGACCTTCTAGTCGAAAAAAGAACCGGGCAAAAAAGTGTGAAACCATACTTTTGGCCTTAAGAGCGTAGCGCAACACCTTCTGGATCCTGTCAGCAGTGGCAACACGTCCGAGACGGTCCGCTTGAACATGTTCCTCGTTCTATCCTTGTGTAAACCACCATAAACCGAAAAGAAACGTACGCTTGAACTTGACGCAATATTTTTCTTACCGGCGGGATGCCAAAACGAAGAAAAAGATGAAGACGACTCTGCCAAGTGGCTAACCCCACGAAAGCATCAGTAGGTAAAAGATTGTTACGACATTTCCAATCACACGCCTCCATTCATCGCATTTTGTCGGTCTGCTTCTGGACCATATCTTTCTCAAGTGCCAACCGATGGGTAACTTAAAAAAGGCAGTCCCTAGACATTCACCCAGAGACAGAGACATGGACGGCAGCCGCCAAACGGTGAACAGCTGATGATGAAGGTTTGAAGTCACCGAAAAATGGAGGTGAATCTTGAAGACCGGGACACGTTCACAATGAGTGTGAGTGTCACCCAAAAAAAAGACGACCATTCCCCGCTTCGGGAGTCACTCATTTCCTTGTCGGTCGGAAAATGAGTTTCAAGCGGTTTTGCTTGTTTTGATTATGCTAGAGCAGTGGTTTTTTCGATTTAGTCGTACGTTGGTACCCAACACGTGAGGAGGTTACCGCCTATTTACTCGAGTATACGAAATGCGGTTTGCGATCATTTTGCAAAACTTATAAAAATTCTGAAACGGAATGGTGTAGATAATGTCATTCGTTAAACGTGTAGAGTAGGGAGGCCCTAAATCGGACTACGTCCGGGATTCTGGAGACTCACCCTTAAAATGATAGCTTAGGGTGAAAGAAACAAATTTTTATACAACGGCGACTCAGAAAATTATGTGTAGATATCACACTGTTTCGTTTTTGATAAAAGGTCGACAATTTTCCTATTATAATTTCCAGATTTTTCTCATATGTCTCTTATATCTTTGTTTGATTTTTTTTCATAATGTAAGTTGGTAAACTGAAAATTTTATCGGACTGTTTCGGACATCTTATTACATACATATGATTTTAAAATTTTACAACAAATGATTTTTTTATAAAATTTTTTTTCTAATCATCAAAAAGTGTACTTTCAATAAAAACCAACTCAAATATATTATGATCCACATTAACGGTAGAAATCAAACATTTAAATCTTTTTATAGATTTTTGATCATCAAAAGAAGATTCTAGAATTTTTATAGGCAGCAGGTCGTGTTATCCATACTTTTCACACTTTCTTCTGCAAAGTTGCACTTCACAATAATGCGCGTCTTTCGAGTTCGTTGTTGATTGAAATGCTTTATCGAAATTACCGTAAACTGGGGGAACATTGATCACTTTTGTAATTCGTTTTCCAATATTTTGGAAAGGGTTGCTTTGTTGTAACACTTAAATTTGTTTAAATGCTTACTGAGGCAAGGAGTATAAAACATGATCATTCTTAGCAGAATATTCAAACGACATAAGTGGCTTTTACTAAATGTTTGTTACAAAACCAGATTTCATGATTCGGGGTAACTTTGATCACTATGGTTTTAACGTATCCCAACGTCTTCAAATTTATTGTTTTGATGCCAATTGGCTCAGAAGGCTTAAAACATCAATAACAGCAATTTTTTGTTTGGACTCATTCAAAAACCTATATATGTACTCAAAAGATGGACAATTTTGCTGCATACATTTAGGGGCAAAAATAATAAACGTTTCTCAATATTTTCGGCCTCAAAAACAATTGGAATTTTTCCTTCGTGCAATTCCTTAGGTCGTCTCACTGTTCCTATATTCTTTTTTCTTATTCAAACTGAACCATTTGAGGTATTTTCTATGAGTCTTCGAGAAAAACAGATATTTTTAGAATTTAAAACTACATTTTAAGTAATATAAAAAAATCTCCAACTAAAAACCAAATTTAACCAATTTGAAACTCAATTCATTGGCTTTTAAACGTAGAAAACATTTTTCAGATATTTTATCTCCAGACTAAGTTAATGATGATTATCTGCAAAAATTTCATGTTGATCAAAGTTACCCCTCCCAAGCAGCCAAAAGTCCCATTAAACAAGTACAAAAACGCTTACTCAGCCCATCATTGATATGAAGTACGTTCTTTGCAGCTCAAAATTTAAGTTCTTATTGATACTTTCAAGTTCCAAAACAAGTCTCGATGTTCTTCTATTCAGCTTCAAGCGGCCTCCTTATTCAGCTTCCAAAAAATCGCAAAATAAGCAAAAAAATCTCTCTGTATCTCAAATGAACACTTGGCTTCGGTTCATATCACCTTCTTTTGATTATTTACTGTGTTCTGTACATGGTGCCGCCATGATGCCACGCACCGGATTCCAAACTCAGCAAATTGCTCAATTACTCAAGTACCAAATTACTCATTGAAAAAAACTTGCCCGGCTTGGGAATCGAACCCCGACCTTCGTGGTGAGAATCGAACACGCTACCACAAGACCACGCCTTGATGTTGTTCTAACTGAAACTAAATCTCGAAGCACATCAATGCACTTTTTGTGACTTACCAAATACCGTTTTGAGCACTTTTGTGCCATTTATGTGACTTACCAAATCCCGTTTTGAGCACTTTTGTGCCCTTTATGTGACTTAAGTCCCGTATAACGTACATAAAGATCACTTTTGCAACATTCAAGTTCGTTAATGAGTACACATAGTTCAATCATGGGAAATGTGCAAAACAAGTCACATGCAACGTATATATTAACCACTTTGCAACTTTCAAGTTCATTAATGAGTACATAAAGTTCACTAAAGGGAATTGTGCAGTTGATTCTCTTTGTCAGCCAATATGTAACTTTCAATGCCTTCATTCAAGTAAATATGTAACTTTGGGTTGCTTGGGCTGTGATCAAAGTTCCCCCAGATTACGGTACTTGACATTGTGAATCCATCAACATAGCGTCACTTTGTGCCCTTGGATTTTGCAACTAACATGGCGTAAGTCAATTCAATACTTAAAAGCTTTATTATGGTCATAAAAAAGCGGTTTGATTTTATAAAGGTTTCTTGAGAGCTATCTAAATAGCTGAAAATTAGCATTCTCTCGTAAGCCAAAAAAATATACGTCTAGGACAGTGGTCGGCAACATTTTGAGTCAGAAGAGCCAAATATTTCAAATTTTCAAAATTTCAAAGTTTGAAAGAGCCACATTGAAGATTTATTGGTTTGTTAAAAAAAAACAAAATATATTAATGATCAGTGTACCAAAGTATTATCAAAATTCCTTTGAAATCATAAAGAGATTATTCTTAATCTTGGATATTTTTTTTAATCTGTTTCTGATAATCATGGATTCTCTTATGGTTCGGAATTCTTTTAACGTGGTGTGATTTTATATCAATTTTAATGCGATGGCAAATATCGGGCGGAGAAAATTTAAAATCTATATCAAGCTCAAATGAATTCTTCGCAAGATGTTAAAGTGAAAGAGTTTAACATACATATTAACATAATTTATTAATTCTTCGACAAAGAAAAGCTTACCATAACAAATAACAAAGCAAAGGGAATAAATTTTGATAAAATTTTCAAGCTTTCTCATGACAATTCCCCAAAATTAGTTTATCCTTTCTATATCCAGAAGAGTGAGGATAAATTCAACTGAAATTAATGTAGCCAAAAATTTAAATCTTGCTCCTGAAAACTGGTTACATATGTCATTCCAAACTTAAAATTTTTTGACATCAAGTTATGACATCAAGATTATTCATCAGGGTTTACTAAAGCTTAGATTACTGGAAAAAAACGGTAGTTTCACCAGTATAAATCTGTAATAATGTGACTTGAACCCATCATTTAGATTCGTGACAAATAATAAAGAAAAAATACAATTTAACTGGCAAAATTAGTTACTTTAGAAGTTTCGAAACTAAATTGAATAACAATAAATCAACGGGTAGAAAAACGAAAAAAATAATTCCGTTACTGAAACTTCGCTCAAAATTTGTGTGGTTTCGTTAAATTAGGGTGCAGGCATCACACTTAAAATTTTAAATGTGTTGAAAGGATCAGAGGTTTACTTTTTTAAACACATACAATTTATTTATTCAATAAAACTGGTACATTAAGTTATCGATGACAAGTATTTAACCTGTGATTGAGTTTTTAAATATATTTTAAGAAAGGAAATTCTTATACATTGTCAACTCTGATTCGAGTTAAAAAAAAAAGCTGTCCAGCTCTAATTTGTAAATCTCAATTCTTATTTTTAGAATTTTGTATTTGAATTTTATGCGTCTTTTCACTTGCTAAAACGTTATTATTTATTGAATAATCTTTCCAAATTTTATACTGTACGTATCCAAGCCGGGAAAATCCAGGCATTGGGTTTCTACATTTTAAACTCAAAACCAGATAATAGCCGGGTAAATCCAATCAAAATCTAGGTATTTTGCATGAAAGGCACGAGAAAAGTTGCAAAAAAACACACGAAAAATGAATTCGACAATCAAATCATACAATTGGCGATGGGCGCAATCCCGGTGTACGATGTCTCATGTGTTAAACAGAGAAAGCAATAGCCTTCACTCCGATTAGCTGTCATTCTTATGGAAATCTGTGTAAGAGTAAAGAGCAAGCTTTATTCTTTTTAGAAGGCCCAAGCCCAATTATCTCACAATTTCGAAGACTGTTTGTGATTTTTTTTACTTTAACAGGTTTAAATTTTGGAGTTTTAGTGAAAATTGTGAATAAACCCTAAAAAAACCGAGCCTCTATCCTCGATATTCGGGCAACTGGACCAGACCTTTTTTTTTTTTGAAGATCTGGGCAAGACCGACTAAAACCGGCCAATCTGGAATGCTAATGAGGTATCGATACATTAAAATTATCATTTTCAATACAAATAAATAAGATAAGATTGAGATGGTTTTTCCGAAATTTTTATGTTGTTAGGTGTCAAAGTTGTAAATATTTTGGCGAAGTGGTTGATTAATTCTAATACGGTATTGCAAACTTCAACTGATCAAACTTCGTAGAAGGCAATTTAAGAGTGCTTAAAATATAAAATTTCTTTGATTCACTAAGAACATACACACGTTTTAAAAATAAATATCTAAATTGACTCAAGTTTTTGTTGTTAAAAAAACAGTGATTCTTAGCAATTACGGTTTATGATAGATTTAATCTTGATATCTATGCCTATGCAGTGGAAAGCAAAAAGCAGTGAAAGGCCTAAAAAAATGCAATTTTGCCCTTGTTCGTACTAGCTCATACAAAGTTAGCGATCGCTAATTAAATACGCTAAAAGTGCTGAAAAAGTTATCGCTTTAAACTTAAAGCGCTAATCGCTAATCGCCAACTGTTGACCAACATTCAGACCAGAACAAATATCTAATTCTTCTTTAGTCACGCCCTTCCCTTTCCTTGTTTTTGGCATAATTTTACATTATCCTCACTTGAAATTTTTAACCGGTCTCCCCCTTTTTTAGACTTGCTGGAGCATTGTCAAACGTGAACATTTATGCAATTTCTATTTGAACTTAAAACGAAGGCTTCAATGATGATTTTTCATATGAACTGATCTTTAAAATCTCTAAAAAACTTTATTGTGAAAAATAAATATCTCAACAAGATGAAAGCAAATGCTGACGAAGAAATGTTGAAAAAAGTTTCAAATTGATTAACACCTTTCATTGTTATCTTCTTCTGAAAATGTTGCGAAAAAAGTGCTAAAAGAGAGAAAAATTACTTTAAATACACCTTTCTCTAACTCGAATACGCATTCTTCCAATAAATCCAATTAGGCAATCAGAATGATACACAATGTAACTTGATTAATGAAAAAAGTTCATTCCATCACTAATAATTCGAGAGATTGATACAAATATATGGGAGTTAGCGATCTTCAATTAGCGGAACCAAAAAACAGTGGAACTTTTAAAATAGCTAAATCAATCAAAACTTAGCGGCAAAATTAAACCGCTAACGGAAAGTTAGCACAAGATCACGCAGTTATCGCTTAAGCACGATTTTCTAAATATTTTATTCAAAAATATATACATATATTTTTAGCACAGGGAGCTAAAGAGCCGCAGGTTGCCGACCTATGGTCTAGGCTGAGTTCCTCATTTCTGAGTTGATAATCATTTGTATAGTAAATGAAGAGAGACTTTTTGAATGATATAAATAAGGGATTGGTTTTGAATGTCCGATGGATTGTTACTATGAGTTGAAGTCGAATGTCGTTGTCAGAAGCCATCTTGAAATCAAAGATGGCGGCTTCCGCTGAACTTTAAAATATTGTAAATGACTTAAAATCACATGAAACCTCCACAATATGGGTAAATAATAGATGGAAGGGCTAAAGCGGAAGCCGCTATCTTGGATTTCAAGATAGCGTCAGATAATGAAATTCGTCCTTTTCACGCTGAGCCCTTTCAACGTATACCTACCCATGTTATAGGGGTTTCAAGCGATTCTTAATATCATACAGGTTTGAAAAGAAAAGCCGAAGCCGCCATCTAGGATTTCAACATAGCGTTAAAAATACCAAATTCGACTTCTTCTTATTCAGCCCTTTCCCTCGATGGGAATACTGTAGGAGTTTCTTTTACCCATATTATGAGGTTTCAAGCGATTATCAGTAATATACAGGTTTGAATAGATTTCAATATGGCGTCAGATAGCGAAATTCGACTTGTACTCGTTGAGCGCTTTCAACCAATAAGGTACACCGGGGTAAGTGTGGACGCGGGGTAAGTGTGGACGATGGCTATAAAAACAATACTGTGCACTATTTTTTCAAACTTTTGATGCAGAATGTTCAATTTACTTGTAATCTAACCAATAACTGTGAAAAAGATACGATTCAGACAATAACGGTTGTTTACAGCGACTTTTTCGGAATTTTCTATTTTCAACTACGATGTCGAGTTGATGTGCATCTTTTTCAATTGCAAATTTCTCCTAAACTAGCTGGCTCTCGATGAAAAACTCTACATTGAAACAATCCTTACATTCCAAACAACCAGTTAGGAAAAGAAACGGTGGTTAAAAATTAAGAAAAAAGAGTTTATTTACAAAAAACTAAAATTTTGTCTCCAACCCCTACCAGGGGTAAGTGTGGACGACTTTAAAAAGACTTGATGTTTACACTTTTTTCAATTTTCTGTCCTTCATCCTTTATGAGTTGTATTATTTAGCTATATTAAGCATTCGGATCATGAAAATTTGAGTAAAGTACTTATTTGTTCTGTGTTTTTGATAAAATCGGATCTCGTGTGTTGTAACATAAAATACACACTTTAATTATAGTATCATGAACTTTTTTCAAAATTTTGGACGATTCGAGCAATAAAGTAACGTATTCAACCAAGAAAACACAAATTTTTTGAAAATTTCCTGAGAAATCAAAGGGAAAATCTACCGTCCACACTTACCCCATAAAGCGGGGTAAGTGAAGACACCAGCCGTCCATAACGATTTGCGTGATAACTTTTTTCGCTTTGCTTCTATCGAGCTCATCTCTTCAGCTTTTGTAAAAAACATGTTCTGCATCACATTGAACGTCAATTTATCAAAATTGCTCCACTGCTGATTTTTTTATGATTTTTTAAAGTTGAACTATACGAAAACCCGTCCACACTTACCCCGGTGTACCTTACATAAAATGTGGAGTTTTCATGTGATTTTCAGTGATTCATAGCATTTTTCAAAGTTAACCTGAAGCCGCCATCTTGTATTTCAAGATGACATCGGACAGCGAAATTCGACTTCTGCTTGTTAAGCCCTTTCACCCAATATCCAAAGTGTACAGGTTTCAAGAGTTTTTCAATAATTTACAGCTTTGAAAAAAAGCGGAAGCCGCCACCTAGGATCAATGATGACGTCAAGCAACAAACTATTTCTTCTACTAGTTGGGCCCTTTAACTCAATCCTCATATTGTAAGTATTGGTGATTCGAAGTATTTCAAAGGTTTTTATTTAAATGTGTAAAAATGGGAATTTCAATTCAAATATTTGCAAACCTGTGTGTGTCCTGCTTTGACATCTTGAACGAATACTGTCACCTAATTTTATAACGGCTTTAAAAGCAAGCACTGCGTGCCTTAAAGTTTTAATAGAGCATTTATAACTCTTTAAAACAACTTTAACAGAATTTTTGTAAAAGCTTTATTAGCGTTTTCAGAATGATTTGAAAATGAATATAAAACAGTTATAAAACTTTCAGCAATTAAAATGCCATAATAAGCAGACATAATAAAACTTTTGAAAGCTAATGGGTTGCTTGAAGTTTAAAGGGCAGTTAGTTAGTAAAGGGCGATACGATCAAAATTTGGTCAATATCAACTTGACGTATTTCCTTCAATTTTGCATTTAAAAAACCTGAACACCCCTTATTTTTAAGGTGTGTGTAGATTGTTGCTCCTATTTTGATTTTGAAATTCACTCTTCAGTTGTCAAAATGCCGTCTAAGGAAGAAGAGCAGCGTATCAAAATTTTGCCCGCGCATCGCGAAAATCCGAGCTACTCGCACGCAAAACTGGCGAAATCGCTAAAAGTTGCCAAATCAACCGTTACAAATGTAATTGAAGTGTTTCGGGAACGTTTGTCGACAGCCAGGAAGTCGCTGAGACGACAAAAAGGGTTGCCGGTAGTTTCAAGTGAAATCCTAACCTCTCTCTCCGAGATGCCACAAATAAGCTGCATCGGGCCAAAAAACGAGCCGGACTATCGACTTACAAGAAGGAAGTGACTATAAATCGCGATGATAAACAAAATACGACGGCCAAAGCGCGATCCCAGAGGCTGTACACGACGATGCTGACGAAGATTGACTGCGTGGTAATGGACGACGAAACCTACGTCAAAGCCGACTACAAGCAGCTTCCGGGACAGGAGTTTTATATGGCAAAAGGAAGAGGAAAGGTAGCAGATATTTTCAAGCACATGAGCTGTCAAAATTCGCGTAGAAATATCTGGTTTGGCAAGCCATCTGTACCTGTGGCTTGAAAAGCAGCATTTTCATAGCTTCCGGAACTGTCAACCAAGAAATTTACGTGAAAGAGTGTTTGAATAAACGTCTGCTGCCTTTCCTGAAGAAACACGGTTGCTCCGTACTGTTTTGGCCGGATTTGGCATCTTGCCATTACGGTAAAAAGGCTGTGGAGTGGTACGCCGCCAACAACGTGCAGGTGGTTCCCAAGGACAAGAACCCTCCCAACAGGCCAGAGCTCCGCCCAATTGAGAAATACTGGGCTATTGTCAAGCTGAACCTAAAGAAGACCCAAAAAAAACTGCTAAGGACGAGCAACAGTTCAAAGCAAACAGGCTTTCTGCGGCGAAGAAGGTGGACAAGGTGGACAAGGACAAATCTGATGGTAGGGGTTAAGCGTAAGGCCCGGCAATTCGGATTTGGAAAAGCAGAAGCTTAACTGAATATAATCCTGAATTTTATACTAATTAAACTTGAAAAAGAAATTTAATTTGATTTTTTAAATAAACGAATTTCCCGATTTACACGCGTTTTCCCTTGACCAAATTTTGACCGTATCACCCTTTTATATGTAAGTCTTCTTCAGGTGTTGCAGGTAAGTATAGGTTTTTTTTTCAGCTGGTATAGGGTGGTCTGAAGCAACACGGATTAGTCTCCTAGTCAAAACCATGGGGGCCAAAAGTGTTCCAAGGCCTAACATCTTACCAAATTTCAGGTCATGGTCAAAGGGCCTTCAACTTCAACTTTTATGGTATTATGTCACTATTTGTTTTAGCAAAAGTTAAAAAATTACTAGTAAGGCTCTAACTATGGTATGCATAGGTGGATAGTTCTAAAAATTTTGAATTTTTGATAGTAAAAGTAATTTGAAACAAGTCTTTTGAAGACTGCAGGATGATACGAGTTGATATACAAAAATAAAACTACGGGTTCATAACAGTGAGTGTGTGTTGTCTTAAGAAAAACTTTCATAATAAGCGCACCAATCGAATTAGAGATATTTGTGAATTATGTTTTCTGGAGGTAACTGATAAGTTTTGTAAAGTTAAATGATGCTGTATAGAGCTTAAAAAAATTATTCCTTTCAGTTCGACAGAGGAGAAAACAAGTTTTCCTATCAAGTTGAGTGAAATCAATGACCCTTGCCACCGAGAAACTATTGACATCCCATTAACAGTCACTAGTAAGGTCATTGAATAGTAGTTTGAAACATGACCTTTCTGTTTATCGAGCAATTGCCGGACACAAACTTGATGCTCACGTTTCATCTACGTGATGATTCCAAATCACGTGTGCTCTTGTATGGCTAGGATGTGAAATCAATTCCCAACAACATGGACAGCAATTTTCTTCCAGCAAAGTTGAATCAACTTTTAGAGGCCCGGCCGGCACAGTTGAGTTACCTATTTGCATAACTAAAGCTTAGTTCTTTTAGAAATGGGACAGTTACAAATGCCTGTATCTCAAAAACCATTCGTTTGAACGAAATACTTTCTATGAAGGAAAAGTAGGCAATGTTATGATATTTCATGAAAAAATTTGAAAAAAAATATTTACCGTTTTTTGTAAAAGAAATTTCTACTTTATTCTTGGTGTCTCCCATTGGCCGGCGCACACTTTTTTCTGTCATGGTATTGATCAGTTTCTCCAACTTATACTTTGTAAAATCTATATTTTAGGTGGCTTCACCTTCCTTCTTCAATTTCTGATACTTTTTGGTCCAATACTTCTCTGGAAACTGGAAACTGGAAGCATTTTAGTGGATACAGTTGTTTCGAAATGAACAAATTTGGTTATTTTTTATCACATTTTTGAACGTTTTTTTTTCGGTACCGGTTTTACAGCTTAAGAGCTTTGGAACTATCAAAAAATGGCTGTTTGAGGTTGGATTTCAATGAGTCATCACTAGGCAACACTTTCAGCTTATCGGAGAAAATTGTTTTGGACATTTCAGCGATCTACCCTTAGCTTTTCGTTTATTGAAAATTAAAAATGCTGGTATGAGACTTGCATTGCTTGATGATCCTTAACCGTTGTTGCCGATCATCTGCTTCACTCCAATGCTTGATTTGAACTTTGTGGACATTATTGACAGTGTTTGCATACTTATCCACCACATAAACTCAGTAATTCTTTGAATAATCAACGGTTTTTTCAGCTATCAATTTGATAATGACGAATTTTAAAGGAATCTGTGCAAAAATTTTTTTTTCTTTTTCTCAAGCATCGTACATATCTCAAAAACGCGTAAATTTTAAATTTTGAAAAAAATAGGTCGAATAGTACTTTTTACAGGCAACAAAATGCTGTTCAAATTTTTAATATCCAATAACTAGTTAACGAGCTATTAGCAAATGAAAGTGTCCCATTTCTAAAAGAACTAAGCTTTAGCAACGGTTCGAATCAAGGAAGTTTTCTACAAATATTTTCAATCCGTACAAGTGGTGTCGAACATGGATTGCTTTTAAAATAGTTTGTAGTTCTATAATGTTTGATTAAAATGTAACATGAAAAAGTGTGCTTTGAGCTTGAATTAAAACCAAAAACCCTAGTTTAAAGCCGTTATGAGTTTATAATTCCAGGAACCTGGACATATCCCAGTTCAATAGATCTTCCAAAACCATGCTAAGCTTCACAAGAATCTCATTAAATCCTGAGCCATTCTTCGGTAATCCATCAGCCGGACATGTTTCTACTTTCCTGTGCAATAACAGAGAAAAAAAGAGGGATAAAAAGCAGTCGGATGACGACATTTTTTGTTGCTGCTGACGTTTTTCTCCATGTCGAGAAATAGACCAAGCTGTTTTCAAATGTTAGAAAGTTTGAAAATGCTGCCGGTAATCTTAACTAGAACAAGCAGGACAATAATTGGATTTACTTTTGCTGTTTTTTTGTACCTTCTGGCAATTGCTTGACTTCAGCTCAGAGAGTCGAATGGTGAAAACTTCTTGCTGAAGCATTGAAAGTCCAGGAAGCGAATCAATCGTTGTTTAAGAGCAAAAATCACGAAAGTTTAATTTTAAAGCTTTTCTCTTTATTCTTTAAAAAAAAGTAATCTCTTTATTTTTTATACATGAGTGTGTCATACATACACTTTACATTCTGTATTTTCATTCATTCTCTAGTTTTCTAGAAAATTCAATAAGAAAACCCATCTAGTGAACTTAGGATCATTTCTGTTTTTATGTTTACTTTTACAAGCGTGTCAATTTTCTTTGATTTACTTTTTGTGTTTTCACTTGACGTATCATGTTTAACGCAAACATGTTTGCACGCGCTTTTTATTTGATATTCAGCACCAAAATGTTAAAAAGGGCATCGCGAAACATCTGAAATAATGGTTGAAACAGAAGGTGGCATCAAAAGATTCAGTTTGTTTTTCCGTTCAAAGTCTTTCCTTCCCCCTGGATCGGGATCGAAGAGAGGTACAAACACATGCTAGTGAAGTGTGAAAAATTATTGCATCATAAAGTATTCTGCTGCCGGAAGTTGAAGTAACTCAATCTTCCTCTTTCAGACTTTCTCTTGAAGGCGCTCGGTACCCGGAAGCTTTGCAGTTGTTTATTATTCATGCACAAATATTAGATTGATTTATTCTTTTTGAAGCTAGCTGTTTTCAATTTTTACATTCCAGCGACTGGTTGATAATAGGGTATTATTCCTGGAAAAAATAATTAATAATAATAATAATGTTGGTACAAGGCGAAAATTAAAAAGAAACACGTTTAAAGGATTATAAAATTAGAAAAAAAAAATGCTAACTTTGAAAAGCATCAGCTTTTTCCATTTCTACTTTTCAAACCGAAATGAATTTTTTCATACCAGTAGCAGCAGTAAATCCATTATAGAATGGAAGTAGAAGTTACAAAACTTTACTCATATCGTAGATCGTATACACGAAAGAAAGTGGACACCTGTTTTTTATAATAAAAGTTAAGTTTTGAAAAAAACTTAAACTACGTTTAGAATATCGTAAAATAGTATACATTTCTACAGGTGTATGAGAATTCAGAACCTTGCGCCTTGTCTAAAAATAGACTTTGTAAAATTTTGCACAACTTGGATTGTGACCCTAAGAGAAATTTTAGCCTAAACTTACTCAAGTTTTCCATGGTGTTGGCTTCTGTACCGTGTTTCTCGAGGTGTATTTTGATTACAGGACAGTGATTTTCAATTTGTCGCATTTTGAAAAATGTTGGTATTTTGCGGTAAAATAAATAAACGCTGATAAACGGTATAAGTAGTAAAGTGATTAGAACACAAATCGTGGAAGTTCTAGAAGAGACTCATCAGTTAAACAATGAGCCAGAACTAATATTTTATATTATTTTTCTAGTAAGTCTCTTCAAAAATACTGGCCAATGTAAAAAAAAGCACTCACACAGGAATAAACTATTTTAAACAATGTGAAAAAATAGCAAACTTGTGTCAAATTCAGTAAAGGTTCTATCCTCCTCCAGAAACCACATTTTTTTCAGAAAGTGCTCGCAAAAACATTGTGATCTTTTCCATATATATAATACTTTTGTCTTTAAATGGAATATGTTTTTTTTTTATTCCAGCTCGATTTTGCATTTTTTTAATTTTTTTAGGATAGAGTGAAGTCAACTGTCATCGTCGCCGCTTTGCGTATTAAGGCATATATATGGATATGTTGTTAACTTATGTAGGCTTTTTTTTTAACTAGCTTCAAAAAAATTCACTTACATAATAAAACCAGCACCCGCAAATTTCATCGGTGGGCCAACTAAAGCCTATAACAAAAATGTCATTTGGACACTTTGGATTTGGTGGTTTAAAATTCGCCTCCATTTTTTCAAATACAAAAATGATACTTTTTTTGAACAATCAGAACTCGAGAAAATCAATGCCTAAACAAAAAAAAAATTAAAAAACAAATTCAAATATTACGTTAGAAATGTAAAAAACCATATCTACCATTTATCTGTTTCATTTTATTTTAAATAATATTTAAAAAAAAAATAAGACCAAAGAAAAAAAAGTGGCCCATGATACCTCACTCTCCCCTGCTGTAACACGTTTTTTCTTTAATTTAAGAAGCGAGTAGCACTTTCCTCTTTATTCCAGTTTTTATCGCTTTTTCTTTATCAGATTTTGGTAGGTCTTCAAGAAAATATTTTTTCCCAAACATCAACATATTTTTCACATTTTCAGCTGGTATACTTACGTGTCCATTCTATTTCGTGTTCAGTCCTTATTCACTCCATGCAGAAACCCTTGTTGGCCATGGGTATATTCCCTGTAGTAATCATTGTGATTTGAGTTTCTGTTAACAATGCTCTGAGAACATATGTTGATATATATCAACGTAATCCTCCTACAATATCTTTGTTTTTCATGGTGGAATACATAGCTGAATGTGGCTGACGTCACCATCTTCTATATAACATTGTTATATTACAAGACTTATTCTAGAGTAAAGTCGTTACGAACATTAAATGAAGTAAAATAATTTATTTAGTTTTATGTTTCGATTATAGTCGTTTTACCATGTTTATGGCATTCGCGACTTTATCAACGTTGCAGTTGGCGGATCGTTATTGAAAAACTATCCGGAACAACTGTGTTCGATATCTACTCTTGGGCTCGAACTCGCGGACATCGGATCAGGAGACAACAGACTTGCCAACTGAGCTATATCACGAGCCCAAAATAATTTATGAATAGGTATGTTCATTGCGAAATTGATTGAATTCACTCTAATGTATTTGTTCTTTTTGCTAGAAATCTTCCAGTAACTGATCCGTATTGCTGGAAAATCAGCAATCGATCTGTCGATTGAATGCGGTTGCGCTTGGGGGACAATGCCAGTTATTAGAAAGCTTGTTAATGCCGATACGGCAAAGAATCTTATACCGATAATTCTACCTCTAAGGATGTTCATTATTGGAATAAAGTCTGATTTTTGGGTGTAGATATCATAAAATATGATCTAGATAACTTTTTTCAACCTATTGCCGCTTAATCCCCAAACCGCAATTTTCGCCAAGATCTGGCACTGGCACTGGCAAAATTTCATATCGACCAGACATCTATCAAACATCTGCCAAGCGTCGGAACCAGTGCAACAGAAAGAGTTGCCGATTGCCGAGTTTTTACAGACTCGTTAAGACATTTTTCATTATCGCTGGTTGGCAAGGTTTCCGTTTTCTGGAATCGGCGGAATGATATTTTAAAAATCGATTATAGAGTACCGTCCCCTGCATCATGCAACAATTTTCAACTTCAATGGCTTCTAAAAAAACTTATGTTCACAGTTAATCCTACCCCTTATGCATCAAAAGTTTTAAGGATATTGGGACTTCAAATTGGCGTAGTTAGAAAAATTATTGGTTTCGTTAGTTATTTTTAATTTAAAAAAACATGCGTTTTTTATCCTTCTTAGAAAATAAGTAACTTGCAACAAACTTTGTTTTTAATGAAAAATCTTATGAACACGTATGAAAATTTATAGTTTTTAATATATCTGCAATCATGGCCGTAGGAACGGGGGGGGGGTTTTGGGGGTTAAACACCCCCCATGAGGATCCAAAAAAGCAATCGACGTATTTTACTCTACACTCAAAATTTTTAATTCAGAACCTAATTATGATAATAGAGTAAGGTTAATCAAGAGTAACATTCTAGACTAAAAACTAATGCCCAAACTTCCAAAACCCATCCAAAATTCAAAATTTTGCTACACTTTTTAAAAATTTCCTCACTTGTTCATAGAAATTCAGGTGTGAATTTTAAATTTAACCCATTTCGGGGATTCTGATTCCATAATTCCCATAACCAAAATTGTATTCCTATTTTCGTATTTTGGATTCTGTATCTATTTCAGGATTAATGATTTTCAGTTCGAATAATCATGAGAGATACAAATGAAGAGCTGCTTTGAAGTTCTGGTTCAAATTTGATTTTACATTTAATATTAAATTTGAATCATATTTTTCGAATTCATATAAATTTTCGTTATTTTGATAACAATTTTCCGAATATAAAAAAAATTATTTATATTCAAATTTGAAATTAATTCTATAACACAACATTAAAACATTCAAAGCTTCGAAAGGCAATCCAATATTGAAAACTCAGATTTAGATAATTTTAAATTTATATTTTAATTCAGATTCACAATACAGATTAAAATTAAATAATTTGAATTTGAATTAAGATTAAAATTAAATAATTTGAATTTGAATTAAGATTAAACCTGAACTACAGAATTTTGAAAAAGATTCATGAATGAAGGCTTTAAAACTTTACTTAAATTCTTATCTGGAATTAGATTCGGAGATCGTATTTTTTGTACATTTAAGAAATCGTATGGAAATTTGGATACCGATTCAAAGCGCAACTTTTGAATTGAGGTTTATATTTCAGATTCAGAATGCAGATCCAAATCTCAGAAAAAGAATAAGCTTGAAAATAAAATTTACAATCAACATTAATTGTTGAGATATCATATAATATCAGATAATATCATGATTCCTTTACAATTAAATTTTAAGATTCCAAATTTTTATTCAAAATTAGATTGTAAACACAATTTAGTTTAGAAAATCACAAATAAATAGTATAATTTGAGTTTTTCGTTTTATACGAAAAATCCGAATTTTATTCAAAAAACCTCATCTACATGATTTCAATAATGGAATCGATTCTTTATAAAAAATATTTGCTGATCTGTACTGTCAAACATATTTAAAATTTGGCATTATATATTTCAGAAATTCCGCTAATTTATACATTTGAGTGACGAGAAATGTTGAATTAATTTTGTAGAATGAGGTTTCATTATATGACTCATAACTTTTGAATTATGCCGCAATGGTCCGTAATAATGAAGATTTTTTTAAAGCCAAATTTTAAACAGAAATCATTTGTTTGGTGCAAGTTTGCATCAACCAAATCAATCAATCAATCTTCCTTTCTTTAATTTGAGTTATTTTCGTCAAAGGTTGGAATCTTTGAATTTGCAAAATAGTTTTGAAGATTGGGCTTGCGTTTAATTCAATTATAGAATAGGCTTTTATAATAAATGAAAGGCTCTCCTTAAAAAAGCTTATTTTATGCTCAAATCAAGTTTGATCTACCAGACTCTCAAAAAAATTCATTGATTTTAACCATCGATGAATGCGAATTTTGCTCACCTTTGAAGTTGTTCTAAATTTACGATTTAATACGAAAACTTTTTATGTAAAAGTACTTAAAAATGAATATTCATATAGCTAACAACATAATTTTCTAATTTTTTTTGTATTCGTTCGTGTATTGTTGAGCAAAAAATCATAGGTAAAAATCAGTCACCAAACCCCCCCCCATGAGTCGGTTCTTCCTACGGCCCTGTCTGCAATGCATTAAAGACCATTACGCGTGAAAACACCAATTGCCGTAATTTTCTGAGCTGTAAAAACTAATTTTCTGAAACTAAGGATGCTGCATACATTTAGGGGTTAAATAATACTACGAAAAATTCTACAAGCTGAAACCATAAAAATAAATGTTTGGATGAATGAAATTTCAATGTTGACAAACGCCTAATGCAAAGCATTCATTTTCCAGAACATGAAAACGAGATATACAAGGTATTTCTGTGATTTACATTTTGTTGCCTTTTACCCTAGACACCTAATTGAATTATAAAAATATTTATTTAAAAAAATTGAGTGATTGTACGAAAAACATGTTTACACCAACAGTGTTGGTACAGCATGAGGAAACCAGTAAAAAGTATGTAGGTAATATTATCATACCAATCCGTCATACTGGGTAAAGTTTTTTACGGCATCGAAAAATGTTTATATTTGTACATTTATTGCTCAATTTTTCAAATTTTAAATAAAAATAAAAAACTTAAAAAAACTAGCTTAAGATGCGAGAAAGTATTTCACCATCATTTGTTATCATCAAAAGATAACTTTATTACAATGCATTAATTTAAAAATTGATTCAGTGTGGTCTTATATAAATGTTGCAGCCAATCCTGTTGCGTGATGCCCCATTTGACGGTATTTTTTTCAGTTCGCTTAATGAATACCTTATGATGAACACATATAAGAGTAAAAAGGGGCAAACCTGATCACTTATGGGACGTTGTTGCGAACCCCTCGTTTACAGCAAACCTACCTTCCAAAAATATTCATCGACGAGGGTGCCACATGGCAATTGTTGACTGGACTAGGACCATGCTGATAGATAGAACCATTTATGCAAGCTTGGGGACTTACGATCAGAACCACTCCAACTAAGGGATGTCCCCAAGGTGGGGTTCTATCACCGTTGTTGTGGTCACTGATCGTGGACGACCTCCTAAACAAACTTGTATCTATGGGATTCGAAGTTATTGGCTTTGCTGATGACGTAGTCATTATAGTTCGGGGAAAATATGAGAATGTGTTGTCTAATAGAATGCAATCTGCACTTAATTACGCACTATTCTGGTGCAGGGAAGAGGGACTGAACATTAACCCTTCCAAAACTACTGTGATAGCATTCACTATGAGACGAAAAATTGCATTAAAACCTCTAACACTAGATGGGGAAGTGCTAAACTTCGAATCACAGGTGAAATATCTAGGAATCATACTAGACTCAAAATTATCATGGAACCCACAGTTAGAGCATGTAATAGCCAAGGCTACAACAGCTCTATGGGTTTGCCTCAAAGGAGTAGGGAAAAAATGGGGACTAAGGCCGAAAATCATCCATTGGATATTTACAGCTATAATAAGACCCAAAATCTCCTATGCCTCCTTAGTATGGTGGACCAAAACTGTGCAAGCTACGGCCCGGAAGAAATTAGCGAAGCTTCAAAGAATAGCAACGCTATCTATAACTGGCGCTATGCGAACCACATCAAGCGAGGCTCTGAATGCACTACTAAATATTCAGCCACTACATCAATTTATTGAGTTAGAGGCAGAACGTAGTGCCTTGAGACTCTCAAAAATCAAAACTCTCTATGAGGGGGATCTTACAGGACATCTAAAAATCCTAAATAAATTTAAAATAAACTCACTTATTGTAAAGAATGATGACTGGATGGAGCCCGTTTTCAACCTAGACATACCATACAATGTAACTATCAACGATAAGGGACGTGTGGGAGTCAGGTGGTCCTGAGGTTCCTCCCGGATCGATTAAATTCTTTACTGATGGGTCAAAAATGGATAATAGAACTGGGGCAGGGGTGTTCGGACCTAGACTCAGGATCTCAATTCCTATGGGAAACTGGCCAACAGTATTCCAAGCAGAAGTTCAAGCAATTCTAGAATTGCACTTTAGCCTGTTTGAAAAGAGGATACAGGTACACAAGTATCTATATATTTTCTGACAGCCAGGCCGCTCTCCGGGCACTTAGTACGTTCACATGTTACTCCAAGCTTGTATGGGAGTGTATTGTTGCACTAAGAAACCTGGCCATACGGAACAGAGTATTTTTATTCTGGGTTCCAGGCCACGGCGGTATCCTAGGGAACGAAGAAAGCAGACCAGCTAGCTAGGGAAGGATCTCAGGGCCTGTTAATTGGACCAGAACCCTTCTGCGGAGTATCGAGGAGTGCCTTAAATATGGAACTCAAGAACTGGGAAAGCACCACTATTGGCTCAAACTGGAGATCAGCAGAGGGAGCAGCTCAGGCGAAAAGATTCATAGAACCAAGCGCACGACTCTCGAAAAATATGTTGAACTTAAATAAGCACGAGTTAAGTACTTACACAGGTCTCTTGACCGGACATTGTCCAACAAAACAACATCTCAAACGGATGAACATTATTCAAAACGACGACTGTCGGTTCTGCGGGTTCGAAAAAGAAACTGCAGAGCATCTTCTATGCAACTGCTGCGCCCTCCTAAATAGGAGAGAGCGTGCATCTTTGATATCATACCCGATTGGGATAAAATGCTTAGTCAGCAATCAACTGTCACTTCAACCATAGTGCAGGTGAGGCCTGATAGCATACAGTAACGCGGGGTAATTACCACAATAGATCAACTACTGGTCGCAGTGGGCTCTCCCCTACAAGAAAAAAAAAATATTCATCCGTATATAGGGAAAAACTGTACAAGACGCACTAGTTAAGCATAATTGCTATTTATTGTTTATTGTTCATTGTTTATTTCTTAATCCATCGGACCAGAGGTCTATATGGATGTGATGGGAAAAGCATAAGGCACAAAAACCCATCAGTGGAGATAGCATAGACGATACAATAATTAACAGAATGTAAAAACTAACACTACTGATTTACAAAATAAAAGGCAATCCTAAGATCTAACATCAAAACAGAATACAAAACAAAAATTAACTTAGCATTGTAGCTCGTAAGCGGTTCACAAACATATCACTCGTTAAATTAAAATCGAATTCACTACATACATTGTTGAATACTGCACACATGGAACGAATAGGCTCATTCTGACCGTAGACTGTTCGATGAAATCCTAGCCGGAGAAACTCTCGCGTTCTCAGTTGTCTAGGCACCACGTTGAAGTCGACTCTCGCAAGAATGTTTGGCGCATCGATGACACCGAGCAGCAATTTTCCAACAAACGCCGCCTTCAAGTATTCACGTCGGTTAGCGAGGGTATCCAGATCCAATCAGGAGCATCGCTGTTAATACGTAGGAGATTCTTCCGGGACTAGCCAGAGGAAAATTCGAAGTGCTGAGCGAGTAAACTTGGGTTGTACGGATTCGATTATACTGTGTTATCTTCTCTATAATTGCGTAATTCAATCAGACTATATTTTTTATGAAATTATTGACCCGACGACATGCGTAATTCATCAATCAAACCTTGCTATTATAAACCGAATTCATTGACCAAATCGTTCTGAGATGCATGGATTAATGCTCATCATCATCAGTGCCAAATGTTTGTTTAAGAGTGCAATGTAAACATATAGAAACAATAATCACACCCTTTCCCCTTGCTCATCAATATTTGACCCAGAATATATGTCAGTGACACAACCAGTAAACATTAGTGGATTTTCCGTAGATTAAATTACCTGAATAAGATTGATTTCGGGTTCGGGTTCGGGTTCATCCTGGATTTTCGTTGCTCTGTGTTCCTATGAATCACTCCTCGTCCCGCTTGAGAATCTCATGCGCCTTGCACCCGATTCTTATTGGATTTATAAATGCATCGTCGCTCTCTGAGCGGGTATAGAAACTCCAGGTTTCTCCAACACCGACAATTCTCCGGATACACCGATTTACTCTTCGGTTTGTGGATCACACACACACTTCTCTTCGTGCATATGCTGTCATTTCTTCACACCTCGGAGCTGACCTTTCCAACGCCTTCAGCATAAGCAATCGCTCGCAAGCGTGTGCTTCTGGTTTCTCAATGCACTACCTCACATTCCTTTCACACGAACCAGCGAATTCTCGATCAATGAGCCGAGGAAACTTTCTTCGCACTCTTCACACCCGAGCGATAAACAAACCCGACGCACTGATAGTCGACTGATCAGGGAAGCGAACACACGATTACCGAGCAGTTGATTGGTTATTTTCATAAACACCAATTCGAAAAAACCCACACAGCCGAATATATGCTTGGAGAGGGTCGAACCGGCTTCTCAGCACCTATACAAAAGCCCTAAATGTGCTGTGTGAGTTATGTTTTCTTGCGAGTTAAGAATTAGTTTCGTTACCTCGATGGGGCGTTTGCGATTCCAATAAGATTTTTGCACGTGCCGGTACCTTGAGATGCTTCTAGCATGCAATGATTAAGATGGTTCACTGTGTTTTAGGAAACCTGTGTTATAACAGAAAAGGAATTATGGTATTCTGTTGGCTTCTAGCAATCCGTGAGCATTTATTTACCTTTTCTTTAGCGGAGAACTCGGCTGGGAAATCGAGTGGCCGTAGTAGACCACACTGAGTAGGATGGTTCAGTGTGTTTTATAAAACCTGGGATCAAAATAGTATGCTTGTCACAATAACTCAATCGTTATTTTAAGTTAATATTGCATTACCTGTTTCATAACAGTAAAATAATGACCATCTTCTGCTTGTTTTAAAGGAATTCGTGATCCTTACTTTACCCAGTCTTCGGCGGGGAAGTATGCTGAGACCATGATTAGCTGCTGCACGTGATTGTTCGCACTGGCTAATAACTCAACCCTTCGTTCTAAAATACAAGAATTTGGATGTCAAGCCATAGCTTTGCCGAACGTTATGTCTTTGTGCTCACTTTTCCGATATTTTGTAGTAATTTAGTTCCTGTCTACCGATTTTGGGACTAGGTATGTGGCACACTTTTGACTCTCCACTTGACTAATAGCGCGGAAGTTGTGCCTCTGTCATTATTGCAACTTTGAAATGCCTCGATATCAGATTTCCAGACAGGACATCTTTTTACCACACAGGTGATGCTGGATTTTTTGAATTATATTGCGTTTCATTTGAATTGACCGTTTTATTATTCTTGATACGAAAACCGGTAATAACTGACCCAGGTGTCATGGCTAGGGCACCAAAAGACTGCTGCAGATTCCAGGTGCGAGCGTAGTTATGCACAGTATAGAGTTCGTAGACACTGTGGATTTGTGAATTCGCTAGTGGTTCGCAAAATAAATCCCAAAGTCCTATTCACTTTGGCTACGACGTAATTCAGTTGATTTTCAAATGTTATTTTGGAATCTAACAGTACACTTAGATCCTTCACAACGGAAACTCGTTCAAGAGTGGAATCTTGGAGAGTGTAATTCCAAATCAGCGGATTCTTTTTCCGAGTAAAACTGATTACATTTCATTTCACTACACTGGCCGTTAAGCAATTCAAATCACACCACTCCAGAAATTTACTCAACATTTGCTGCAATTCCAAACAGTCGCTGTAGCTTTCAATTTTCCGATAAATTTTCAAATCATCAACATACAACATTCTACACCCGGATGGAAGAGCGTATTTTACATCGTGGTAATAAGTGCAGAAAAGAAGAGGTCCGATGTTGCTGCCTTGTGGTACTCCTGAGTTATTCTGGAACACATAAGACTAAGCATTTCCTAGTCGAACAGTGAGAGAACGATTTATCAAGAACGATTCAAACCAAAGAATTAGTCCTTCTCCGAGTCCGAGATGATAAAGTTTTGCTAGGAGCAAACGATGGTCAGTGCGGTCAAAGGCGGCCTTTATATCAGTTTACACTGTGTCAACCTGACCCCTTTTTCCATTTACAGCGATAACAATCATCTAAGAGTCAAATTGAAAGTTTAAGACGATTCAGGGATCAGATTTACGTATTATCAAAAAAAAAAACAAATATTTTAAACCCACGATTTAGACTATATTTTTGTACAAAACAAAAACAGCCAGAAAACAAATCGCGGGGTAGAACGCCAAAACTAGTGGACAGAAAGCACCACACCGAAAGGGTGGTATGAAATGGAACAATGATTATACGGAATCTAATCATTAAAACATCAAATGTTTAATTACATGTTCATCGTATTTTTTTAAACTAACAGTTTTTTGGCTATAAAATCACACTTTTTTATATCTTTATAGGTAAAACTCCTTCAATTAGGCAATGAAATTCAATTTCTTGACTGATATCGCGACAAACATGGCGGTGGATGATTTTTTCGAATCGAATATTGGTGCGCCTTTTTTACTGGAACAAAGCCGAAATTTGTAATGATTGATATTCGGGTTTTCTCAAAAGATAACAGCATCCAAATTTTGGGCGTAAACACGTGACATTGTGGGCATTCTACTCCAATTTTGATATGATTGATTTTAGTTAAAATTTGAGGGTAGTTAGTGAAATACAACAAAATATTGTTGGTCCACTCGTTTTTTTTTTTTTTCTATTTTTGCGATAGCTGATTTGAGCTCCCGGAGGGTACCACTGTAAAAAAAATTACAGTATTCAAGAAAAAAAGTGAGCATTGTTCTACACAAGGATTGAACTAGCAAAAAACAATGAAAAATTATTAAATAAAAAGTTGTTAAAACAAACACATATACCAAATATAATTATCGGATTATCTATTGCTTATAAAAAAAAATTGTGTTTGAATTAAGATTGGTCAATCAGCGGTCAAAATCACGTATGTGTCGAAGTTGAGTATGCCGGTTAAAAAGTTACATGGATTCCGAGCGATCCTTAATACTCTACGATAGCTCTATGGCAATGAATTCTAGCTCCGTCAAGTATCCATACAGAATTCATACCAGGGTATTGTTCGACTTTCCCGTTTTTAGCTAATTGACTAACATTCGAAAAAGCTGAGCCTTGTTAAAGTTCCATCCCGAATAAATGTTTCTTATAAGCCCATTTACCCTAAAAAACACAATAAAGATGTTAGTGGGCGTCGTTTGATTTTCCCACGATGAATAATTCTTTTTCCTACTGGAGCATAACATCTATTTCGTAGTATGTCGCGTGAATCGAATGACACCTCTTCCAAAAATACAAGGTTATGAATATCCCACTTTACAGACGAAAGTTCGATAAAAAATATGTATATCATTTGTACACATTTGAATGGCACGTCTTTCCAGAATTTTCCAGCTAAATCCGTTTCCATGAAGAATTAAAGAAATGTAGGATTTATTTATTGGAGTTTAAAACTGTTTTTGGAACAACATTTTGGCTTCATCTAAAAACAACGTCGATCTATCTAAATAAAATCAATCAGCCATTGTTTTTGCTCATATGTAAACTTCGTAACTGTGCGTTTCTTTTTTCGTCTAACGTAAAATCCATCGGCTTCTTATCTCTTATTCAGTTCACAATAGTTTTGTTTAGAGTAAATTCTGGCTGGTTGAATTTTTGAGAATCCCGTATCATAATAATTGTATAATCGATGCATAACGGAATTAGCACTTGCATTCTTATGCAATACTTCGTTCCCAGTCTGGTATACTACACAAGTTGAACGTGTTTCCTACTCTCAATTAAGGAAAATTTCTCTTAATAAAAAGTCTCACTTAACATACCAATGTGGCCAGAACAAACTCGCAATCCTTTTTTAGTAACTTAGAGTTGAAATATCATTAGGGGAGGGAACAAATTTAACAAAAGCTTGACAGTTTCACAGTCTCTGTACTTATGTACCTAAGAAAAACATTCGTTGTTTCGTTCAACTGTCAAGAAATCTCAAATCGAGATTCTTAAACTTTCAACCATCCTCCTCCCAGATCGATATCAATAAGAACCATTCCAACGAAATGAATCTCGTTAAAAACGGAATGCTGTCAAAGGAAGACAGGAAAAAACCAACCCTGTGCTGAGTGTGGAAAAATGATTCCGGAGGCTGAAGACTTTATCAGGTGCTATTTTTGGTTCCACCTACGATCTATGTGTCTCTCTGATTGGAAAATACCTACACTCAGAGGAAATCTTATTATAAATTTCATAAGAGGCGTCTTATGAACCACTTTTTTGCGTCCAAAATAATTTTTCATAAGAGTCTTATGAGATTCTTTCATTTTTCATACGAAGTTCTTATGAAAAATAGAAGAAGTGGCATTGTGAAAATACAATGAACACATTTATTCCATCAGTCATTTTTTTCGTCAACATACTAAGTACTAACCTGTTGTGGAGCCACTAGTTTTGTTTTAAAAGTTAAAAGTAATTTTGTTATTTTAAAGGGTAAGTTTATTTTTTGTGAGCGTTAAATTACTTGTAAACTTATACAGGATTTTTTGTTTTCTTTCAGCATGTTCGCCGGCGGAAAGGATAAGGGGACGGGGTGCGGCGGAATGACTGTTAGAATCGGGCGTTGATGTGCTGCTCATAGTTATCATGAAGTAATATGTAACAAATAACCCAGAAAATAAATTGAATGTTTTTAACATCAATTATCTCGATATTTTTTCATTAAAGCTAACATTTTCTGTTTCCATAATGAAAAGCAACAACCTCTCATTGAAGCAGGTGTTTATCTGAAGAATTCATTCGCTTCATAAGACAATCTTATGAATTTCATAGATTTTTCTTATGGCACCACTTTATAAGAGAATCTTATGGTAGACATAATCGTATTTTTCTGAGTGTAGGTACTTTGAAACAAAACCATTTGTTGTCTATCTTACCAAGACACAGGACCAACAATCACAATCATACACATCAAGACGAGTTCATTGAGCGTTAAAATCGGATAACAGTGTATCGAGCATCATTCATAGCATTATCTTAGAAGCGGCAATGGGGGAAATTGACGAAACTGAAACAGAGATAAAATGGAATCGTACGGCATTTATTGCTGCTAAAAAAAAGTCAAAGACAAAGGCTATTAAAAGAAAAGCAAATCAGAACAGATTGCAAATCGGTAACTGGAGCGAGCGACGATTTTTGTGAGTTCAATCGCTCGATGGAACTTACTGTGATCGATTTTCATTTTTGTTGAATTTGCATAAATTAAATATAGCTCCATAACAAAAAAAAACCATCAGTTAAAATCGTAGCTTCCACAATCTCTCAAATGTAAACACTCACGTTCCAGATTGTTTCAATCTTCGAAATAAACTACAACTGAATGGAAATGAAGTGAACTATCGAATGATTATCCCATTTCCCAAAAAAACTAGAGCAACTACAGACAAAAAAATCCACTAGCCCAGACCATTCATATGAAAGAAAGAATATGAAAACCCGAGAAAAATATTCCAAAGTCAGTCATGTTGAAAGAAGGCAGAACTGCTGGCGTCTCGCTGCTGTTGCTAGACTTTGAAACTTTTCGAGAGGACCCACCAATTTGGGGCAAATAGAAAAGAATCTGTTTTTAAGCTCCAATAAGCTGAATCGGGATAAATGTTTACCCCTCCGAAATGGCGAAGGACACAAAAAAGTGGCCAAGTTGTTAACGGCGTTTTTCGTACTTGGTGTATCTTGTATCGTATTTCTTTTTGTGGGTGAGAGAGATACAGATCTTCTTTCGGGTTCTGTCTTCAACTAGTTTGGCAAAAATCATCATAAATTTAGCAAACAGCATGTTGGAAATAGGCATCCAATTCGTGAGACGTCCGTTTATGGAATTATTTTAAAAAAAACTTTAGAATAACCTTAAATGGATAATTTAATCAGTAAACAAAAAGGATGTGGAAATAATAACATTTGCTTCTCTTAAATGTATACAACGCTTCTCAACTTATCAAAGTGTTTTAGAAAATCTAACATATGGCTCAAGAACTTATGTACATTTGTAAGCATTGAGAAATGTTTTCTTTAGTCTCCATTAGTCGGAGGCAATATGGTTTATCTATGCCTGTGTAGATTGAAAGATGATTTCGCTGATGTGGTCTAGTGGATAGGCTGGCGCGAGTCTGGATTCCCAGTATCGTCAAAAAAACTTTTGGGTTCGAATCCCATAAGTTGCCGACAGGTAAGATGTGTTTCATTGCATAAATAATTAAATAACCAGAGGAAATGCATCTGGGGACAGTCTTCACGGAGCAACCAATAATACATATAAAAAGGGTGATACGGTCAAAATTTGGTCAAGGGAAAACGCGTGTAAATTGGTGAAATCGTTTATTTAAAAAATCAAATTTTTCAAGTTTAATTAGTATAAAATTCAGGAAAAATATTCAATTAGGCTTCCGCTTTTCCAAATCCGAATTGTCGGGCCTTACGCTTAACCCCTGCCATCAGGTTTTGTACAGGCACCTTGTCCACCTTCTTCGCCGCAGAAAGCCAGTTTGCCTTGAACTGCTGCTCGTCCTTAGTAGATTTTTGGTCTTCTTTAGGTTCCGCTTGACAATAGCCCAGTATTTCTCAATTGGGCGGAGCTCTGGCGTGTTGGGAGGGTTCTTGTCCTTGAGAACCACCTGCACGTTGTTGGCGGCGTACCAATCCATGGCCTTTTTACCGTAATGGCAAGATCCCAAATCCGGCCAAAACAGTACGGAACAACCGTGTTTCTTCAGGAAAGGCAGCAGACGTTTATTCATACACTCTTTCACGTAAATTTCTTGGTTGACAGTCCCGGAAGCTATGAAAATGCTGCTCTTCAAGCAACATGTACAGATGGCTTGCCAAACCAGATATTTCTTTGCGAACTTTGACAGTTTCATGTGCTTGAAAATAACTCCTGTCCCGGAAGCTGCTTGTAGTCGGCTTTGACGTAGGTTTCGTCGTCCATTACCACGTAGTCAAACTTTGTCAGCATTGTCGTGTATAGTTAGCCTCCGGGATCGCGCTTTGGCTGTTGTATTTTGTTTATCATCGCGATTTGGATTCACTACCTTCTTGCAAGTCGATAGTCCGGCTCGTTTTTTGGCTCGATGCACGGTTGTAGACGATACACCCAGCTTATTTGCGGCATCTCGGAGAGAGAGGTTAGGGTTTCGCTAGAAACTACCGGCAACTCTCTTTGTCTTCTCAGCAGCTTCCGGTTTTCGAATTCCCCCCGATCCAGATTTCCTGGCTGTCGACAAACGTTCCCCAAATACTTTAATTACATTTGTAATGGTTGATTTGGCAACTTTTAGCGATTGGCTTTGCGTGCGAGTAGCTCGGATTTTCACGATGCACGAGCAAAATTTTGATACGCTGCTCTTCTTCCTTGGACGGCATTTTGACAACTGAAGAGTGACTTCCAAAATCAAAATAGGAGCAACATTCTACACACACACCTTCAAAATGAGGGGTGTTCAGGTTTTTTAAATGCAATATTGAAAGAAATACGTTAAGTTGATATTGACCAAATTTTGACCGTATCACCCTTTACTGTGTAGATTTAAAAATGATTTCCTTGATTCCAGAAATAACACGATAATGATCACTTTGCTTTTGAAAGTTATTTGAAAGCTGAAATTTTTACATTCATTCAGCTAGAAAAATTCAGATGAGTTTAAAATAGAACTACATATTAAGTATGGTCACAGAGAACAGACGTACAAGCTAGCCCACGGAACTTGTGTGAAATTTCCAACGATGGTTTTGAACCAATTGTTGTTCTTTTGACTGGGCTACCAGATTTCTCCAAACACACCAAAGAGAACTGTCAAAATCAAACTAAGAAAAAAAACAAAACTTAGGTCAGTTTTGAACAGGTCGTATTAACTGTTTGGCATGTTTCAAGAAAATTTCAGTTAAAGTTTCGTAACACTTCCGTGCGGTTGCATAATGCAAAAATATCTTAAAAGTTAATCGCTATTTCCTTCAAGCTAGATAAGTGATACTTGAAAGTAAATCTAAGTAATCAAAAATCTAAGAATGAATAAAAGTTTATCGACTTTATCGAGTTTATTGACTTTTTTCGGTGATTGATAATTGAAACAATTCTTTTACGTTACGTTTCGAATTTACGTTACGTTTCGGGTTACTCTGGGGGACATCTGATGATGGGTGAAGAAAAGTAACCCGAAACGTTACATAAATTTAAAAAAAAAGTTGTTTTTTCTCGAGTTAAAAGTAACTCTTATTGCATTTATAAAGCAATAATTAAACTCGTCTATTTTAGACGCCTTTTCGAAAACTGGGCACTTGAAAATTTGATTTGTAACTTTTGAACGGCGCAATAGATGGAACCATTTCAAATTTTCAACGTCTTTTTTAAATGTTAGCATTTGAAACTTTACACACTTTTTGAAGATTTTTTGTTCGAGCTTGTACGTCTGTTCTCTGTGATATGATCTCTTAGTATGGTGTTTGTTTATTTTTAGGTTTTCTTTTACTGTTAGATTAGATCTATATGTTTTCAGGAAAAATTTCAAATCATTTAAAGCTTATTTGAATTTCAAGAGTTCATTTATTTTCCTAATGGAGGCTTGACAAAATCTATGAAACTTTGTTATCTGGTGTACTCGCATACAGTTCGAAAGATCTTCAGGAGACAAGAAAAAGTCACTAAGGCCAAAAAATTACCGTGAGAAAAAATAAGATAAACAATGAAGTACTAACATTTTCAGCATGTCAGGTAGCAAAACATGGAAAAATTGAATACTTATGCCTTCTGGGATGAACTTGAAAATAAATTTTCTACGTTTTACATTATAGACATTGAAGTTTTCGGCAACATTGTTCAATTTTACAAGGTCATACTTTTGGTATGAAATTTATTGCCGAGGGGTCCACTGATAGCGAGATTAAAATGTCAACTGTTTTGTTCATTAAATAAGGGCTTTGACGTCTTCTGTTTTTCTTGTGAAAATATGTAAATAAGTCGAATATCTTAAAGTCCTATTACATTACCCTCAGGATTTACAGTGAAAGTTAAACAAATACCTATAGAAAAAAAGTCAATTTAATCTGAAACATTGTACATTGGATGAAACGGTTTTCAGTCTTCGGAACAAAGTTGGAACAAGCTAAGGTCTACAATTGCTTCATACATTATGATGATTTTGAAAGTTTCTGAAGCCCTTTAGAAAGCATTAAATGTATTACAGGGTCCGGCAATTGAACTGCTACATCACTTCAACAGTAATAATTTCATTGCACACGAAACAGTATTTAACGACCCCTCGTCGCTTTGTTTACATTAGGTCTTAGCTATCATTGGATGTAAGTGTTCCTAGCTGGCAAACGGCAGAAGCACATAGTTCGTGAGCTCTCCGATATGTGTAAGTGTGTGCAGAAGTTTTGTATATCGTACAGTTAAAAGATACCTGGAGACCGGAACTGCCAAAAACGGTATGGTGGGGGACGCCGACCTACTGTTGTGACACTTGCCATGGCGAAGATCGTCAAGAAGCGCCTTAAGAGAAATCCTCGTCGTAGTGCCACTAAATTGATAGAGGATGCCAACATATCGGATCGAAGTTTCCGTCGGATCCTCAAAGATAAACTTCAGACCAAGCCCTACAAGATCCAAAAGGTTCAAGACCTTACGGTGAAGCAGAAACAAGAACGGGTAAAAAAAAAAAGCGAAGGCGCTGCCGAAGAGGGCCGTGGAAGTAAAGTTGAAAAATATCGTGTTTACCGACGAGAGACTCTTCACCGTTCGTGAATAAGCGGGACGACAAAGTTTGGTTGCCAGACAGATCACGAAGCCATGCCGACTTGCTGACCCGGCAACAGAAACCAGCATCAGTGATGGTTTGGGCCGGAATCATCCGTGATGGCCGGACTCCGCTGGTTTTTGTCCCTGAAGGAGTGAAGATCAACCAAAATACATATCAGGAACTAGTTCTAAAGAATGTCGTCGAACCGTGGGCACGTCGACATTTTGGTTCCAGGGATTGGGTTTTCCAACAGGACTCGGCGCCGACTCACGAAGCGAAGAAAATCCATCTTTGGATTGCGCAACATTTTCCAGGGTTCATTTCGAGCTCCGAGTGGCCGGCGAGTTCGCCAGACCTGAACCAGATGGACTTCGCTGTTTGAAGTATGTTGGAGGCCGATGTCTGCTCTAAGAAACATGAAGGTGTGGAGGTCCTGAAGCGACATGTCGTCGCAGCCTGGGATAAAATTCCACAAGAAAACCTGCGATGCGTTCCTCGACCGTCTGCGGCGAGTGGTTAAACTCAAGGGCAAACAAGTCGAACTTTACCAGTGAATTTTGAAAAAGTAATTTGTTTTCAAGAGAAATTGAATGAATGTCTGCGAGTAAGCAACCCTAGATACGCCAATGTATAACTGCAAATTCGTCATCCCCTCTGTTTGGTCTGTTGGCTGCTGTGCTGCTACCGATGCTAGCCACTATACGCATTGAAGAGAGTGGAGATCAGACGTCGCAGTCGACCGCCGACGCCGACCGGTGGGTTGGTGAGAGCGAAATGAGTATAAGCACGAAAACCGATCAACTATGTCGCGCCGATGAGAAAACATCGCACATCGGTCTGGCGTCGTCTTCAGTGGGAGTGATCGTCAGTTGCAACCAGATACCCGCACGCGATCGGAGGTTTTTCCTCACGCGAAGTCTAACTTTTTGTCAGTAGTTTAAGTGTTTTTTAATGTTAATTTATTGTAATAGATGTTGATTGTTTAGTGTACCTTCATGTGTTCTATGTGATATTGATGACCCCAAAGATCTAAGAGGAATACCCCACTTTGAGAAGCCACCGAAATCAGCAGCCACAAATTGCAGACAATAGCCGGGTAAGATCTTCCTGTCCGCCCTCCCCCATCGGTGTTGGGACGCCCGAACGAGAAGGCGCTGTCGAAGGCGGGATTAAACACCGCAGGTTGAAAGTTTTGGACGCCCAACATTATGGTCCTTCGAGCCGGATGAGGGCCACTTAACGAACGTAAAATCCGGATTCGCCATTGCCTTGGAAAAGTGTCCGTGAGGCCATTGTTCCCGGGTAGAAAATCCGCCATTTCGGAAGCCCGGCTGGAACAATCAACCCTTTGTGCTTCATCGATGGGCTTGGCTTGGGTAGCGCCATCGTGATTGCACATATTGTTGGCCTGGAATTTGGTGCTGGTGCTGCTGGTTGGCCATTGGATATACGCGCTAGGACATCGGTGCATGTACGGTGTCGATACGATTCCGAAGAGGTCGGGCCACTTGGCGATTGGAACATCGCCAACTTGGACGGTATACTGGTAGTAGCACGGCGATTGGAACATCGCCGCCCCCTCCCCACCACTTGGCCCGGATTTGGAACTGGTTGCAACTGGGAGAACTTGTGCGCACATAATCGGATCGTGTAAGTGAATGGAAAAATATCACTTTCTGTTTTTTTTTAAATACAGAATTTTATAAGATTTTAATACTTTTCCAACATTTTTAACCACTGCATCCCTGTCGTCATTGGCTGGAGGCCTTTGACTCTATTTTAAAAGTTGTGTCTGTTGGAATTGGAGACATTTGTGTCCTAGTTGGTCGGACTTGGTTCGCTGGTTGTTCAGAAGGTCTGAACGAACCTTTTATTGTCACCACTATCCTGATTGTAGTTGTCTGTGCATTTGGTAGCACCTACAAGATTCCAACTTCTGCCACTTAAATGGTTTATGATTGGTAAGCTTCTCAAGATTTATGAATTGGAGTTACTTAATGGTGATTACGAGAGAGAAAGGGTTTCATTGTTGGTAAAGCTTATCAAATATACGGTCGCTTGATTGATAGTGGACCGAGTTTAAATAAAGGTTATTAGAAGTGGTGAATAACTTCATTTTGGAAATCATAATTGATTGGAGGATCGCAATTTAAATAATCGGTTTATTGAATGATATTATTATTACCGGTGGATATTTGAGTCGTATTGTGAACTGCTACACTTTATTGAGTTGAATTTCAACAGCTTTTGAATGGTTTTGAGTCAGAATTTGACTGTGACGGTACGTATTTAATCTAAAATCAATGTGTGATGATAAAGTGGATCCAAATCTGATTAGGCAGAAAAGGTCTCGAGTCAGAGGTCATTGATGGTGACACTTTTGAGTCTGTATTGATTGCCTTGCGTTTGAATTGTGCCAATTTAATATCGTCAGTGAGTGTTTCAATCAGAAGCAGCTTTTAAACGTCAGTATTGGATTCTGAGGTGAATCGGGTAGTCACTTATTGAATCGATTTTGAAGTAGAATCGGATTGCTTCGGAATTTAAATTGTATTCATTCAGAATCTGAATAGTCTGTCATTGAGTCGATTCAGAGGTTGAATCGGATTGAGCCTGAATCGAAATTGAGCTGAATTTAAATTCGATTGTTTAATTTTCAATAGAAATCATGCCTAGCACAAAGAAACCATCAGTTTCGACCGTGGCTCCTAGCCTGAAGGTTTTGAACATGCGATTTAAACAGATTCAGTCCTCGTTTAGTGACATTTGGCGTTTTGTTGAAACATTTCAAGAAGATTCCTCGTCGATTCAAATTGAGATTCGTCTGGAGGAAATTGATAACCTGTGGGAGAAACTGAATGATACTTTGATTGAAATTCAATCTCATGATGATTTTGACTTAGACGAAACTTATTTCGAGCGTGAAAGGGTCACGTTTAGCGAAAAATATTACCATTCAAAGGCCTTTCTTATGGAAAAACTTAAGGAACGGACTCAATTATCGGATTTGAGTAGTACAGTTAGGGTGAATGACTCGGTAATGCAACCAACTCTTGATCACGTTCGACTTCCTCAGATCAAACTTCAAACGTTTAATGGGAATATTGAAGAATGGTTAAGTTTTCGGGATTTATACATGTCTCTCATTCATTGGAAGACTGATTTACCGGAAGTGGAAAAGTTTCACTATCTTAAAGGTTGTTTGCAAGGTGAACCAAAAGCTCTAATTGACCCTATCAAGATCACGAAGACCAACTACCAAATCGCCTGGGATTTGTTGCTGAAGAGATACAACAACAGTAAGCTCTTCCGGAAAAGACAAGTTCAAGGTCTGTTTCAGCTCCCCTCTTTGACAAAGGAATCCGTCAGTGATCTGCAAGTTCTCTTGGAAGGGTTCGAGAGAATTGTGCAGACGTTAGATCAGATCATACAACCCGAAGAATACAAGGATCTTCTTCTGGTCCACCTTCTCTCCTCGCGTCTCGATCCTGCGACACGCAGAGGATGGGAAGAAAGTTCTGCCGCCAAGGACCAAGATGTTGTACAAGATTTGACGGAGTTTCTTCGCAGGCGTGTGCGAGTTTTAGAATCATTGCCGGTTAAGGTTGTAGAGCCCAAGGTAGTTCAGCCACAACAAGTCCCAAGGTTTAAGCATTCTACTAGGGGTAGCTTCAGTTCATTCCAATCGTCTGGTAGAGCGTGCGTTGCTTGTCAAGCGGATCATCCATTATTTCAATGCCAGGCTTTTCAGCGCATGAAGATCGAGGATAGAGAAGGGTTGCTACGAAGTCATTCGCTATGCAGAAATTGCTTCAGCAGGAGCCATAGGGCAAAAGAATGTAAATCGAGGTATTCTTGTCGCCATTGTAAGGGTCGTCACCATAGTTTGGTTTGTTTTAGGTCGGACAAGGAGGAATCTAGAGGTTCTAGATTTCGAAAGGGTACAGAGGAATCGAAACCCCAAGAACAACAGTTGGTATCAGCTCCTCAAGTAACGAACCTGGCAGCTACAGATCTCCTGTCCTCTAATGCTGCGCCTCAACGCTCGTCGCAGGTTCTCTTGGCCACAGCAGTAGTTATTTTAGAAGATGATTATGGTAATCAATACCCAGCTAGAGCTCTTCTAGATTCTGGCTCGGAGAGCAATCTGCTTACGGAGCGAATGAGCCAACGGTTGAAAACCACAAGAGAAAGGGTAGAAATCTGCGTTATAGGAATAGGTCAGGCAGCAACGAAGGTCAAGCAGAGAATTCATGCCACGGTTCGATCACGAGTTTCAGAGTTTTCGCGAGCTATGAGCTTTCTTGTCCTACCCAAGGTGACGGTTAATTTGCCCACAACAACGGTACAAACAAAAGGCTGGAGATTTCCAGATGGTATTCAGTTGGCGGACCCTTCGTTTTCGGTGTCTAGTGAGGTGGACATTGTTTTAGGAATCGAATCATTCTTCGATTTCTTCCATACAGGAGAAAAGATCGATTTGGGCGATCAACTTCCTTCACTGAATCATTCAGTGTTTGGTTGGGTAGTCTGCGGAGGTTTGCCGATCCCACGGCAAGCCATACAAGTAATCTCGAATGCTTCGATTACTGAAGATCCTCTGGAAGCCATGATGGCTCGATTTTGGTCCTGTGAGGAGGTCGAGTCAACCAATATTCTTTCACCAGAGGAAGCCAGATGCGAGAGCTTATTCTCGAAAACTGTGAAACGCGAGTCCGACGGAAGGTACACAGTTGCTCTACCGCGAAATGATAGTATTATTGACCGATTGGGGGAATCGCAGGAGATCGCTATGCGGCGATTTCTGGCAACGGAACGGAGACTTTCTAGGGACGAAAACCTTAGGAAGCAATACGAGGAGTTCATGGAGGAATATGTTCATTTGGGTCACATGCAAAAGATAGTTGAGTTGAAAGATGAGTCATGTCAGAAATTAGTTATCAAGCGTTGTTTTTTGCCACACCATCCAGTTGTTAAAGAGGCCAGTACCACTACAAAGGTCAGGGTTGTTTTTGACGCCTCTTGTAAAACTTCAAGTGGAGTATCGTTAAACGATGGGCTCTTGAATGGCCCTGTTATTCAGGATGACTTACGCTCGATTATCCTCCGTTGTCGAACCAAACAGGTTATGGTTGTTGCCGACATTGAGAAAATGTTCAGGCAAATCAATATCGCTGAAGATGATCGTCCTCTCCAATCCATTTTGTGGCGATCATCTCCCAAGGAAGAAATATCGATCTATGAACTGCGAACAGTCACCTACGGAACCAAACCAGCTCCATTTCTAGCCACTAGAACGTTACAACAGTTAGCCACGGATGGGAAAGAGGTATTTCCACTTGCAGCAAGGGCTGTTTTGAATGACACCTACATGGATGATGTCATCACAGGGTCAGATACCGTGGAAGAAGCGAGTGAGCTGCAAGTTCAGCTTGATGCGTTGATGAGTTCTGGTGGGTTTCGTTTGAGAAAATACGCCTCAAACAGCCCTGATGTGTTGAAGAACGTTTCTGAAGACAATTTGGCCATCAAATGTCCGGAAGGTATAAACCTGGATCCTGATCCATCGGTCAAGACTTTAGGTTTGACATGGATGCCCACATCAGATGTTTTCAGCTTTCAATTCAGTATTCCGGCCATAGAATCTATTGAACCATTAACTAAAAGGCGAATACTGTCCGTTATTGCTATGCTTTTCGATCCCCTGGGGCTCATTGGAGCCGTAATTGCTACTGCTAAGATTTTTATGCAGAAAATTTGGATGTTGAGGGATGCTAAAGATCAACGACTGGGCTGGGATGAACCGGTACCGTTGATGATTGATGAAGCTTGGAGAAAATACCACCAGCAACTCAGTTCGCTCAATGAGATCCGAATAAATCGATGCGTTATAATTTCTAACCCTGTTCTGCTTGAGATCCATTGTTTTTCTGATGCGTCAGAGAAGGCGTACGGAGCTTGTGTGTACATCCGCAGCCAGAACTCCCAAGGTCAACGGAAAGCAACCCTCCTTACATCAAAGTCACGCGTAGCACCGTTGAAGTCGCAAAGTATTCCTAGACTAGAGTTGTGTGGAGCATTGCTTGGGGCTCAGCTGGTAGTCAATGTGAAAAAGGCCCTCAAGGGCGAAGTCTCGACATTCTTTTGGACCGACTCCACATGTGTTCTACGCTGGCTTTCCTCTACGCCGTCAACCTGGACTACTTTCGTGGCCAACAGGGTGAGCAAAATTCAAACCATGATCGAAGGGTGTCAATGGAACCATGTAGCAGGAAAGCAGAACCCCGCGGACTTAATCTCTCGTGGTATTCTACCCGAGGAGATAGTTGACAACGAGTTTTGGTGGAATGGTCCACAATGGTTAGTTGAAAGCATGGAGAGCTGGCCAATCGCCTCGGTCAGCATGCTTGAAGAAGAAGGAGAAGACGAAAGGAGACACAAAAAGGTAGCTGCAACAACCTCGGTTAGCCGAGAGTTCAACAATTGGTTTATTTCCCACTTTTCCGACTATACGAAACTTATCCGTTCCACTGCTATTTGGATTCGCTTGATTCGAGTTCTTAGAAAGTCAAAAGAAGGTCCAACTTCTGGGTTTCTAAAAGCGACAGAGTTGTCAGAGGCAGAAATGGTTATGGTACGCCTAGTTCAGCGAGAATGCTTCCAGGATGAGCTGAAGTCATGCTCAAGGGGGGAAACGGTTCCCAGAAAATCACCATTGCGTTGGTTTAACCCTTTTATTCAGAATGGCATCATTAAGGTCGGCGGTAGGCTGATGCATTCTCAGGAATCCGAAGATTTTAAACACCCCATGGTTCTACCCGCGAATCATAATTTCACCAAGCTACTTTTCGAATCATACCACAAAAAATTGCTGCGTGCTGGACCTCAGCTAACTCTCTGCGCTGTCAGACAGCGGTTTTGGCCTCTGGGAGGAAGGAGCGTGATTAGAAATGTAATTCACAAATGCATAAAATGCTTTAGAGTGCGCCCTAAGCCTATGGAGCAATTCATGGGAGACTTGCCTGCTGCACGAGTTAGAGAATCACGCCCATTCACTAAAACCGGGGTTGATTATTTTGGCCCGGTTTATCTACGCCATGCGCCTCGTAAGCCTTCGGTTAAAGCTTATGTAGCGGTGTTTATTTGTTTCGCGACGAAGGCAGTGCACCTAGAATTGGTAACTGACCTTACAACAGATCGGTTTCTACAGGCACTTAGAAGATTCATAGGACGTTGGGGAAAGGTTTCAGATATTTACTCTGATAACGGAACCAACTTCATTGGTGCTAGAAACTACCTGCATGATTTGATGAAGCTACTGAGATCCAAGGAACATCATGAACTAATTTCTAAATACTGTGCAAACGATGGAATCCAGTGGCATTTAAATCCTCCTCGAGCGCCTCATTTTGGTGGCCTATGGGAGGCGGCAGTAAAATCTGCAAAACACCACATAATTAGGGTCATTGGTGACCACCCCCTGTCCTTTGAGGACATGCAAACGTTGTTGGTTCAGGTGGAGGCTTGTCTTAATTCGAGGCCTATTACACAGCAATCAGATGATCCGAATGATTTGGAACCCCTTACACCGGCACACTTTTGGTTGGGGTCTTCCTTGCAGGCGCTTCCAGAACGTGACTTGTCGAACATACCTGTTAATAGGCTCGATAAGACACAGCTGATCCAACAAAAGGTCCAACAAATTTGGAATCGGTGGCGAAAAGAATATCTTTCGCAGCTGCAAGCTAGAACGAAAAGGTGGAATAAAAATGTCAACATTGAGATCGGCAGATTGGTAGTCATCTGCGATGACAATGTTCCTCCGATACATTGGAAGATGGGTCGCATTTCAGAAGTACACCCTGGTCAAGATGGCATTGTACGAGTTGTAACACTTAAGACAAGCAATGGGTACAAAACTCGTGCGGTGGAAAGAATTTGTTTTTTGCCAATTGAACCTGAGTCAGATATGAAATATGATACTGTGCAAGCATAAACCACCCATCCTTACTCCCATCCCCCATCCCACTTATCATCACCACGGAAGAGTTTTTTTCTCTATTTTGCAGAAATCGTGCTATTTCTGGGCGGGCCAGGATGTCTGCGAGTAAGCAACCCTAGATACGCCAATGTATAACTGCAAATTCGTCATCCCCTCTGTTTGGTCTGTTGGCTGCTGTGCTGCTACCGATGCTAGCCACTATACGCATTGAAGAGAGTGGAGATCAGACGTCGCAGTCGACCGCCGACGCCGACCGGTGGGTTGGTGAGAGCGAAATGAGTATAAGCACGAAAACCGATCAACTATGTCGCGCCGATGAGAAAACATCGCACATCGGTCTGGCGTCGTCTTCAGTGGGAGTGATCGTCAGTTGCAACCAGATACCCGCACGCGATCGGAGGTTTTTCCTCACGCGAAGTCTAACTTTTTGTCAGTAGTTTAAGTGTTTTTTAATGTTAATTTATTGTAATAGATGTTGATTGTTTAGTGTACCTTCATGTGTTCTATGTGATATTGATGACCCCAAAGATCTAAGAGGAATACCCCACTTTGAGAAGCCACCGAAATCAGCAGCCACAAATTGCAGACAATAGCCGGGTAAGATCTTCCTGTCCGCCCTCCCCCATCGGTGTTGGGACGCCCGAACGAGAAGGCGCTGTCGAAGGCGGGATTAAACACCGCAGGTTGAAAGTTTTGGACGCCCAACAATGAATTTGAAATAAATAGTTATTGTTTTGATCAATTTATATGTTTATTTCAATGTAGCACTTCAATTTCCGGACCCTGTAAAGTCAAGGTTGCGAAATCTCATGAGAATGTGATAAGTCTTACATCTTGTTCAGTAGGTTGAAAACATGCAGTTTATGAATTGTACTTCTCACAGTAATGATCTTTTACATCTATAAAAAGGTTGAGTCATTTTTTTTGCATTTTCACTATGGACAAAGAATCACAAATATCAAAATGCCCTAGAGCAAAACATTTTTATAAAACACAATGATTTCCAGGAAATCATTTTGAATTACTCATCCTGTGATGATATTCAATATTCATGAAAAATTTTTCCTTGAAAAGAGTATAATCTATTGAAATGGCCCTTTTTTCGCCAATATGACAAAATTGATCATACCCAACCTAGTTGACCTTTTTGAGATGATCTAGATGAATTTGGGAAGCTCAAATATTTTTTTAGAACATTGTTTCCTTCTACGGTTGTTCCGAATCTTTTGTGGTGTGGTTTTGAAAAATGCAGCATGTTCGCAAATCGTCTTATTTCGAAAAAATCGTTAAAAATAAAATTATTCGAAAAAAAAATCGTTTGGAAAGAGAATCCAATGTAGTAGAAACAAAGGTACCTTATGACGACACGGCTTTGATCAATCACTTTGTTAAAAGAACCAATTGGTATCAAAAAGCAGTGATTTAATTTTAATGTATCCATATATTCTACAATGAATAAAAATGTGCATAAGTATATAAAGACAAAAATATGGATGTTTGAAGTTTGATCCAAATAAATATGAATATAAGAGGAATTGATAATCCTTAATAATTCCAAATGTATGTATCTTACACACTTTTACTGCTCTTGAGAACTTAAATGAACTAGGGAGATTTTATGACTGTGATCATAATAAAGTTCAAGAAAATTTGCTCTTTTTATGTTAACAGCCGCTAAAATACAAAAAAAAATCTGAAATATGTGAGTAAAGATAAGATTATCTTTCTTACTCAACCCTTAAAAAATTGAATAGAATTTCGTTTTTAATATTTCTCATAGCAAAGCAAGCAAAGTTGTTTATTATATTTTAAAAGCCTGATTTATTTAAAATTCAAATCCAAATCCCATTGTATTTGTAATCAGTGACTATTCATCATCTTATAAGTACTAACAGTTTTTCAATTTAGTTATTTGCGAATAAAGGGTAATACGGTCAAAATTTGGCCAATATCAACTTGACGTATTTCTTTCAATTTTGCATTTAAAAAACCTGAACACCCCTCATTTTGAAGGTGTGTGAGTGTAGAATGTTGCTCCTATTTTGATCTTGGAATTCACTCTTCAGTTGTCAAAATGCCGTCCAAGGAAGAAGAGCAGCGTATCAAAATTTTGCTCTCGCATCGCGAAAATCCAAGCTACTTGCACACAAAGCTGGCAAAATCGCTCAAAGTTGCCAAATCAACCGTTACAAATGTAATTAAAGTGTTTGGAGATCGTTTTTCGACAGCCAGGAAGTCTGGATCGGGGCTGAATCGGAAACCAAAAGCCGCTGAGACAACAAAGAGAGTTGCAGGTAGTTTCAAGCGAAACAACAAATCGCGATGATAAACAAAATACGACGGCCAAAGCGCGATCCCGGAGGCTGTACACGACGATGCTGACGAAGTTTGACTGCGTGGTAATGGACGACGAAACCTACGTCAAAGCCGACTACAAGCAGCTTCCGGGACAGGAGTTTTATACGGCAAAAGGAAGGGGAAAGGTAGCAGATATTTTCAAGCACATGAAACTGTCAAAGTTCGCGAAGAAATATCTGTTTTGCCATCTGTACCTGTAGCTTGAAAAACAGCATTTTCCGGGACTGTCAACCAAGAAATTTACGTGAAAGAGTAGTTGAATATACCTCTGCTGCCTTTCCTGAAGAAACACGGTTGTTCCGTACTGTTTTGGCCGGATTTGGCCATGGAGGTAAAAAGGCCATGGAGTGGTACGCCGCCAATAACGTGCAGGTAGTTCCCAAGGACAAGAACCCTCCCAACACGCCAGAGCTCCGCCCAATTGAGAAATACCGAGCTATTGTCAAGCGGAACCTAAAGTAGACCAAAAAAACTGCTAAAGACGAGCAGCAGTTCAAGGCAAACTGGCTTTCTGCGGCGAAGAAGGTGGACAAGGCGGCTGTACAAAATCTGATGGCAGGGGTTAAGCGTAAGGCCCGGCAATTCGGATTTGAAAAGCGGAAGCCTAACTGAATATTTTTCCTGAATTTTATACTAATTAAACTTGAAAAAGAAATTTAATTTGATTTTTAAATAAACGATTTCACCGATTTACACGCGTTTTCCCTTGACCAAATTTTGACCGTATCACCATTTATGACGGTTTCACCAGCTTTAATCCTTAGGATTGAAAACATTTGTAATTAGGTACAGCTTGTTTAGTAAAATTCGTAACAATGCTCAGTGCTCATGGAATATATGAAAAAATGATATCAATTTTCGTAATTTAGTTATTGTTAAAGTTTCAGGAAATAATTTAATTTTAAAATAAAAGTTAAACGGTTGGATATTTAGCAAAGATAATTTGGTTATATAATTTAAATATAAGCTTCAATTTGCCCGAGAAATACACAGCGAAAGTTTAACACAACTTGAACTCGAAAACTGTTTTAACCAGTGTTCTAGCTTTTCCAGAAACAAGCTACCAGGGTTTTACAAAAAATGGATTAATTTTGAGAAAAAAGCCATGCAGGGGTTTTCCATACCTGTTCCGAACGCACAAATGATGAAATGAACGTAATGTTCCTTACACCTGGGGGCCACTAAAGATGGTCACGCGGTGAATGCCGTTTCATATCCATAACACGTTCAGCATGAAATTTCGTTCAAATAGTCGGGGGTGCTAACAATCCGTGCCGTTTCGTTTCCCACATTCTGGATAATTTTAAAATTAAAAACATTTCAACTTACTTTGTGCATAAAAAAACGACCAACCGATATAAGGACTATTGTATCAGTTTATGTCACGGTGGTTTAATTGAAAATTGAACTGTGCTTGGTGCTTACTTCTTAGAATGCTTGTTCACATTTGATTGACATTCGAAACCAATTATGAATACTCAATCCCATTTTTTTCAACCGATATCTGATTAGAAACATAATCGAACAAAAACGAGCAAATTCCTTATTCGGAATGACGTATCATAAATTCACTCGTACGGTGTACTTCCTTTGATCAGCATGAAAGATTTCATTATGACCTGGCGCCCGGCTTATGTATAGGGTTTACGGTTTCATTCCACTCAAATTTGATACGAGCACTTAGTGACTTCCTAAAATGGTTCTGCGTCACGGCTTCGAAAGGGCTCATTTAAAAAAGACACCTTCCCAAACACCTCAATCAGTTCTGGGATATCTGTCAATGGGGTCTGTCAATTTTAAGGGCCAGAAAATTGATGCAAGGGCATTTTTGGGGATAGCAGCGAAGGCGAGTGTTAGTTAATTGATTGAACAACGACGGCGGACGGCGAAAAAAAGGGCTGTAAATGATTGAGATTGACTTATGAGGACTACCTTTCATGGTTAATCTAGGTCGAGGTCAGTTCGGTCGGACAGATGAAGGTGTATCAGCGAAGATCAATAAAATTAATGCATTTGTTTGGATTTCTCAGAAGATCGAGATCAAAGATGAATTATTGGTAGAAAAAGCTAAAAGGTCGATAATCATTGTGTAATATTTCATGTCTTGAAAAAAAGAATATATTTTCTTTTTCGTTCCTTAGAAAAAATTTTAAATTTTACGGTTCTTTGCCAACTTCAGCACAGAAATATCTTTTCCAAAATCCAAATTAACGGTGATGTATGTAACGGCAAGGTTGAGAAGAGGATTTGTTTTCCATGCATCACCACATGAGCAGCATGAGGGATGCAGTAGGGTGATTCCTGGTTATAAAATTTTAAAGTTCGATTTTTTTATTTTTCAAACATAATCAAATTTGACATATCTACATAGATATGATTTTTGATAAAGTTTTGGAAACCTAATTCTGGAGTTTATTTAAATATTTATTGTTTTAGTTTTCCTTTTTGATTGCTGATTAACCAAATAACTTTTCAATCTTTGGAAAAAGTGCATGAGAACTATTTTCGTCTTTGAAGCAACAACTGTTAGAATAAACAACATTAATATGCAATTTCTGCTCTCTGACTGGATCCATTAAATTAAATCAAATCAATCAAGGTAAAATTTTTCCCAAAGGTTCAAAAGGTCATAGTCGTTTCCATCTGTTGCATAACTCAACACAATTATGTATCACCCTATCGAGCTGCCTTAAGCCGGGACAGAGGCAGCTTGCAGTTCATTGCATCCGACGTGCAACATTGGCTGCATAAGGTTCGCACATTTGCGACAACAACGAGCAAAATCCCTAGCCTTATGCATGCGATGGCTGCCAGGCTGATAATCCATTAATGCTTTCCTCCGAGCATCTTCAGCCGCAGTTGTTAATTTATTGAATAAATCAACTATTACTAGACTGGAGAAGATTAACAAGCTATGAAGCTAATGTCTTTGTTCCAAGATGCACCCTCTACTTGCTTACAGGATTGGCACAAACGGAGAGCGAAGGGAAATGCTTAGTGAACCCAGTAAATGCTTATCGGCTGTTTAAACAGTTTATTGAAGGACTAAGTTGAGTGAGTAGAGCAAGTCAGGTCAGATATATTTTGATTATGAATGATTTTATTTCCTAAAGTCGAAAAGCAACTGTTCTTTTCTTAAAAAGTGTTCAATATTTCCATGTCAATCTAATGACCCTTCAAAAATACTTAGATATTGATATTTTATTGTTTGAAGCATTATGACAACTATGACAAATCCTAAAATCGCGGGACTGTTTTTCTGTCAAATGCAGCTCTTTCAGCTCCCGATTAGCTAAAGATGATTTAAGTTGTGGACCAGAACCAAACACAATGAAACAAAATTATGTTGTAAGTATTTTCTAGGATAAATTAATAAACCGCAATTTTTGCTTTGCCCTCGAGTTGGGTGAATGGGGACAGTTTTAATTGAGAAACTTGATAAAACTTAGGAGCTGTACACATGGCCGTAGAACAAACAACTTAATTTTTCTTTTTTAATCGAAACACGTCAACAACGTTTTAGTCGTTTTTTTTTTCAAAGTCCCTAAAAAAAAATGTTTTGTTTTTTTTTTAATGTGAATTAATCCTGCAAAATAAAAAAAAATTCGGATTTTACAGCGCCTGGAAAAACTTTTTCTTTGCATTGAATAAATTTGAATAAATTGCAGCAGTTATCAGTTATTGAAAGAAGTTTTGCAGTACAGATTAAAGAAAAACATTTCCCATTATAATTAAGTAGGTACACGTTACTTCAAACAACTTCAAACGGGATAGCGGAGTTTTTGGGCAAATTCAATCTTTTATCAAGATTGAATTCCAAAGTTAACGAAACGACGTACGCGCCAAACCATCAAGGCAAAAGGTTGTAAGTACATGTTGACTTCTAAGAACAATATTAATGCCCATATCGAATACACGGGCATATTCTTTATCCATTTTACGATTGGAAACCAAGTTTTCAGACAATTCTGAACAATAGTTTTAATACTAGAATAAAAAAAAAGTGTTGTGAAACTTTCCTCGCGATTTCCTCGAAACTCGTTGAGTGGCTCATACGACTTAATCAAAACAAACTCTAGATAATTCTTATAATTAGATACACTTTTAACAGGATAGGCGAGAGTACCTAAAAGCTTCCTAGCAAACGAAAAACAGGCATAGATGAGCTGAAATGAATCAAACATTATTGATTCACAACTACAAAGTTCAGGAGATTTGAGTTTACAATGATCAGAAAATGTTCTAACCAGGCTGCTACAATGAGGGCAAATAAACGATTTTATAATGGCAAAGTTGGCATTTAGCCTATCCACATAGGGATTTTTAAGCAATAAAGCTTTTTTTTATTCATAATATTGGAAATAAGGACTTTTATTAAACTTACTCTGTTAATTAAAGAAATGTAGTCGGGCAAAACAGGGACATGTACGTCCACACTAAGAGGAAGGTAAATATAGGTACAATAGTACAGTACCTCTGAATCATAGCTTAACCATACAGGAGATTCAGAAAACAGTCTTGTGATATATATTTTTATTTAACTGACCAGTTAACGCTCAGGTTAAACGACTACAACGAGTTTCTGTGACGCAAAATTTGAAACAAGCGATATTAACACTGCAGGAAGCTGTAGCAGTGGATTCCAGAACCAGGATTGACGTATGATAACGAAATATCAGAGTACGATATTAGAGGAGCTTTAACTTTTCTTAACACTATAATCATTCTAAAGCTAAGGGAACATGTGTCAATACAAGAAAAGTTACATATATTAGGTGAAACAGATATGACTGTCGACAGCCATACAAGTTTTGATCAAAAGCTTGATTTAATAGAGAATTTTAAAGCCTTTTGGCAACCTGAAAGAAAAATTTTTTTGAACATTTTTCCCATGGAAACGATATTTGTACGGCTTGAATGATTGAATAAACATGACGTAATATTAAAGTGAAATATCATTATATGAAAGGACTTTTACCTCCACAAACTTCTGCTACAAATCCAGAGATAGAAAGGACTGAACACTTGTCCATAAAAGAAAAATACACTAATTTTGCGCTTGATGTATTAGATATAACTGATGTAATTTAGATCATATTCTTGTATGATTTTAAATCGGTTAGTTCTGGCGAGTTTCGTGTGCCTGATTAAAAATCGCAGATGTCGCATGTGTACCGCTTGTTTACATACTTTTCGAGCCATGCGTATGAAAAGGGCACATCATCAAATGTGGTGCGAATCAGGCAAATTCATAACTTTCTACTGAATGAAAAAAAGTTTCAACCGAAATTATTATTCTCATTCAGTATTTTACCTACTTATTTCTTGTATAAAAAGTTTTCCAAAAACCGGGAAATGTTCTGCTATAATTAGAAAGTTTTGTCATTCTAAAATTTTCATTTGTATCGCAGTTTCTGAAAACCACTTGATGATTATTGTGGTTATGTATCGTTTTACATTTTTTGTGTACGATCGTCCTCAATAGTTTCGGTGGAAGGGGTACTTGACCCCAAAAACTGGCGTTTATCAGTGAATTATTTTGATCAGTCCACATACTCTAGCACTCATTTTCAAGCGGATTTGTGCCAACGTAAGAACTTAACTACACAATTAACGCACGACGTATTACAGGACACGACACTTAACGTTCTTACAAACGGAAAAAAGATTCAAAATTACCTTTTTTGTCGACCGGTTTCGGGCTCGATGTTGCCCATCTACAGGACGATGTCCGACTGATCACACGAAGAAATTACTGGCAGGATCGTGCTACGAGTGTCATAGTATTCGTCGAAGGATGGTTCCTTTTTAAATTTTTCTTTTGGTGAAGGTGAAAAGCGGCGACATAATTGGTGGGTCATCTTCATTCATTAGCGGTTTCTCTGAAGTGCTAATGATCATCGACTCCCATGCGTTCAAATGTGAGGCTTTCTTACACATTTCTCATAGGTCACTTTTTCCCAGTTAATGGAGTGACCCATTTCCGTTGCGTGGGTAGCTACGCTAGATTTATTGGCCCTGTTGTTGTCTACAGCGTTTCTGTGTTCTTTAAGTCGAACTTTAAATTTACGAGTTTGGCCAATGTAAACAGCTGAGCAACTCTCACAGGGAATTTCATAAATTCCGGATCTCTCATCTTGCAGGATCTTATCCTTCAAGGAGACCAACCGATCCTTAAGGGTGTTGCCGCTCTTGTATGCTGTTTTCAGACCATGTTGAGAAAGGATTTTTGTTATCCCATTAGTTAGTTTAGGGTGGAACGGCAGGCTAACTCTATAGGGCTCTTCTTTCTCTGGCCTAAAGGTGGTGGCATCACTTCGGTACTTTTTTCTGGCATGCTTCCGGAGAATTTTGAGGACAAATTCGTTGTCAAAACTGTTCAAAAAACCCGCCTTAAGAATTTTATGCTTTTCCTCTTCAAATTCTGCCTTTTCCATTGGGATATTGTACAGGCGGTGCGCCATAGAATGGAAAGCGGCTTGTTTTTGCGCACCAAAGTGGTTGGAATCGGCTGTTATGTATCGGTCGGTTGAGGTTGGTTTCCGATATATTCCGAATTTTATGGTGTTGTCCTCTTTCCTTGAGATTAAGAGGTCAAGGAAAGGGAGTTTTCCATCAATTTTTTTCTCTACAGTAAATTTTATCGAACTGTGTTTGGAGTTTAGAAGCTCTAAAGTCTGCGTGAGATAACGCTCCTTTACCGAGGCAAGGATGTCATCGACGTAGCGCCACCAGACACGTGGGAAAAGTCTATCTCTTTTCTCCAAATCTGCTTCCAAGTTGCTCATGAAAACTTCAGCCAATAGTGGGGATAATTTGCTGCCCATACTAAGGCCAAAGGTTTGTTTAAAAAGAATTTCTTCATTTTCCGATTGATTGATAGTAACTTTCTTCACTTAACTACGTTTGTTTTCGATAAAAATAATCGTAGAATACACCTTTATTACCGTTCTCTTATAAACTTACAACAGTGTTGCCAGTTTATTTTAAGGTTGTTTCTAGATTATTTTTATAGTCATTTTAGGGTTTACTCTAGATAATTTTTATTATCAATTAACAAATTGTCTTCCGAATTTTACATTTTTGCCAAAATTTTTAATAAAAAAAAATAAACTCAATCTTTTTGAAGTTATTATTTAGTTCTGAAGGAATCTTAACAAGTTTAAGCTCCAAAATGTGAAATTTAAAATTATTAGCAAAAATTAATAGTGAAAATTTGAAAATTTTGTTTGAGTATTTTGTTTGTAAATCTTAAAAAAAAAAAGTTGTTTCAAGCCCCTCCTTCGATTTTTTACCTTAAAAGTGCGTTGGATGGGAGAGAATCTCCTCTTTATTGTGGCACATTTTCAGAGCTAACGATTTTTTATTTTTGAAATTGTTCTAAAAAGGACACCGTTCAAAGAAGCTATTTCAACATATCTCGATCAAGAATTTGATTTGCCATGACTTGAGAACTAATCAAGAAAATGGAATCAATTTTGGCATGGGGAGGTATTTGGGTACGAGATGTGTTTTTATGATTGCTATAGTAAGGTTGTCAGAATGCAGGGTTTTATGCCGGTTTGTCCGTATAATAAAAACAAAATTTGAGAACATTAAAGTTCGGTCCGTGTGCCCGATTTTTTTTTTTGGAAAAAATCCGGATATTACCCTGGTTGATTCACATTATGTATTTGGCAAAAATTGCCAGCTTATGCCTTCAAACCGAATTTTTTTTAGCAAGTTTTGCAAAAATAACCATGAAATGTTTTTGAGAAGCCTACAATACTATAATAGTGCCAGCAATAAATTTTACAAGACTTCCGTCAAAGAAATGTGAATTACTAGGTTGTCGGAAGTCTGTAGCCAGTTCACCAGCGACGTTTCTAAAATTTTTATTTAAATTTACAATATTTCAAATCTGTCGATGAGTTTTGATGATTTTTTTCTTGTTTTTCTTGTTGAGTAATTTTAGGGTCTAAACTAAATTTGCCCGAATATTGCCTGATTTTAAGGTCGTTAATTTGTAAATCAATCGCCCGGATTTTGCCAGATTTTTATATAAAATTGCCCGGAATTGTCCGGTCCGGATACGTGCTGAAAAAAACTCTGGCAACCTTATTCTATAGACCCTTCCACCTTACAGTGTTAAAATAGGAGGAAAAGAGAAGGTTCAAAATATATTTTTGTTGTATAGCTCAAGAATTAATAAATAAATGGGACAAATTTTGAGAAGGTTTTTGGTACGAAAAAAATAGTAAGGTTATCAGAAGTATCTTACTCCTTCCACCAGTCAGGGATGGGAAGGAGAAAAGGGGCTCCCATAAAAGTTTTTTTTTTGCATAAATCGGGAACTTATCAAGTTAAAGGGACCTAACTTTAAAAGGAAGGTTGTTAGTGCACGAATAATCAAAGACTCTCAGTTTTTTTAAGACTGAACCGGGAAGAGGGAGGAAGGTTTTTATACATATTTAATTTGGAATGGAGCTTCCAAAAACTCTAGCTGGAGCTCTAATTTCAAAGTGTTTGCATCTGAATAATATTGAAATTTGATTCAAAATAATGCTTACAAAATAATAAAAATCTGAAGAATTTTTAATTATTTAATTTATTTTTGGAAGGTGTTGCAAAGAACACCAGGTCTTCTATAAATTTATGAAAACTAGCTATCATATCCATAAAACCTCAAAATTTTCCAAATTTTCCAAATTTTCCAAACAATTTGAAAAGAAATCGGGTTATTTTTCTTCCAAATTATCGACTCATTATTCTTATTCACGACCGTGAGCAGCTCAACCAGCAACCGAAAAGCTTGGAAAAGTTTCAATTTACGAAACCTGCAACGCTGCAACGAGAGAGCCTTGCTGGAATTTCTGAAACTCGTTGCAAATTTTCATTTCAGTAATTTTGATATCATATACTTCCCAGCTTCTGCAGCCAGCCAGCAAGCAATATTCGAGAGATAGTTGACTATTGTTTATTCTTGCAACTTCTTGCGTTCGAGCCAGGGGTGATTGCTTGTTTGCTGGAAGAAGGGAAAAAACTCAGATTCGACGCTGCAAGCTAAAAGAAACTCTATGGGAAAGATACACTTGTGCCATCACACTGGAGTTTCTCATCAGCAAACTAAGAAGATTTCCCAATCCTAGCTGGAATTCCTTGCAGTTCTTCGTCTTGCCTTCAAAAGAATTCCATTTCCAGCAGACGGTTCGGTTCGCCCGAAATTGCGTCCCCTCGCTCTTCGGGCGTTCATCGACGACAAGAGGGTTCCGGATGAAAAATAGTAGTTCCAGAAAATGGAATGAAAATCCTTGACATCATTAGGCACTAACTCAGCTTTAGTATAGTCAAGTGCTGCCAAATTCGTTGTCCTTTTGTCTGGCGACCGTCACACACACACTGGGGGCAGCCAGATACGAATCCTTTTTTTCTCTTCTTCTTTGACTTCCTATGGCATCTTTTGCCTGGAAGGACAACAACATATGGGTTTATCATTTGGGGCCACCGAAGATAGATCGAGTCAGTAGAGCAGGAAGGTTACATACCAAAGTGTTGTTAGTCCTCTTAGTACATTTGGGACGGGGTTGGTTTTTTTTTCGAGCAGCAGCAAGCAGTAGCAGATGCTGTTGAATATTTAATCTCGAGAAAGGGACAAATTGTTCGAAGATTATAGTTTAGCATGGTGACAGTCTATCAAAAAAATCCCTTCCTTGTACACATATATCGAATCTAGCTGCAGGGTAAAAAACGCTCAAATATTTTGACGGTTATCGCTTCCTAAGAGGTTTTATTAAAGCATTCGTATCGTAAACATTTTTAACCCTTTTGATTGACAAATAGTCGACTGTATTGGAATACCGCTCTTAGCATTATAGACTTATTTATAAATTGTGTTTTACACCATTCCAAAGAATTGCATTCTTTACTTGAAGATGATTTTCTATTAAAATTATAGAAATATTCAATTTCAATAATTCAATGTAATCAGTTTTTTGTGATTGATGGAACGCATTTTTTTAATGAATGAAATCCATATCCCCAATCTACAGATTCATAATCAGACTTGAGCTATCGGATTTGTTTATAGCAACGATGCCTAGTAGCACTCAGCATTGCGTAGCATGATGATATAAGGAAATCAAAGCATGGTATCGATTCCTGCAAGGTTCAATTAACTGGGCTTCGTGCTCTCAGTACCGCAAACTATAATCCACCAGTTAGCTCTGTTTGAGCCCCAAACATGCGTATCACATGAAATCAGTCTCGGCAAATCAAACAATTCACGGCTGCCACCAACACGAATGTTTGCCTTCCTTCCTGTTTTTAGTATTCATAGATGTATAAATAAGTTGACGATTGAAGGGCGTGTATACTTTCCCAAACTTTATTAATTACCTACTTCCTAAGAAGAAGTAATCGAAAAACAAGTGACATTTTTTAACGAAAAGTATATTAATTGCAAAAGTCATCCGTCATCGTGATCCAAGGCCGTCTAAAAGTACTGTTCAGATTTTTTGGTGTAGAACATTTGAATTTTAAATTTTATTTTTGGAATCCATCATAAAATAAACCGGACAATACGCTTTTACTAAAGAACAGTAAGATTGACCAGATCCCTGATGAAGGTGTTTTACGACACCTAAACGTAGGATTGAAATAAACTTAACTGGACTAAATTGCCGATAGTAAATTCAACTAAACATACACTCAAAAACTCAACATCAACATTTAAAACAATGTTACATATTGTAGGGATGAGATGAAGGATCTGCAGAAAATAAATCAAACTTAATTAAAAGATAAAATGAAATAATAGTTGTATTCGGCAACACTGAAGATAAATAAAATGAAATAAATAACTATGGCAACGTTTGCTATTTTGGCAACACTAGGCAAACAAACAAAACAAAGTCAGTCATTGATCTATTCTTGTGAGCGACAGACGTGTAGAAGTGAATCTCTGAATTGAGATTCGTAAAATCACGACACATATTTTTTCTTCCAAACCAATATAGTGAAATTGATTTTTTTCGATTCTTGCTTGATTTTTCTCGGTGATGTAATAGTAATTTTTGATTAGTTTACGTTTTGGTTTATTTTATTTAATATTTTTCAACCATCTTCAGAACTGATTAAATAACGGAAATATATATAAACACTATAGCTATAATACGCCTGCTGCAGTAATACAATTTTAATTTTCGCAGTCACTGTTGTTGCAGCTGCTGCCGCTAACTATCGACGATACTATTATTTTCCGCCTGACTTCCGCATCGTATTATTCTCATAGCTTTTTCCATAGACCGTTGTAGACACTTGAGATACCTTTGGTATCTTGTTGGATGTAAACATGACTGATGACTGATGATGCCAAACTGGCCGCGATATGGGTAACAGGAGTTTCCTCGTACAAGAGGTGGTGGCGACTGAAAATGAAGGCCTGGTGATAGCCAAAGTTAACGGAATCTATGTACCTCTGTAGCTGCTATGCTCCCCCAATATGGTCCTTGGAGAGGTTCGGCACTATGGTTGACAAGATTGTAGTGGTGCTTACGGGGAGAAGCCCCATCGTTAAAGCTGGATACTTTAGTGCGTGGGCCGATGAATGGGGTAGCCGTCTCACAAACCCCAGAGGCCAACTCCTTTTAGAAGCCCTGGCAAGGCTGAATGTGGACCTGGCAAACGTAGGTTACACCAGAACCTACCACAGGAACGGGAGCGAGTCAACCATAGATGACACCTTCGGTAGCCCGGGATTGGTGTACGATTGGATGGTGAGCGAGGCCTACACAAATAGCGAACGTGAGTCCGGGATAGGTGAACGCCTCTGGAACACAACACAATTCGATCAGAACGCCTTTGTCGAAGTGTTGCATTGGAAGAGGATCCTGGACAACCTGTCCGCGGTCGAACTGACGAGGGTACTAGCTCACGCTTGCGATGCTGCGATGACGAGAAGGGTCAAGCGTAAAAACACTAGGCCACTCATGTACTGGTGTACAGAGGAAATCGCGGGTCTGCGTGCCGACTGCCATAGGGCAAGGATACAGAGCGCAAGAACCCAAGAAGGGAGAGTGGAGCTTGGCACGTTTCAAACAACTATGCCGTGTCGCCAATGTAGGTCCATGGGGATAATCAGATAATCAGATCAGATCAGATAATCATAGCCAAAACTAAAAGGGGGGGTGCGCCACCTAAAACGTGCCCAGACAAATTGAGAGTCATCATCAACGAGCTGTTCCCACAGCACGATGTGACCCGCTGGTCAACATTCCCGTACGACTGGGACACCAGCATAGAAGAGAGCATTACGGTGGAAGAACTTCGCGAAATCGCCAAGTCTCTCCAACCAAAGAAGGGCTCCGGACCGGATGGCATTCCGAATGTCGCAGTGAAGGCCGCAGTGAAGGTAGATCCCCGAAATTATCCGGACATCTTTGCAAAGATATGTGACGGAACGGGTGTTCTCAGACTCGTTGAAGCGGCAGAAACTCGTCCTTCTGACAAAACCGGGTAAGCTTCCATCGGCCGATCTGTCTATTGGGCCCGCGGGGAAGATCCTAGAGAAGGTTATTAAGAACCGACTCCAGAGGTACACTGAAAGTGAGGGCAGACTCTCGGAAAATCAGTTCGGTTTCCGTAGAAGACACAGCACCATAGATGCCAACCGCTCTGCCATTAAGGTAGCGGACAGAGCCAGGCTAACGAAGAGGAGAGGGCTTCGCTTTTACGCGGTGGTCACTCTGGACACGAAGAACGCCTTCAACAGCGTCAGTTGGACAGCGATTGCGTCATCGCTAATCCAAATGAGGGTTCTTGCATATTTTTATAGGCTTGTGGAAAGTTACTTTCACAATCGCCAACTACAGTATATGACTGGTGAGGGCTTACGAACACAAGAGGTTTTGGCGGGTGTACCGCAGGGGTCAATAGTCGGCCCGATCCTGTGGAACATCACGTACGACGAGCTCCTACGAATGAGCCTCCCATCGGGAGCTGAACTCGTAGGATTTGCGGATGATGTAGTCCTCTTGGCGAGAGGTTCCTCATCAGCGGAAGTACAGCTACTTGCCACTGTAGCTATCCAGGCAGTGAAATGCTGGATGCACTCAAACTGCCTGCGTCTAGCCCACCACAAAACCGAGATGATGCTGATCACCAACCTGATCTCACCCCAAACAGGTACCATTGCAGTTGGACCGTGTGACATTGTGTCCAAACGCACTAATAGATAGGGGTGATGATAGACGACGGACTCAGCTTTAAGAGTCATGTCGACTACGTGTGTAAGAGAGCGGCAATGACTACGGCCGCACTCACACGGATGATGTCGAACTCCTCGGCAATTCGCAGTAGTAAGAGGAGGATACTGACAAGCGTGACCACGTCAATCTTGCGGTATGGAGCAGTGGATACCGGACCATGTCATCCGAAGCCGCCTGTGTAGCAGCGGGTGTCATGCCCATCTCGGTTTTGCTTGAGGAGGATGTCTATTGCTACGACAACAAAGACACGCCCAATGTACGAGACCTCGCCAATGAGGACTCGATTTCTAACTAGCAGCAGCTCAGCGAAATCCCGCACATCGGGAGCTGGATCGAAAGAAGACACGGTCAAGTGGACTTCCATATGACGTAATTCCTGACTGATCATGGATGCTTCGTGAAGTAGCACTACCGGTTTGAACATGTGGTTTCGCCATATTGCCCAGATTGTGGCGACGTAGAGGAAATACCCGAACATGTGGTGTTTGCCTGTCCAAGGTTTGCGGTGGTACGTACCAACATACTTGCCGTCTGCGGGCCCGACACGACAGCAGACAACGTGGTACAGAGGATGTGTACGGATTCCAACACTTGGCATGCGGTCAGCGATTGATTCACTCGGATTATGACTGCCCTGAAGAGCAGCTGGAATCAACGTCTGTCCGCGAACGGTGTATGATGACTCCATCGACGGGGAGCATCTGAGTAGTGTGCATCCGATCCCTTGATCGAAGCTACAAAGATAAGGCATCAATCTCTGCGTAGCGGTTGACATGGGTACTCCGCAAACGTGTGTAGGATATCCCAACGCCGGAGGGTACCCGAGTAGTGCCGCTTCCTAAGGTGGAAACTGCGGGGATAAGTCTATACTTTCCTCGTAGCGGACTTCGCAGGAAGAGGGTTATCCACGAGTAGAGAAGCTCTCGTTGCCGAGCGAGTCTCTCGAGTCGGTGTAGGATGTCGTCACTGTCGTGTGCCGTGACAGGCACGAGTGCAGGATAAGCTGATCTCGATCTTGTACACGACGGACAGAAAAAGCCGCTAGTCGAGTAGTGTGCGTCCGACTCAACGGTTAGAAGCTACAAAGATAAGGTGCCGTGGGTGCGCCGCGTTCGCGCGTAGAATTCTCCACCTTCGGGGACTATCCGAGTAGGACGGTTCCTAACGACCGAAGCTGCGGGGATAATACTATACCTTCTTCGCAGTGAAAATCGTTGGGAAAGGATTATTCCACGGTCGGGGAATATCCACGGGTAGAGTGGCTTTCGACGCCGGGTGAGCCAATCGAGTCGGAGTAGGATGACGTCTTCGTCGGGAATCATCCAATTCGTCGCGTTAAGTCCCGCGCGTGTGATGTGACAGGCGCGAGTCTAGGATAAGCTGCTCTCAACCGGCACACGACGGGCACAAAGGTGGCAAACCTCGAATCCTGGAGATAAGAGGTCGGGCTTCGAGTCGTTAGAGGAGAGTTCAGGTTTCGAATCTTCAGGAGGAGATGTATAAAGAGGACGGGTATAAGGTATAAGGCTCGAGGTGACGAGCCATTACAAGGAGAGGTCAGATCTCGAGGAGAGATTTGTGCACTGAGGATGTATTACTAGCCCAAGCACCATACTTTGCACAAAATCGATGGCCTCGAGCAATCACGGAGTAGCAACCATTGGCGATGTGGAACTTGTTCTATTTAACCACGCCAGCGATCGTGGGATTTGAAATGCTCTGTTGAATTATATGAACTATATATAATACCAAATAAGATAATTTCAAAGTAGTCGATGATTCCTTTGAATTCAGCTACAGCATTCGAATATTGTAGCTGAATTCAAAGGAATCATCGACTACTTTGAAATTATAGTTTCATTCAGCTAAGTGGTTCTTCAAACCTTTGATTTTAGGTGACCAAATTAGAGTAATTTTGTAACTGACAAATTTAAATATTGAAGCTTTTCGGTTTCGACGATTTAATGTGAATATATGTTGTCAACCAAGCTATGCTAAGCTCTTCTAGTTTCCGTTTTTTTATGATTTTAAGATTCTAATTGCAATTCTGTGTTTCATAACTCTCGTTAAGAATCTAAATGGGGATTGCAAAAATGATGTCTTACTTGCGAATATTTGTTTCCTTTACATTTTAAATTGTCAAAACGCAAAAAATCTATGATGAAAAAACTGCTCACTGAAACTATAAAAATCGATGTTTCTACACGTCCCTAAGTTTTCAGAACCGTTTGATGTATTGTCTCATTCAAGTATAGTGAAATATGTATCATATAGAAGCAGCCAAGTGAAATCTATCAAAACGGACGGATACCTACCGAGTCGCATGAATTATGTTCTCCTGTTGTGGCTTTCGCGTGTTTGTATCTCTTATTTGCCACCAGATATCCCCACACACCACACATAGAACTATAATTTATTCGAGAATAGAAAACTGATTCTTTCCACCTTCAAGTTCGGTAAGAACAAGGGGTTTCGTGCTCATGAGCTGTATTGATTCGTCATAATCCCAAAGTCAACAAATGTCGGCTGGGCCCATTTGAGTTCATGGTTAAGTACTCGAAAAATTCAGATGAAACATTGAAACGATAAAAATATTACCTAAATTACTTTTAATCTGAAATTTCATTTCAATTTGAATTCGGGTTTAAACATTTAAAAACAATTTACCCTACGGGAATCCTCAGAATAATCGTTTTAAACCAAATTCGTGATTGAAAGCGATTATCAGTATCGTTTTTTATTGATCTGACTTAATCAAATTAATTGATCGGGAATTTGGAAAAACTCTCGAAGGTATCGTGAACGAAATCTTCTGAATTTAAACATAGGTTCACTTTGACAAAAAAAAACATTTTCAAGTGCACGTTCGATCGGAGTGCTAAAGTGTGAGTTGGACCAAAGCGGAATTTGGGTCACTTGTCGGTCAAGTTATGTTTAGTTAAACATCATCATACCATGCCCTACCCTAAATGAAAACGAAAACCATCCATCATAGCGTCGAGAGGGAGTTAATTATATTGATAGATTTTGGTCATCCGTCGTTGTTTATTCTTTTTTTTTTCGCGCGTTTCGTTTCAACTGCGTGGGAGGATGTCGTTAAAGGCACGACATCTCGTGTCACAAACACGTGTCACCCGGGCTGGTGTCAAGAAATTTTCGACTTAACACGCACTAGGGCAAGGTCGGTTCTTCATGTTGTTGCGCTGCTGATGGCGATCCGAGAATTATGATGGATGTTGACCCATTTTTTCAATTAGCAGCGGATGTCCCGAGGAGACAGATGGGAAAGACGAAATACATCTTACAGCATAAATATCTCGAGCCCCGATGCCAGCCTAATGGACAAATTACTGGCTCACCAGTGTGATCGAACGCTCAATTAGCTACATTATGTTGATGCAATTTACCGGAAATAACGAGCGTTTCGACAATTTATCAAGATTTTTGTTCGCTCGATTAAACTTCACCAAATAAATCCAATTTACAAAATGATGACATACCTACTTGCGAACAGGTTGTAAAAATTTCAACGAATAAAAATTTGAATGGCGCTCGATTTAGCTTCAATCCGTCACTATCAATGAATTGGAAAGTTTCGATTCCCGTTCAAAGGAATTCCAAATCCAATATAAATAAGCATTATTTTCAAGGAAAGATCAACATATCAGTAGAATTGGATTTTGTTCAAAGGAGCCACGTGCTTCATAAGTAAGATGCTTCTTCAAAACACCGAAACCACTTTTCCTAAATCCTTCATCCCACCATCCGTAATAATGATTCCTCGAACGGCAAAAGCTTTCGAAAAAATTTCTTTCATATAATTGGATTTTAAATAACTACCCGATTCGCAATAATTGGTTTGCCAAAAATGCCGAAGATGCCTAACTGCACCGTACTTATCGATTTATCTTTCCTTCTTGATAAAGCTCACAAACAGAGAAGCAGAAAGAGTGGAGAAAATCTGTAAAAGTCACAAAATATGCGAGTTTCTTGGTTTTATTTGGCAGTGCTGTTGCTACCCATTGGAAGAAAGCAACGAGACCACGTTTTGTGGAAATTTAAGACGCCTCAGTTAGTAATGCACTGATGAAAAAAATGGGACAAAATGCCTGTCTCAATTTACGTTGCTTGATAATGATTCGTTTAGAGTGGTTCATTTTAATTTTAAGGGAGACATGTGGAAATTTTTTAAACTATACATATAGTAGTAGAGTTGTCATAAAAGGTAAAGGGTGATACGGTCAAAATTTGGTCAAGGGAAAACGCGTGTAAATCGGTGAAATCGTTTATTTAAAAAAGCAAATTAAATTTCTTTGTCAAGTTTAATTAGTATAAAATTCAGGAAAAATATTCAGTTAGGCTTCCGCTTTTCCAAATCCAAATTGCCGGGCCTTACGCTTAACCCCTGCCATCAGATTTTGTACAGCCACCTTGTGCACCTTCTTCGACGCAGAAAGCCAGTTTGCCTTGAGCTGCTGCTCGTCCTTAGCCGTTTTTTTGATCTGCTTTAGGTTCCGCTTGACAATAGCCCAGTATTTCTCAATTGGGCGGAGCTCTGGCGTGTTGGGAGGGTTCTTGTCCTTGGGAACCACCTGCACATTGTTGGTGGCGTACCACTCCATGGCCTGTTTACCGTTATGGCAAGATGCCAAATTCGGCCAAAACAGTATGGAAAAACCGTGTTTCTTCAGGAAAGGCAGCAGACGTTTATTCAAACACTCTTTCACGTAAATTTCTTGGTTGACAGTCCCAAAAGCTATGAAAATGCTGCTTTTCAAGCCACAGGTACAGATGGCTTGCCAAACCAGATATTTCTTCGCGAACTTTGACAGTTTCATGTGCTTGAAAATATCTGTTACCTTTCCCCTTCCTTTTGCCGTATAAAACTTCTGTCCCGGAAGCTGCTTGTAGTCGGCTTTGACGTAGGTTTCGTCGTCCATTACCACGCAGTCAAACTTCGTCAGCATCGTCGTGTACAGCCTCCGGGAACGCGCTTTGGCCGTCGTATTTTGTTTATCATCGCGTATTGGAGTTACTACCTTCTTGTAAGTCGATAGTTGGGCGCGTTTTTTGGCTCGATGCACGGTTGTAGACGATACACCTAGCTTATTTGCGGCATCTCTGAGAGAAAGGTTTGGGTTTCGCTTGAAACTACCGGCAACTCTCTTTGTCGTCTCAGCGGCTTCCGGTTTTCGTTTTCCCCCGATCCAGACTTCCTGGCTGTCAACAAACGTTCCCCAAACACATTAATTACATTTGTAACGGTTGATTTGGCAACTTTTAGCGATTTTGCCAGCTTTGCGTGCAAGTAGCTTGGATTTTCGCGATGCGTGAGAAAAATTTTGATACGCTGCTCTTCTTCCTTGGACGGCATTTTGACAACTGAAGAGTGAATTCCAAAATCTAAAAAGGAGCAACATTGTACACACGCACCTTCAAAATGAGGGGTGTTTAGGTTTTTTAAATGCAAAATTGAAAGAAATACGTCAAGTTGATATTGATCAAATTTAAACCGTATCACCCTTTATTCCCAGTGAAAAAGGAAGTAGCAAGTACTCACCATTCGAAAGTGCTTTCTAAATATTACGGCTCAAGCATTTGTGGAAATGAAGAGAAGTACAGTTACCGAAGGAAGATATTTAAGGCAGATTCGATGCCAGTTCAACGAGTCAATGCCAAGGAATGTCAAGCAGTCTTGTCTTGGAGTCATGTAGTCAGACCGGAGCTATAGCAAATCCTCAAATTAGTAAACCACTTTGATGAGAACCAATGGAAGGTTGTCAGGAGGGGTAGCCATTTAAAAACTTGTCGAACCCGTTCATGACTAGAAAGTCGTAGCACCAGAGCCATGAAAGATCGTAGGATAGATCGTAGCCCTGGAAGGGTGAAGGTAATCGAGTGTAACGAGGACATGCACGTAAGATGAACCTTAGATTAAACATCAGAATAATAAAATAGATTTAATAAATATTTGTGGATATTAAAGTTATGAATCTTGTTAAACGAAATGAAAAGGTCTAAAATTAATAAATTAGAGCGAAATCCAATTATTCTTCTACAAAGTGCCACCCTTACTCCGTATCTATCAGTAACTTTGATGATCATAAAGATTCTCGCGCGCATTTGAATGTATTCGATCAACCGACTCATTTCCTGAGTAGAAAGCATGGCTTAAGATGTATCTTCCAGGAGACCACCGACTGCAAAATTGTTTTGTGCCAGGTGCATGACCTCTTTCGGGTGTCCTTTGTACACTTAGGTTTGGGAGAAAAAAGGGTTGGTCTTGGAATTAGGGTTTGGAAGGAGGAGAACGAGGCTTCGTCGTAAATACATGGAAAGGGGAAATATTTGTTTAACTGCTCGTTCAGACTTTCGTATCGGGTAGTTTCGGTATGAAGTGGAACTAGCTTCAAGTGAACTGATAACTGATGCAACTACCCAATTTACTTACTTCTGGAGATCAATTGGGATAAGATCGGTTCGTTCGTGTAGTAATTTATTAGTTAAACCGTTTGCCTGTAATCCGTGAGCCAGTGTTCTGATTATTAATCAGCATTTTTGGTATTCCGTTTAGCTTACGATAAGGCTAGAAAAATGAAGAAGAATTAACGCGTAACACCTTGAGGTGCTTACTCCAAGTTCAAGAGTGATAACGTTGTGAGGCTGTGAACATCACGTGAAACACCACGCCCTTTCTCACGCCAGATTTGAGACGCCCACGCAAGCCTTCACGAAGAGCCTTCGCCACCGACTTCACCCTGCACCTTAAAGAAACGAGTGGTCCACCACGGTCGGAACATCGTCCCCAGGTTTTCTACGCTTCCGGGCTGAATCTGGCTGCGCTGGTCAGCGAAACTTACCATCATTCAACCAATTTGCGTTGATCCGCTAATTCCCTCCGGCTCGTGAGTTTAACCGGGGCTGTCGATCCTTCAACCGACAAGCTTCTTTAGTCAGGGGAGTCAGACGGAGGTACGAGACTGAATGAGGAAGTAACTTCATCATCGAGCAGCAACAGAATCACCTGCATGTTAAGGTAAAGCCGCCGTTGGCCATCGACCAGCACATTGCTAGGTGGTCCCGACAGCACTTACTCAGACGTGTGGAAGCGGCCGCGATTGGTGCTCCTGCCAAAACCGGGCAAGCCACACATCAGCATATTGTCCGATATGTCTCCTGGATACTGCTGGAAAGGTGCTAGAGAAGGGGATCCAGAGCAAGATCCAGCTCTACACCGAATGTGTGAACGGCTTATCCGATAAACAGTTCGGTTTTCGGAAAGGCCGCAGTACGGTGCATGCCATTCGACGTGTCATCGAAGGGGCAGACAAAGCCAGATTGAAGAAAAGGAGGAGAGATCGGTTTTGCGCAGTGGTCATCTTTGACGTGAAGAACGCCTCTAACAGCGACAGTTGGGCAGCGATTGCGTCGTCGCTCATTTATATGAGGATATCGGCATACATCTGTAGGATGGTGGAGTGTTACTTCCGTAACCGCCAACTACAGTATATGACCAGCGAGGGACTGGAAACAGTGAATGTCTCGGCAAGGGTTCCATAAGGATCGATACTTCTGCTCGAGCACAGGCACATGCCCGATGTGCGGAAACATACCAGAGAGACCTCGATGTCCAGCTGGCAGCACCAATGGGACAGCTTGGAACGTAACCGATGGACCCATCCTTTGATCTCTAGCATCGGACTTTGGATGGATCGGAGACATGGAATTAAGAGCAAGTTAACATCAAAAACATCATCACATTAACATTCCAAAAGAATGGCTGATCACTATCAGCAATCTATCTGAATTTATTTGTAGTATATACAGTGATGAAAGCTTACGGTTTTGGCCATGAGAACGATAATTATCAAAAAAACATACTTTGTGAAAATATATCGTATTTGTGTTACAAGGCTCAATACAGTTTTTTTCCAACTGATGAGAAAAGTCGAACAAAGCAGTGCTAAATATAACTACCAAAATATATTTATTTTCATAGTATTCCGTCTCACGACATAACTTGACGAACATAATTCTTAAAACTCACTCGGTCTGCGGTCATCAGTGAGTCGAGATAGACAATGTCTTCGACTATCTCCAGCTCGTCGCTGTCGATTTTGACTTTGTTATAACTGGACAAGCGGGCTCGGTCGGTCTCGGATCCGCAGGCCAGCATTTACTTCGTCTTGGACGTATCAACTCAATCCTTCTTGCTTCACGTTTCAGTTTGCGATAGGTCTCCTCCACCGCCGCAGATGATCTGCCGACTATATCAATGTCGTTGGCAAAGTAGATAAGGTGACTGAATCGGTTGAAAATCGTGCCCGCATTTCGTCAAATAACACCTTCTAGCGCCACGTTGAGCATCATGCAGGATAGACCATCGCATTGTCGAAGCCCCCTCCGCGATTCGAATGAACTCGATATATCTCCCGAGATCCGCACACAGCACTGCGTTCCAACCATCGTCGCCTTGATCACTCTGGGCAGCTTCCTGGAAAACCCGTCACGATCGATCGTGTCGTATGCGGCTTTGAAGTCGCAGCGCTGTTGATGGCTGTCTCCATGGTATCCCAACGGTCCTCAAGAGGGGCTTCGTCCAGCTAGCCTTCTACCGGCAGCGCTGCTTCGAGCGATTGTGCGTAGTCTGCTGCGATCTCAGGTTGTTTCAGTCGTGCGATCTTGAACCGAGGTATCTTCACCATTACCAGATTGTGGTCTGACTAGATGTTGGCGTCTCGACAGGATCTGACGTCGATGATGTCCGAGAAGTGCCGGCTGTCTATCAGCACGTGGTCGATCTGTGATTGCGTATGGTACGATGAACTCCAGGTGAACCTGTGTGGAAGGCGGTGCTTGAAAAAGGTGCTACGTACGGCCATTAGTTTGGAGGCGGTGAAATCTATGCCGTTTCGTTTGTCAGCTGGTGCCCGCTGAACCTTCCAATTGTTGGTTTTATTGTTTATTTGTTTATTTGTTTATTGAAAATAATATCATCTGACAAAGGTTTCTTAATGATCTTAATACTATTTCTACATAACATGATAGGCATTCTTAGTTTCGTAATTGATCGCTTAAATCAGATTCAATCCGACGTCTAAAAATTGAAATGGATACTGTTGAGGCCAATCCCCAAAGCTGCTGATTCGGAAAGCCGCGAAGTTCCCTGACGTACTTAGTTCGAAACAATAATTAATAAACACGGCACTTAGAGTGGGATACGATCACGGGGGAACATTTATTTTCAACACTCAATTCAAAAACGCTTAACTTCGATCTTAACACAAAAGTGGACTGTATTTGCTACGCTCGCTAATGATATGACCGCACGGCACGGGTCACCAAAAAGAATTTTCTTTTGTCTCGCTACCAACTCGCTGCTATCCACTACTCGTAATTGTCGATCGAGTCCCTACGTTCGGTCATCGGTCATTCTATTTGCATACACGCACAGCTGGTTCTGACCACTGTAGATGCGTGCGGCTGGGGATGGTTATTGATGCTGCTTGTGGCTGACCCGATTTCCAATATTGGATTTTCTGTTGTTGTTGCTATTTGGCGCAAACAGATACATTAAAGTCAAAGTGTATAAACTGGCGTAAAAAGCATGTTAATGCGGAACGTAGAGGGTCGTTGCTGCCATAGCGCATGCGTTGGTTCTGGTGCATAGATGTTACATCGGGAAAGCAGCCATGCGCAATCGATTTCTTTTCGTAAAATCTTTGCCAATCTCTATTCGTGGGCGATAGAATGGCGATCTGATAGCGTCTGAAGACCAAGCAGAGCACAACGATGAGCGGTAGCTCACGAAGAGCATAACGCACAAATCGTCGTTGAATTGCCTCAAAACGCGTAATCCAAGCAGCTTCGAAAGGCCACCATACCAGGTTCGCCGATTCCAATATTGATCGAACCAGACAGCAACACAAAGCTCGCAAGCAGATCGAGTCGGTGAATTCTTTACTCAAACGTATGATGAATCCCAGCATGCGCTTTGCCTTCTCGAGTATCACAGAGTAATGACGTTTAAAAGTCATACGACTGTCCAATAAAACGCCAAGATCCTTTATCTTCTCCACACGATACATTTTCTCGCCCAGTATATTGTAATTATACAAGAACGGGTGTTTCCTGCGCCCAAATGTGATAAAACAGCACTTAGAAACGCTCAAAACCAGTAAATTATAGGCACACCAGTTCACTACTATGTCCAGGAAACGTTGTAACGCGTAACATTCATCTAGGCTGTTTATAAGTAAATATATTTCAGGTCGTCCGCATACTGGAGAACTCCACATCCACTGAGGAGACAAATTTATATCATTACAGAACAGCGTAAACAATAATGGACCCAGATTGCTGCCTTGCAGTACGCCAGATTTTGGAATAAAATCAAAGGATTCATCAGAACCAATTTTAACAGCTAGTTGGCGATTCGTTAGGTAACTGTTAATCCACGCACACAGTCTTTCGGAAAATCCCAGTCGATGCAATTTTATCAGGAGGATTCATGGTTCACTGAATCGAATGCAGCCAGGGTTTGAAAAATGAATCAAAATTCACGTTCACCCCCTTAGTGAAGCCCTACAGAAATGAACGTGCTTCGATCTGCTCTGTGAACAACATGCTTCTGTGTTATCTGTGTTGCCTACTTTCAAACCAGCGCGCAGTGGAATATTCAGACATAGGAGAAGTTCCAAGGCATTCTGTTTGGTTTTCGTCAGGATCGAACTTTTCTTCGAATCGGCGTCATTCGTTTATGTTACAAAATTGAATGATGGTCATTTCAATTTTATTCCTTCTCAAATGGAGATGGCTGGGGATGGCAGTTTCTGCTTAACTAAAAATTGCAGTAAATGACTGAAAAATGTATGAAACCCACACAATATGGGTATTGGGGAAAAGGGCTTAACGCGTAGAAGTCGAATATCGTCATCCGACGCCATCTTGAAATCCAAGATGGCGGCTTCCGTTTAACTTCAAAATGCTGTAAATGACTGAAAAATGTATGAAATTTCAAGATGGCGTCGGATGACGAAATTCGACTTCCACGCGTTAAGCCCTTTTCCCCAATACCCATATTGTGTGGGTTTCATACATTTTTCAGTCATTTACTGCAATTTTTAGTTAAGCAGAAACTGCCATCCCCAGCCATCCCATCAGCATTTTCTACAGATGCCTTTCATTTTCACTGGCCTCCGCATTGAACTTGGTTGATATCAAATAAGTGGAAATAATTTCATTCGTCCACGCGATGGCTCGGGATAATTTGTTTGACAATCCATTCCATTCCATAATGTTACAAAATGGAATGATTCAGCTCAAGCATGATTCGGAATGGTTTGCGTTTTGATCGTTTCGGGCATCTAGCTAGCGACTCGATTTTCAACCCCTGAATGCAGCTGATATATCTGTGTAAATAGCATCGATTTGTTTGCCGCCATCCATTTTCGATATACAGAATGATGTAAAAACTGTTAGGTTCGAAGTTACCGATCGTTTAGGGAAAAATCCATGCTGATTCTCTGAGATCAAGTTCCGACTTGCTAAGAACATAACATCGTTGACTATATTCTCCAATACCTTTGAGCATGCAGCTAGCGATGTGATAGTCTGTACGGTCACATTCTGATTTAATGAAAATCATACAACAATAATACTGATGTTTGAGTATTGAGTCCTGGATTTAAGTTAATATGATCGATGAACCATTTACACACAAATGTAAAAATACCTTCTGCGTTGCAACCGATGTTATTCCTCAAAGTCAATCCAACAAGGGAATTAAGTTGCTGCAGATTAATATTCGTGGGATGAATAACCTAGAGAAATTTGATTCATTAAAAATCTTTCTCGAATGTTTAAAGACAAACATTGATATCATTGTAATTAGCGAAACCTGGATCAAGGAAAATAATGTTGCATTCTACAATTTGCCTGGATATCAGGCTATCTTTTCATCAAGACGTAGCCAAGGTGGTGGGCTAGCGATATACATTAAAGATGGAGTAAAGTACAACACAAAACGAAACATTCTAGATGAAGGCTATCACTCGATAGAAGTTGAGATAATTTCGAATGGAGTACCGATTACAGTTTATGGTATCTATCGGCCACCAGACTACAACTTTTCTACTTTCCTTGACCAATTAGAACGACTCCTTTTAGAAGCGGACCTCAGAAAACCAATCTTTATCTTGGGTGACTTAAATGTTCCAATCAATAGAACCAACGATGTCTCAGTTCTGCAGTATCAAAGTCTCCTGAATTGCTTTGGTCTAACTGTTTCAAACAACATAATCACTAGACCATCCAGCAATAACCTGTTGGATCACAGCGTTGTGCGTCTAAGCGACCTTAATGCAATCAATAACTACACTATTGAGTGGGACATTAGTGATCACAGGCCAGTTCTCACAACATATTGCTCTATAAAATCTGGGTCAAAAATTACACGTTTATCACGGCGGCATACGAATTGGATGGATCTAAATCGAGACTTCATTGACTTTCTTGGATATTTCGATTCACGAAATCTAGACCCCAATGCTAAACTACGAACGATATCTGAACGTTATCAGCAACTTGTCGAAAAACACACCAAAGTTTCCACAGCTACGGTTAAAATGAAAAAAATTTGCCCCTGGATGACGTTAGAAGTATGGCAACTGTCGAAATCCAGAGACAAGATCTTGAGTAAATGTAAAAGAACCCCTGGCGATCACGATACGTCCGAACAACTTAAGCGTGTTAACAAAAAACTGCAGAGCTTAAAACGGAAGACGAAGATAGAATACTACGAACAACTGATGAGTACCTCCAACGCGAAATTACTTTGGAAACAAATAAATGAAATAATTGGAAAGAACTTAAAATATGATGACCTAGTACTGGATATAAAGGGTGATTCTGTGGATGATCCATTAGTCGTGGCTAATGCTTTCAACGTTTTCTTCACCTCAATTGGAAAACAGCTTGCAAACCAACACCAATCGACTGGGAATATCAACGAGAACGGCACAATTAAGCGAATTAGAAATTCTATATATCTTCAGCCAACCACAGTCCAGGAAGTCACGACGATTATATCCAAACTGGATCCTAGAAAAGCTCCTGGTGTGGATTCCTTCCCGATTTCAGCGCTTACCTCGTCCTTCAACGAAAGCGTGTATGGGCAAGTACCCCGAATGTTTGAAGCTTGCTGTCGTTCGCCCTGTATTCAAGTCTGGAGATCCCAAATCCCTTAATAGCTATCGACCGATTTCTGTGCTGTCCGCCTTTAGTAAAGTTTTCGAGAAACTGATTGCATCAAGGTTGATGGAATTTCTTGAGGGTGAAAGATTTCTCTACGAACAGCAACATGGATTTCGTAAAGGAGGCTCGACAGAGATTGCTGTTCTGGACCTAGTGAACAGTGTTTCACACAACATGGACAGAAAGAAGGAGATACCGGCTGCCTTGTTTCTAGATCTTTCGAAGGCCTTCGACACAATAGATCATAATCTGTTGTTGAAAAAATTAGAAGCGTATGGCATACGAGGCGTAGTCAACGACTTCATGCGAATCTATCTGCAAAATCGACAACAAGTTGTCCGGATTAAAGACACCTTAAGCTCTCAACTACCTTTAACTGTTGGTGTGCCCCAAGGTAGCAATTTAGGGCCATTACTCTTTCTCATTTATGTGAATGACTTGCCAAGGCTTCCTCTGTGTGGTATCCCGAAACTCTTCGCTGATGACACGGTTCTAGAATACTCCAATAAGGATGTAGAAAAAACAATTAATCAAATGAAGAACGACCTCGATATTGTAGATAACTATCTCCAAAATAACTTATTAACATTGAACACCGCTAAAACAAAATTCATAATTTTCCGAGGAATCAAAACTAAAATACCACCGCATTCTTCTCTGATCCATAAGCAAATCGAAGTAGAAGAAGTTTCTAGCTTTAAATGTTTGGGTGTACATTTAGACAATCGTTTATCTTGGAAGCCACATATATCGAACGTTATTAAAAATTGTGCTCCCATTTGTGGAATAATTTGCAGGTTTTCATATTTCATGCCAACCCGCATAAATAATGATCATAACCAAACGTTTCCTGAAGAAGTCAAACGACGATTTTATGAAGCGTAAAAAAACGTTTAACAAACGGTTATTGACAATGTAAAATACATTGGTTTAATCGTGAATTTTGATTTGATGTTATTTTAAATATGTCGTTAGGTTATGTAACTGTTAAAAACTGTTAAGGCACTTATATGGAAGAACCGTTCTTCAAACAGTTTAGATATCGTCCAATAATCGATCATGGAAACCATAATTTGATATTCAAACTGTACATGTTAAAGTAATTCTTAAAGTTGTTTTGTAAAAAGATTCTTACAGTAAAAGTCGTAACACGATTTGTCAAAATGATCTTCCAACGTAATGCATACGTTTTTCGGAACCGTACGTGAATAACACGCACACATATGAACAAATTTTGGAGTTTTCGGATTTAAAAAAACTAAAAGTTCTCGCGTTATCATTTTATTTACATAATCACATTATCTTATTGCATACCTTATAAATTAGAAATACTGATATTTATTCCTCCAATAGGCGTAGTTTGTCCGGTTTTGATATCTTGCACAATTATTTTGCCTGTGCCGAAATTGTGTAGCAGCTAGATGCCTCAGCCTGAAAGAAAAAATAAAATTGTATTTATATTCTATAAGATGCTTTCACTAACTTTGTTTTTGCTACCTTAGTTTCGTTGAAAAGGTGCAAAAACAATTATCTTTTTCACCTACCTGTTACAAAAAAACAGCCCGATGCTCCTTGCCGCTGTGTTGAAACTTTTACAGCATCGCGCCGCCATAATCGTCTTCCGGCTATTTGATTTTATTTTCCTCAGACGTAATTTATCGGAAGATTGACACCGGTGTTCCGAATTCTCCGAAATTAGCCCTAGAAACGCCAATTGTTTTCCGTCAAGAAGAAAAAAATACCGCGACGGACTGCGACAACAGAAAACATGGCGGGCGTGGAGAAGGGCAGAAAACAATCAGTGGTGCCAAGTGAAAAGATTTTTCAAAAACACGATATTTAATATTTTGTCATTAAGATTGTTTGAATCATTATTTATATTGTTAATGATACATGAGTTAAAGTAGAGTAAAGTAAAAGCAAGTATTGAGAGGAATTTAAAATGACTGAGAAAAAATGATTTGATCATAATCTTTTTTAGAGTGAAGTCTGTCACGTCAATAATATTGACTTAAATTTCAGATACAGATACCCGACCTCAATCAAATACTGCTTAAAACATTTTCGAATTATGCAAGGAGACTTTCACAACCCACGTGGAAAACTAGAGATGGAAAAGAGTTTTCAAAATTTTCACATTTGTCAACGAAAGTGGGAAAAGGGATTTCAGCAATGTTTTTGTGAACATATTTACTTCATAAATATGTTGGCATCTCGGCATCTCAGTTAGTTTTTCCGAGTTTGGTGTCGTTGAATGTACTCTATACATAGTCGCATAAGAATAAAAAAAAAATGAAGATCATAAACTTCAACTGATTTTTTGCAAAATCATATGGCATCTCTGATCCGCATTTCGGTCATTTTTGACAGACCGCATCAACGCTATGGGTAACGGTTCGCAATCATTTTTACGATTAGAGAAAAATTTAAGTAAATCGTGCATACCATTCGTTCACCTTTCCAGATAGCATCACTTTTTCACATGAACGTTCATGTTTCGTTTTTAACGTTGTCGAAACAAAGTTGAATATAACAGTTACTTTTACAGAAACAATCACAATTTCTGGAGCTGTAGATGTATCGTTTAGACTGTTTGAGCTATAGTTTTTTGGTATGCGGGAAGGCATGTTCTACGGAAACTTTATCACAGTTTTGTACACAGTAGATACACATATGCTGTTGATACTTACGATTTCGTTGGAGCGCATTGCTGCCGATTGCAGCAGAACCAAAACATTGTTTGTTTTGGTTCCTCTTGCTGTTTCCAATTCGCAATCGAGAACAATAGATCGATGATTGCTGATGACAGGTGATGATGGTAAACACGGTACAAATGTTTACATCATCACACGGTTAGGCGAGAATACTCAAATTGAGTTTGTGGTATCACAACAGTGTTGCCAGATATTCTGGGTAAGAATATCAAAGTACTCATTAAGAAATGAGTACTTTCCCGGTTAGGGAATATAAGATGTGGAAGTGACAATTAGCTATCGCTAATTAATATCGTTGTATTCTAATGACCTCACTGACGAAACTGAATAAAGATAACTCTATTCCACCACTGAAACCTGCGTTGAATAACTCATTTCAACAGGTTATGGGCCCAGATACATCTGGATACGGAAATTTCGAGTTAGTTCGAGAGGGGTACTCTCAAGTATTTAACTTGCGGTTAGCAAGTGGAGCAGCCAGCAGCCAGAGGACCACCAAGAAGAGGGCCACCAGCCAGAAGGACCAGCCTGCGCCGAGACGACCCAGCCCAGAGGGACCAGCCGGAGAACTACCAGGCAGCGAGATGTCCCAGGCCAGCCAGAATGTGCCGCCAGCGGTCGAGCCCGGGAAGGTTCGCGGATCGAGAGGGTTACTCTCGATGCCGTCACGAGCCACGCTGCGGTTAGCATGCGTGAGCTCACGTCCGACGGCCGGGAGGAGTCTCTGGATCCGCAACCGGGCAGCGCGAAGGTCCGAAGGTCCACCACCGGGAACACCCTGGAGGAGTTGGCTGGAGCTGCTAGCCGAGAGGGTTACTCTCTTGCTCTGGTTGTGCATTGCTGTTAGCATGCTCGAGCACAGCTGGAAGCAGTTCATAGATCGATGGCAGAGGTGGTTTGGGCTACGGTTAGTCGCCAGTGACTTAAACCGCCCCATGCTGTCAAACCTAGCCAATGCTCGAAGTAATCGAGAAAAGGTGTTGATGGCTAAAAGAGGCTGTTTTTCTGGGGTTACCAGAAAACAGTCTGCCAAAAATATTCACCACTCGCAAGCTGAGGCTATCAGCTACCAGAAGCAACGCAAGGTTCGATTCGTTGTCGATTCTGGTGCCACGCAACACATGGTTCGAGATGAGAGCCTGCTGGTTGATGTGAGAACTCTGGCAGAGCCATACATCATCACCACAGCAAAGACTGGCGAGTGTTTGAAAGCCAAGCGAACTGGAACAATGCATCTGAGCAGTGTAGTTGGGAAGTCTATTGTTCCAATTATACTGTTCAATGTACTTTTGATACCAGAGCTAGACGAAAATCTACTTTCGGTCAGCAAGTGTACCGAGAACGGGAAAAGGGTTACTTTTCTCGGGAAACAAGTAAAATTTGAGTTTTCAGGGGAGGTTTTCGCCCAAGGAAAACTCCTGAACAACTTGTACTGTATGGATTTATTGTGGAGCCCTAAAACCAGGCGGAAAGCCTTACTTGGAAGCCAACCGAAGTACAAACAGTGGCATATGCGACTCGGACATCTTGGCTTTGGAGCGATACAGCAGATGGTCCGCGATAATATGGTTGAGGATATCAGCCATATTCCAGCAAAAATGGAAAACCAAGCTGTGTGCGAGAGCTGTCTAGCAGGGAAGCAAGCGGCCAACAAATTCTGCAACGTTGAGCTTCCTCGGTCGGGTAGACCACTTGAGCTCGTGCATTCCGACGTGTGTGGGTACATGGAGGTGTCGACGTTCGATGGATTTCGGTATTTCGTCACCTTCATCGACGATTATACCCACTTCATGGTCGTCTATCTAATGAAGCACAAGAGTGAGGTGTTCGAGCGCTTCAAGCAGTACGAAGCTATGGCAACTGCACACTTCGGTCAGAAGTTGTGCAAGCTGCGTTGCGACAATGGGCGTGAATACATCACCAACGAATTTCAAAGACATTGTTCAGAGAAAGGAGTTCAGATGGTATTCACGGTCCCGTATACTCCGCAGCAGAATGGCGTCAGCGAGCGAGCCAACCGAACGTTGATGGAGAAGACAAGGGCGATGATACATGGCAGCAGGCTACCGAAAAGTATGTGGGGCGAAGCCGTTTTGTGCGCTGCGTATCTCACAAATCGATCACCGACTAGAGGTCTTGTGGACAACAAGACACCTTTTGAGATGTGGTTCGGTCGGCGGCCGAGACTGAGCAATCTTCGTATTTTCGGGTGCCCAGCCTATGCGCAGATCCCGAAGGAAAAGCGGCAGAAGCTTGATTCCAAGTCCAAGCGACTCGTTTTCGTGGGCTACGCGAATAACGGATATCGGCTTTGGAATAGTTCGAGCCGATCCATCGAGATTCACCGGAACGTGGTCTTCGACGAAATTAGCGTTTTGGAGCCAGTGCGTGGCGGTGCTGCGCCACAGGAAGGCATCGAAAAGCCTGTCAAAGAACCACCAGAGACCATCACATTTGAGCGGTTAGCTGATGTGTATGAGCCAGAACAACAGCCCACATCCGAGCAGCCCATCGAAGTGCGTGCACCTGAAAACACATTCGAGCGGTCAGCCGATGTGCCAACAACAGAAAACACATCTGAGCGGTTAGCCGATGTGCCTGCTGATCCCGATCACACTGTGGTTAACAGTGTGGTTGTTGACGATCACGGCGAGAGCGACTACGAGAGCAGCGCGGAATTCCCGGACGATGACGATGATGACCAAGATTCCGTCACCCGTGAACCGGCCCTGAGACGAAGTCAGCGAACAAGAGGGACTACACAGCGTTACGTGGCTAACGTAGCTGCTGTTGTTGATGAGGAGCTACCTCAGAACATCACGGAGCTGAAGCGCCGGGAGGACTGGGATTCCTGGAAGGTCGCCATCGACGAGGAGATGACAGCCCTGAAGGAGAACAAGACTTGGGAAGCGGTTAGCTTGGCCCCGGGCCACAGGAAACTCATCCTGTCCAAGTGGGTGTTCACCGTGAAATACGATGGTCGCTACAAGGCTCGATTGGTCGCGAAAGGATGTTCCCAAAGACCAGGATTGGACTACTGGGAAACATACGCTCCGGTCGCCAAGATGGAGAGCGTTCGGACCGTCTTGGCGTTGGCGAACGAACACGACATGGTCGTTCATCAGATGGACGTCAAAACTGCATTCTTGAATGGAAATTTAGAAGAGGTTATCTTCATGCAGTTGCCAAACGATGACGTCGGCAAATCGAAGGTCGTTCGACTACAGAAAAGCCTGTACGGCTTGAAGCAAGCGGGTCGTGCTTGGAACCAGCGATTCGACGACGAGATAAGAAAGCTTGGTTTCTATCCGTTAAAGAGTGACTGCTGCGTTTATAGATCCTGTAAGCGAGGACTCACCCTCATCCTGTACGTGGATGATATCCTGATTGCCGGAAAAGACGTTTCAGAGGTTATCTGGATCAAGACCGAGCTTGGGAGACTATTCCAGATGAAGGATCTCCTGGAAGTCAAGACTTTCTTGGGGATGACCATCAAGCGAGACTTCCCGAATAGCATCATCGAGATTTCGCAATCAGGATACGTCGAGAAGGTTCTGCAACGATTCGGTATGGCCGATTGTAAACCCGTAAGCACACCGCTTGACACAAACGTTCGCTGGACGAAGCTGAACGATGGTGAGGCTATCACCGAACAACCATTCAAAGAATTGATCGGTTGTCTACAATATCTGGCAACATCTTCGAGACCAGATATCTGTGCTGCGGTTAGCGCACTGAGCAAGTACCAGGCCAGCCCGGCGGATAGGCACTGGCAAGGCCTGAAGCGTATTCTGCGATACCTTAGAGGTACGACCAATACGGCTTTGGTATTCCGCAGAAACGCGAAATCGGAACCACTCATCGGATATGCTGATGCAGATTTTGCCAACGACTCCGATGATCGAAGATCTGTATCAGGCTACGCTTACATGATCTTCGGAAATCTTATTTCGTGGTCAACGAAACGTCAGCAGACGGTCAGTCTGTCATCGACCGAAGCTGAGATAGGAGCCCTTTGCCATGCGGTCAAGGAAGGTTTGTGGTTAACAAACTTCCTTGGTGAATTGGGTGTGGTTAGCACTCCTTTCACGTTAATGGAGGACAACATCCCTTGCATCCAGTATCTGGAAGAGGCGCGGACTCATCAGCGGATGAAGCATCTGGATGTGAAGTATGCTTTCATCAGAGACATCATAAGAAGCGGTCAGCTATCTTTGCGACACATCTCTACTGAGGATCAGCCAGCTGATGCGTTCACGAAGGCGTTACCAAGGGCGAGGCACGCGAAGCTGTTCAGCATTCTCAATCTGCGAATTGAGGGGAGGTGTTGATACTTACGATTTCGTTGGAGCACATTGCTGCCGATTGCAGCAGAACCAAAACATTGTTTGTTTTGGTTCCTCTTGCTGTTTCCAATTCGCAATCGAGAACAATAGATCGATGATTGCTGATGACAGGTGATGATGGTAAACACGGTACAAATGTTTACATCATCACACGGTTAGGCGAGAATACTCAAATTGAGTTTGTGGTATCACAACAGTGTTGCCAGATATTCTGGGTAAGAATATCAAAGTACTCATTGAGAATTGAGTACTTTCCCGGTTAGGGAATATAAGATGTGGAAGTGACAATTAGCAATCGCTAATTAATATCGTTGTATTCTAATGACCTCACTGACGAAACTGAATAAAGATAACTCTATTCCACCACTGAAACCTGCGTTGAATAACTCATTTCAACATATGCAATAAGTGCCTGGGGTCACACAAACATATCAAATTTATCTACATTAAAGGTACAGCAGAATAGATGTATAAAATCAATATTTAAACTTCCCTACCTTTATCCCACTTTAGAATTGTATAAAATGCCAATACATAATATTTTGCCAATAAGTTGCATGCGAGACTTGCAAATTTTATTGATTATGCATCGGATAGTTAAGATCAAGAATATCCATCATAACTTTGATATGCAACACGTTTCGCATAATTATAACACCCGATTTGTCGATAGGCTCTTTGTTGAAAATGCATCCACTAGAGTTGGAGAAAGGAGACTCCTCACAACAGGTCCAAATATGTACAACCGTCTTAGTACAGATATCAGAAATAGCAATAGTGTACCTTTATTTAAGTCTCGTGTAAAACATTTTTTCAAAACTAATTTAGAGCGGTTAATTTAAGCATGATAACACTTAAATCTTATCTTTGTTAACTATTATATAAACCTTTTAGAGGAACGAAAGTTCATTAAGGTTTTTACTGAATATTTGTCATGAAATAAATATCTATGAATAATGAAAAAAAAAAAAAAAAAAAAAAAAAAAAAAAATTTAGAACATCTCGTTTGTCACCTTTTTTGTGGACTGGACTCATACACGATTTTTTCCAGATGGAAGTGAATTTCTTTTGTACTAGGGACTGATTAAAGATGTGGGAAGAGGTTTTATCAGTGAATTGCGACATTTTTCAATACGCAGGCCGGTATTCCATCTTGTCCGAATGAAGTGGAATACTTCAAATTACATAGCCTCTCAGACCATTTCCTCACTAATAGCAAAAACGTCCAGATCCAGAACATCAGTGGGTAATCGCGTGACGGCAGCGTTTATTTGATCGGCAGTTGGCGATTCGACTGAAAAATCACTGGAGAAGTACGTTGCAAAAAGTATGCATTTTTCAGCAGGTAACGTGGCAAATCTATTATTCAAATGAAGTATCGCAGGAAGACCGGATTCTTTCCGCTTGGAGTTCACAAATTTACAGAACTTTTTTGGATTGCGTAGAAGTTTACTCTGAGTACGATTTACAAAAAGGCGATAGCAAAGTCGATTGTATATCCTATATCGTTTTGTTGCATCATTTAGTTTGATTTTGGTAAATGGACACCTAGAATTACAAAACTTCCGTACCAGTTTCGAACGTGTCTGTTTCAAACGCTTCAGGTGAGCATTAGTCCAAGGAGGTCGAAGAGGAGGCCGCACCAGGGGCACGGATTGATCAAAAACATCATCCAAAATTGCGCAAAAGTACTAACAGCCATATTAACGTTAGTACAGCTATGGAACTCCTTTTAACTGACCTGAGCGTTAAAATGTCCGATGACGATCTTGATATCATGTTTTGGGCAGCGGTCGTATTCACGTTCAAGCTGCGCGTAGAATTCGTCTTTGTCGTCACCGGTACTTCCGAGACGATGGCTGTGCACGTTGATGATGCTGATGTTGAAGAATCGGCCCTTGATTCTCAGCCGGCACATTCGTGGGTTGATCGGCCACCAGTCGATCATGCGCTCCGTCATCTTCCCCATTACTATAAAAGCTGTTCCAAGCTCGTGTGTGTTGCCGCAGCTCTGGCAGATGGCATGACCGTCTTGGAGCGTTCGTATCCTGGAGCCCTTCCAGCATACCTTCTGCAGCGCTACGATGTCAAACTTTCGGTTCTTCAATTCGTTGGAGAGCACGTGGGTACTGCACATGAGATTCAGAGATCGGCAGTTCCATGTTCCAATTTTTCAATCGCTTTGTTTGGCGGATGATGCTACAAGTTGTATAATGCAACATTCAAATTAATCAATTACACTAGTTTACAGCATTTTTGAACTCAGTAAACTGAAGGTCATTTTCAATGTAAAATCGGGCGCTGAATCCGAAAATGAAATTAAAAAAAATCTCAGTAGAACCGTTTTTGAGTTATGCTCCAAATATGAAATTTCGAAAAAATTAAAAAAGTTCTTGTACTTAGATTAAAATATCTCGGACGGCATAACAGTAATTTGAAATCCCTCTTTTGCATATTGAAGGTGAATAAGTTTTCTATCGATCATCTGAACATTGTTTTTGCGTTTGACCAACGGTATTGTTGATATTAGTGACTTTATGAGAAAAAAAATCATAAAAAACGCATTTTTTTAGAGAAAATTTTGTTTCAACGAAAGTTTTAGACTCGATGATAGCATTTAAAAAATCTGATTTTCTTTTGCGCTTAAATGTCAATATAAGACAAAGATTTCAAGTGGTTATTTGTCAAAATCGGTTGAAAATTGAAGAAGTTATGGCTACTTTACTATAACTGAAATTTTCGTAGTTTTTAATAATTCAACGAACCGCAGTACACTTATCACAGTATAGGAAGAATGAAACATGATAAATCTCACTCGCTCCAAGCCAAAATTATTTATTAGCTTACCAGAAGGTCACATGCCAAGTTTCAGGAAGATCTGACCATAGGGAGGGGTTGCTTAAGTCTCAAACGTGAATTAAATTTTGAGGTATTTTGCCCGGAAGGAACGAAAAATACTGGTTTTTCATCAATAACTTTTTTCATCCCTAGCTGATTGTTTTTTATGGTTGATTTTCTTAAAGCCTAAATTAAGACAAGTATTTCACCCGAAGGCTGTAACTCGATTGGATTTGAAACAGAAAAGTTATTGCGGTTCAAAGGCCGCAAATTTTGTCCAACCCGCAATGAGTACTTTTTACGCATTGCGTTTTATACGAAAATTTTTGACCAAAATACAATCTTTGAACCGCAATAACTTTTCTGTTTCAAATCCAATCGAGTTACAGCCTTCGGGTGAAATACTTGTCTTAATTTAGGCTTTAAGAAAATCAACCATAAAAAACAATCAGCTAGGGATGAAAAAAGTTATTGATGAAAAACCAGTATTTTTCGTTCCTTCCGGGCAAAATACCTCAAAATTTAATTCACGTTTGAGACTTAAGCAACCCCTCCCTATGGTCAGATCTTCCTGAAACTTGGCATGTGACCTTCTGGTAAGCTAATAAATAATTTTGGCTTGGAGCGAGTGAGATTTATCATGTTTCATTCTTCCTATACTGTGATAAGTGTACTGCGGTTCGTTGAATTATTAAAAACTACGAAAATTTCAGTTATAGTAAAGTAGCCATAACTTCTTCAATTTTCAACCGATTTTGACAAATAACCACTTGAAATCTTTGTCTTATATTGACATTTAAGCGCAAAAGAAAATCAGATTTTTTAAATGCTATCATCGAGTCTAAAACTTTCGTTGAAACAAAATTTTCTCTAAAAAAATGCGTTTTTTATGATTTTTTTTCTCATAAAGTCACTAATATCAACAATACCGTTGGTCAAACGCAAAAACAATGTTCAGATGATCGATAGAAAACTTATTCACCTTCAACATGCAAAAGAAGGATTTCAAATTACTGTTATGCCGTCCGAGATATTTTAATCTAAGTACAAAAACTTTTTTAATTTTTTCGAAATTTCATATTTGGAGCATAACTCAAAAACGGTTCTACTGAGATTTTTTTTAATTTCATTTTCGGATTCAGCGCCCGATTTTACATTAAAAATGTTGGTCAGTCAATCAAGTTCACGATTTTTTTTAAAATTTGTAAACTAGTGTTATTAATTGTATATGAAAAAACACCTCGGACCAGGAATCCACCTCGCCGAAACCTTACAAATAGGCTAAATCGTCGGATGTAAACTTGTCAAGCTGTAGCTTAATCCGATCAACAAGTTAAAGTAAAACCGCGTTTTAAAGTTGGTTATAGTGAAAATCAACTTAAGGCAAAGGCTGGTAAATTTCAGTAAATATCTTTTCTCCTGACCAACGTCTTGTAGTCAATGTTATTGAAAGAATATCAAAGTATTCTACCAGTTGAATGACCAAGCTACAAAGTCAGTCAGGCAGCAATGTCAATATTGAATAGCATTTTTGCACTCCACTCGCATGTCACATACAATCGTTTTTCTATTTCTTTTTCTGAATGTGTTGGGATGGATTTTACGTTATAAGTTGCGCAACAGTTGAAAAAATGTAGTTGTTGGCTGTAAGAAGAAAAAAGTCATAGCAAGCATGATGTCGCTCATTCAACTTGGTCATGACATTGTAAGCCTATGTCGCTGACCAAAAATCAGTATCGCGTGACAAAGACATGGTAAGCAGTATCAAAGTCGGCTGATATTGGCTGTCTGACACTGATAATTTGCAGCTCTGACAGTGTGTTCATCATGTTGCAGTGCGTTCATAATATATCAAGATGATTTAACAATCATAAGAGATTTTTTCCGATGCTCAAAAATTACAATAAATATTTTCGTCACTTGACCATATACAGTCCCCCCACAATCATTAGTCACTTAACGTATTCCTCCACCACAAAATGTTCGTTTATTCGGGTGTTAGTAGACCAAATATCAAGCATTGCATGAATTTCAGTCATTAAATGCTTCCTCTTTGAGTTCAAATATGTTTTTCATTGAAATCTTGTTTAAAAATAACATAATTTACCGAAACATTCAACGTTTTTCAAAACCACAATTATGGGTCAATATTGAAGATCGTAACAATTACACTAGTATACAAAATTTTAAAAAAATCGTGAACTTGATTAACTGACCAACATTTTTAATGTAAAATCGGGCGCTGAATCCGAAAATGAAATTCAAAAAAATCTCAGTAGAACCGTTTTTGAGTTATGCTCGAAATGTGAAATTTCGGGAAAATTAAAAAAGTTCTTGTACTTAGATTAAAATATCTCGGACGGCATAACAGTAATTTGAAATCTCTCTTTTGCATATTGAAGGTAAATAAATTTTCTATCGATCATCTGAACACTGTTTTTGCGTTTGACCAACAATATTGCTGATATCAGTGGCTTTATGAGAAAAAAAATTATAAAAAACGCATTTTTTTAGAGAAAATTTTGTTTCAACTTAAGTTTTAGACTCGATTGTAGCATTTAAAAAATCTGGTTTTCTTTTGCGCTTAAATTTCAATTTAAAACAAAGATTTCAAGTGGTTATTTATCAAAATCGGTTGAAAATTGAAGAAGTTATGGCTACTTTACCATAACTGTAATTTTTGCAGTTTTTCATAATTTAACGAACCGCAGTACACTTATCATAGTATAGGAAGAACGAAACATGATAAATCTCACTCGCTCCAAGTCAAAATTATTTATTAGCTTACCAGAAGGTCACATGCCAAGTTTCAGGAAGATCTGACCATAGGGAGGGGTTGTTAAAGTCTCAAACGTGAATAAAATTTTGAGGTATTTTGACCGGAAGGAACGAAAAATACTGGTTTTTCACAGAACAGAAAAGTTATTGCATAGAAAATTTATTTACCTTCAATATGCAAAAGAGAAATTTCAAATTACTGTTATGCCGTCCGAGATATTTTAATCTAAGTACAAGAACTTTTTCAATTTTTTCGAAATTTCATATTTGGAGCATAACTCAAAAACGGTTCTACTGAGATTTTTTTGACTTTCATTTTCGGATTCAGCGCCCGATTTCACATTGGAAATGACCTTCAGTTTACTGAGTTCAAAAATGCTGTAAACTAGTGTTATTAGTCAAATTGCTCACAATTATTAGTCACATTATGATAGAAGTCCATGGCAACACCCGAAAATCAACATGGAAATCATCATGTTTCTGGCAAACATTCAGGGGCATTCTTTGATAGTATAAATTCCAGGGGCATTTGGGTAATGCTATAGCAACCAAGAAATGTTTTGCTTTGCTAGCAAAAAAGTGACCCATGATTTGTGAAATTTGGTTGATGCTGTAACAATTATGGGTCAATTTTATTTTGCAAATATTATTTAAATTTCGCATTTTATTCGCTCTGTTTCATTTGTAAAATGTTATCTCGTCCTTTGTGCTTATATGAGACCTATTTATTTTGTTGGAAATATTTAAATACCCGCATAAGGGGCTTAACGGTTCAAGATGTCAACCTTATAACATTGGAAATTTGTGCGATAGTTCAACAGGTAATAGTTAACGTATGACAGAAACTATTCAAACAGCAATTTTCTGTAATCAAGCGCACACATAATATTTTTGATGCATTTTGATGATACTATCGATAAATTAAAAAAATATGATATGAAATAATTTCATTCCGTTCAGCAGCAATCAGCAGTTCAAATGCTCGGTGACTAATGATTGTGTGTGACCCATGATTGTGGGGGGACTGTAGTTGTTTTTTTTAATATTTCTGTCAAGATGATAAGGAAGTTTTTTTTTTGCTGAAAAATTAATACTGTAGTATGTACGTAACTAATCATCATGAAAATTTATTTACGAAAATACGTACTTCTGTAAAAAAAAAGGAGTGCTTACTATGCCCGGGTGATCGTTATGCCCTTATCTCCCCTAAGTAAATAAAAATGCTTCGTTTGGTCACAAAATATTACCATTTAAATGATAAAGGGTGATACGGTCAAAATTTGGTCAATATCAGCTTGACGTATTTCTTTCAATTTTGCATTTAAAAAACCTGAACACCCGTCATTTTGAAGGTGTGTGTGTGTGTGTGTAGAATGTTGCTCCTATTTTGGTTTTAGAATTCACTCTTCAGTTGTCAAAATGCCGTCCAAGGAAGAAGATCAGCGTATCAAAATTTTGCTCGCGCATCGCGAAATCCGAGCTACTCGCACGCAAAGCTGGCAAAATCGCTAAAAGTTGCCAAATCAACTGTTACAAATGTAATTAAAGTGTTTGAGAAACGTTTGTCAACAGCCAGGAAGTCTGGATCGGGGGGAAATCGAAAACCGGAAGCCGCTGAGACGACAAAGAGAGTTGTCGGTAGTTTCAAGCGAAACCCTAACCTCTCTCTCCGAGATGCCGCAAATAAGCTGGGCGTATCGTCTAAGTACAACCGTGCATCGAGCCAAAAAACGAGCCGGACTATCGACTTACAAGAAGGTAGTGACTCCAAATCGCGATGATAAACAAAATACGACGACCAAAGCGCGATCCCGGAGGCTGAACACGACTATGCAGACGAAGTTTGACTGCGTGGTAATGGACGACGAAACCTACGTCAAAGCCGACTACAAGCAGCTTCCGGGACAGGAGTTTTATACGGCAAAAGGAAAACGAACACACACATATAGGATCTCAGTGAAACTTCATGTTTCTTTGAAGAGATCTAAATTCTACTTAAGACTAAAGCGTACATCTTTCAAGGGTTAAATGGCTAACATCGTACTGATGCTAACACCACCAGTCCACAGAAAGAGTACTATATGTGCCGTGACCGAGACTCGATCTCATGACGGCTAGGCTAGGGGAAGGGGAAAGGTAGCAGATATTTTCAAGCACATGAAACTGTCAATGTTCGCGAAGAAATATCTGGTTTGGCAAGCCATTTGTACCTGTGGCTTGAAAAGCAGCATTTTCTTAGCTTCTGGGACTGTCAACCAATAAATTTACGTGAAAGAGTGTTTGAATAAACGTCTGCTGCCTTTCCTGAAGAAACCCGGTTGTTCCGTACTGTTTTGGCCGCATTTGGCATCTTGCCATTACGGCAAAAAGGCCATGGAGTGGTACGCCTCCAACAACGTGCAGATGGTTCCCAAGGACAAGAACCCTCCCAACACGCCAGAGCTCCGCCCAATTGAGAAATACTGGTCTATCGTCAAGCGGAACCTAAAGAAGACCAAAAAACTGCTAAGGACGAGCAGCAGCTCAAGGCAAACTGGCTTTCTGCGGCGAAGAAGGTGGACAAGGTGGCTGTACAAAATCTGATGGCAGGGGTTAAGCGTAAGGCCCGGCAATTCGGATTTGGAAAAGCGGAAACCTTACTGAATATTTTTCCTGAATTTTAACTAATTAAACTTAAAAAGAATTTTAATTTGATTTTTAAATAAACGATTTCACCGATTTACACGCGTTTTCCCTTGACCAAATTTTTGACCGTATCACCCTTTAGGTAACTGTTTTCTAATTATTCGTGCAAAAAATATCTTCGGAAATTTTTGAACCAACGCGATGAAGAGTTCCAAAGAAAACCAACCAAAAGTGCCGAGATCAATTTGACTACTGATGATAATGTTTCGATTGTTAATCTCAATTTATCGTTGCCCGATACGACAAAAATAAGAATAGAGTAATCGGAAATTTGGCAGAGACCTTCAACGCTTAAAGACTTTAGACATAGTGTTCTGTTTCTTAAATTTGAGTAATATTTCTCAAACAGAACAATCAGATTCAATCCAGATGACAACTTTCCTAACAAAGTACTGTCGTAACCGACGGTCTCACTGCCTATCTTTCGAACCATTCCATTACGCGTTCCTCCAACTACCAAGGAACACATTCAACAACCGTGCTCTAATTCAATCTTTTTCAAACTGATTTCCTGATCTCGTTTTTACAGGCTTGTACCTATTTGACACTCTTTCTCTCTTTTTCTCCTTTATTCAAATACTCATAATTTTCAATCATTCATTTTCTTTCTCTCTTTCTCTCCACATGAGTATTCATCTTTTTATCACTGGTATTTTTTTGCACTGATATAAACTGTCATTTCCTTTTTACCATACACATCAGATTAATTTTTCTATCCTATATATTTTTTCATTTATTATTTATTACTTCTATTCACTACATTCACCTTCTCCTCTACTCCTTATATTGCACCCTACGACAAAGTTAGATCTGCAAAATCAGTGTCAATTATCTACACGCCTATCGTGTTGACCGGATATCCATCCACAGAACGTCCATCAAGTTTCCTCGAAGCCGCTTTCATGGATTTTTTTTTACAATCTCACTATCAACCATGGGATTGAAATCAAGAGAGAATTCTTTGCATTTGGAGTGGTAATGATCAAAATTCCACAACTGCTTTAAAAATTTCAACAATTTGCAACAATTAGCATATTTTCACTGTCTCTGAGTACTGGTTTCTCTCATTTGAACTCAAATTTTCTAATTGTCTCTAACGAATTGCCAGAAATTACCACACATTCAATCATTGGCTTCGCAATTTGGGAGATCATTGACTTATTTTCTCTCTTCATTTCATTAAAATTTTTGTATCATTTTTTTTTTTTTTTAGCAAAGTCGCTCTCTACATCGATGTAGGTTATATCTCACAATGTATAGTATAGATACAATATTTTAGATATTGTCATACAATTTTACAATATATACAACGCCAGCTTCTGTTTGATTTAATTTTGTGCGCATAGCTGTGACTCTAAAGCATTTTAGGAAATCCAACGTTATTAACAACTAAAAATTTCATTTTTTTTTTTTTCAATAAGGTCCATACGTTTCATTTGCAACGGATCATAAGTCGTTTTACAAGTAAATTTTTTCTTGGAAATTTGTAAAAATATTTGTGCTTATGTTAGTTTTCTTCTATTGCTGATTTTACGGTAATGAGAACGACTCAATTTGTCTTGAATCATGCAAAAATCGCAGTTTAGAAAGTTACTAAATATTGAATAATTTTATTCTATCGTTACTTCTGAATCTTACTATTACACGTTTCTTAATTTCTTCTCTCATTTGAACTGCAAATCCTAGTTCAACAACCAAGATAAAGTGTGTTCTAAGTTATTTGTTACTAGACATTTTTACTTTTTTATGTTAATCGAACTTTTCGTGATTATTGCATAACAAAAAAATTCTATAACCCCACCTGAATCATACTATTTTACGGTTCTTATTTCCTTAACTCATATCGAAAAGTATTCGATTTCCCACATATTTCCGTAAGACATCCACCAAGAATACGAAAAAAAAAAAGAGATCGATCTTGCTTAACTTCTTTTGAATCTACTAGAGAAATAAATTGTATTCATTGTTATTTTTGAATAATTTTAGTTCTTTTTAAATCATCTCTCTGAATGTTATACATGTGTAATTAACGAAAGTCGAAGAATACAATTTTCGGTCATTATTCCATAACTCATTTTCATGATTGTCATTACCCATATTGAAAAGTAGAAAGCTAACCATCAACACCGCGTAAATATTAACTGTGCTTGAGTGTGTTTAAACTATCGTGCATTCTCAAGTATAACATGCGTAACGTGCGTAACGTATTTACATATTGGATCTGTCAAGTTCCGCGCAAGAGTTTCTAAAAAAAGTTGAATTTTCCCCTACAAATTATTTCCTCCGTAATAGAAGTCCGGCAAATCACTGTTGCTAACATTCGTATTCTGCCTCTATAATGAGTCAAACGGCGCAACCCTCAGCTTCAGATGCAACAAACAGGTTTGTCTTTGATTTGTCTAGTTGCTAGTGGAATCGCATGTTACCATTTTCGCATACCATATTATCAAAAACAAATTTCATTGAAGGAACTCAGTTGCAATAATTCTTTTAAAAGCACCACTTCATAAGCCTTCAACAACTCGCATGATGTCGCACACGAATAACAAACTAGTAACTACAACATATTGCAACGAATCGTCGTTTCCCAAAGTCTACTGAACTCGCGACCCGAGTCATATGGAATTCATATGATAATGTGGAATCTCTACAACACCATGTGAGTCCATTTACAAAGCTTCGAGTGTCCAGATTCTGCAATTGTAAAAAATGTGAAAAGGAAAATGTACTTTGCCATGCCATTGAATCTATCGGTAAAGTTCTGCTACTGGTGCTGGTTATAGGGAACCGAATTACTATAACTTGATGGATTTTACAGCCCACTAAATAATTCCTTTCATTCATAATCCGTTCATTGGTTTGATCTACCATTCTACAAATTCCGGAAACAAGGTCAGTTTTTAATACAAAACTCTTTCAAAACAATAGAACCAAATATTTAATTGTGATCCGCTTCTCTTTCAGTTCATCGTAAATTAGGGCAATTATTATAATTGTCTCCCAATGAGCCATCTATGCATATAACAGCAAAAGACGAAAACCAACAGCCGGTCACCCGTTCTTAGTCTTCCTGCATGCACATGCACATGCATGCTACATATTTAAAACTGTTTCATCTAAAGGACCTACATTTTCATCGCTATCAAACTTGGCTCAGAGTTGCCAACATCTCTTGAGATGTTCTCTAGGTCATTTGCATCATGCAACTGAACGAATCAATTGTTGGACGAATAGTTTCAAGTCGTGTAGATTGGTCAAACCACGGTGTGGCCGTTACTAGCAACGGACTTCCTTACATCCTCAACATTATTTTTGGAAGCGTTTTATCGTTCCACTCAAAAGTTTATAAGTAAACCCTCGCTGGAGCGACGGTTTGTTTCAACTCTATCTCAATTCTAGCAAAATAAACCGTACTACATTAAGCATCAGAAAAGATTTCGGTCAAATGTCATTGCTATTAAGTACCATGACCGAGCAGTACAATCTGTTTCCATTGATTCTTGTAGAACTATTTGATACATGACATAAAAAATGTTGCTGATTTGAAAGGTTTGCTTTTGCCTTCAAATTTAAATACACATCTCTAATAACAAAAAAGACTCACTTCGATTTGGCAAAATTGGATTTTGTAAAACTGCACATTTGTCAACAACGATCTTATGAAATCATTGATAGAAGTATTATTTGTCTGCGTATCAAGTTTGGGCTGCTACACTCTGTAATGTAGTCTGATATACAAAAGTCTAACCCCCTACTTTTCAACAGTATATTACAGAACTGTGAAATGAAGCTTTCTGACGCAAACAAAATACCGCAACAGCTGTGTTGGCACCTCCTTACTTTTAGTGCAATGAATGAGGGACTATAACATACTGCATTGGAGCCTTCAACCAAAACTGGCAACAATATCTCTTATTTCTAAATCCTATGTAAAGCACTAATTTAAAATCCTAACATCCATGCTCCAAATTTTGAATTTAATTATCTTTCGCGGTTTATTTCCGAAATTGTGTTGATCTTTTTTTGTGTTATCGCCTCTTCCCTTCCAGGATACGACTTTATGATAATAGCAATAATTGGATAATAATACATCACAGTAAATTCCAAATTTCTTCATCTTTAGCCAAAATCACTTCGCTGTGTATTCTTAACGGGTCATTTCATTAGCATTTTCAATCTTTAAACGAACTATGAGATGACTCAGAGTGCTTCGTTTCCTCGCGAGAATTTTGAAGCTTTTTTTTATAGCTTTTTTCTTCTTACATTATTAACATCCTCACAAGGACTAAGATCGTTTATAAAGGTTAATTTTATCATAGAAACTAAACTTCGTATTTCTTCAACAAAATATGACAGAATCGTGGAATGAAGCATCATAAATATAACTTCTTTTCTACAACTTGGTTGAAATATAAGTGAAACTCTAGCACTTTTAACAATATCATTTCTATGATACTTCATCTAAATGTCGAATACAGCATTAATTTTTAAAAAATTGAATGCTATTCATTCCTTCGACCCAATCGCAGTCGTGAAACTTCGCTAGTGCGGCAACATAAGCATTTTCTTTTAAAAGTTCTGATTTTCAAAATTATTGTTAATCTTTCTATCCTCCCAGTGATTCTTATTGTGTTATGGATCTAATCGTCCTCACAGGGTTGAAAGGTTGCTTCGCAGAGCAATGTATCCTCACAGAGAATAATAAGAGGTTCTCGAAGCTTATTATCCACATAGGGGTCAGTGAAAACTTCCCGGAGCTTCTTATCCTCACGGGTATCAAAATACAATATGTTCTACGTTAAGTAGACTTTTTTCATGATTAAGTAATTTACCAGACTAGAAAATTGATTATTCGACAAGTCGTGTGATAGCATTCGATGTTCCAGTCAAACATCTTTCTTTCGCATTATTTCCAAAATTGTATTCATCTTATGTGTTCGGGCGGTGAACAAAGTGCGGGTGGACTGTATTAGGTTGGAGTTGGCGTGCGTGTCGGATGATCGGGTCGGAAAATTATTCAGGCGGAGGCGGGTCGGAATGCTTGAATTCCTTCTATCGGAGAGGACGGTTCCACTTTGGAATGAATAAAACTTGTAATTAAACTCGAAACAAAACTTTCAACTTTATTGATAAGAGAACCACGAGATTTAGATGTTGGTCGTATGCAAATTTTCTCTTACTGACCGTTATTTTTCGCTCGTGTTGCCAGTTATTTTCAACGGTCATTTTTCGTCGACTACTTCCGTGCTGGCAGATTGACAGAAACGGAACATATTCCGGCCGGGGATGGTGGTTTGTTGTCCTCTATTGGTAGGAGCGATATCTTGGCGATAGCACGACGGTATGTTGAACCTTCGCTAAAGACATCTACGGCGCGAACCAAATTATCATCGCCAGGGAATACAGCTGTGATGCGGCCAAGTTTCCATTCGAGGGGGGGTCGGTTGTTGTCATTGAGGATAACGATCATGCCAGGTTTGATGTTATCTTGCACGGATGTGTTCTTCTTCCTCACCTGAAGAGATGACAAATAGTCCCTGGACCAAGCTCTCCAAAAGTGCTCACGCATAAGCTGAACATGTTGCCATCTGTTTAATCGTCCTATTTTCTCATCACAATAGGTAGGGCCTGATGGTGCTGTCAATGGTCGACCGATGAGGAAGTGTGCTGGCGAAATTACCTCCGGATCAGCAGGATCGTTGGAAATCGAATACAAGGGCCTGGAGTTGAGGATGGCTTCGATTTTACATAACAGAGTGGCCATTTCTTCGAAGGACAACAAAGTGGTACCGATGATTCGCTTGAGATGATATTTGGTGCTCCTTACAGCGGCCTCCCAAAGGCCACCAAACTCGGGAGCATTTGGCGGGATGAAATGCCAACCGATTTCTTTGGACTGGCAAAACCTATCGATTTTGTTGGATTGTTGCTGATCTTGGAACTGCTGGTACAATTGATGGAGTTCGTTGCTGGCACCTTTGAAGTTGGTTGCATTATCGGAATGCAATTCGGCAACCATTCCTCGACGGCTGATGAACCTCTCCAGGGCAGCGATGAATGCATCGGTCGTCAAATCTGACACCAATTCCAGATGGATTGCTTTTGAGGCCATGCACACGAACACCGAGACGTAGGCTTTGACCACCTTTGGACGATAGGTACCTTGCTTTACTTGGATCGGACCAGCATAATCGACACCGGTGATGTTGAATGGCGAGGAAAACACCACACGCTGCTTTGGCAATTCACCCATCAGTTGCTGGACGTTGGTTGGATTCACACGGAAACACTTGATGCATTGCCGTGTTACATTGCGAACGGTGGAACGGGCGTTGAGTAACCAAAATCGTTGTCGAAGCGCTGAAATGAGCCCACTCGGACCCACATGGAGAAGCTCAAGATGCAAAGCTCGGACCAGTAGCTTTGTGACCGGATTGTTGTTTGGTAGGATAAGCTGATGCTTTGATTCGTCGGGCAAGTTGGAATGTCTCAGTCGACCACCAACTCGAAGAAGACCGTCGGACAGGATGGGATTGAGAGCTGCTAATCGTTTGCACGGGACACCTTTTTGGACTCGTTTGATTTCGTCGTCAAATTCCAAACGTTGAATGACACGAACGATGACCAACATGGAATTTCGAAGCTCGTCGATAGTCAAATGCGGATGCAACACACGTTCCTCTTTTGGCTTGCGGCGGTTGTTAAGATACCTCAACACCCAGGCGATAATTCGTTGCAGCTTTCGGAAACAGCTCACATCGGTGAAAACGTCCAACGGTTTTTGATTGGTTGCCAGAGTAGTCACCAAGTTGACTTTTAACTCCGGCAATTCATCATCGGGGATGTCTTCTGGGCGCTCTTCGATGAAAGTAGCTTCGGTCAGGAATGGTGGGCCTTCCCACCACGTCGTATTTCGGCTCAGCGGAAACGGCAGTTGGCCTCTCGACACAATATCGGCTGGATTGAACTGCGATGGAACGTAATGCCACTGTTCTTGTTGGGTGTGGAGATTAATTTCAGCAATTCGATTGCGCACAAAAATCTCAAGTCGGTCGGGATGTTTTTTGATCCAAGCCAAAACGATTTGACTGTCGGACCAAAGTAGAACTTTGCGAAAATTGATGTCAATAAAGGAAACAATTTTTGTCACCAATTTGACTAGAAGTACTGCAGCACACAATTCTTTCCTTGGGATGGACAATTCGTGGAGGGGGGCGACTTTTGATTTGCTACTCAGCAAGCGAACCTTACAGGAACCATCGGGGAAAATGCTTCGTATGTAGACACATGCACCATATGCTACCATAGAAGCGTCGGCGAATCCATGCAGCTCGTAAGCCACAGCGTCGTTGAATGTCACCTGGCGGGGGATTGCAATTTCGTTGAGGTGAGAAAATGACTCTCGGAGCTCGTTCCAATGCTCGAGGCTGTCGTTGTCGAGATGATCGTCCCAATCCAACTTCTTTCGCCAAAATTGTTGAACCAGGAGTTTGGCGATGACGATGGTTGGCGATATCAATCCCAATGGATCGAACAATTTGGCGATTTCGGAACACACAATTCGTTTCGTGGTGGGCTGCTTTTCGTTAACCGTCGGGGAAGTACATCGGGCAATTAAAAGCTGATCAGTACTAGGCACCCACAGAACGCCTAGGACCTTAATCGCTTCGTTGATGTCGAATTCGTCGTATCGTTTGGTGGTTTCTTGCTCATTCACCGGGATGTGCTCGAGCAATTGTGTTGAGTTGGAGCACCATTTGTGGACAGGAAAACCACCCTTCAGCAGAATGGCCTTCAGCTGTCGTTGAATTTCAATGACGTCGTCGATGTTGTCGGAACCAGACATGATATCGTCAACATAGCAATCATGTCTCAGAATCTCAGCAGCTTTGGGAAACTTGTCTCCCTCGTCGTCGGCGAGTTGTATCAAGCACCTGGTTGCTTGAAACGGAGCTGATGCGGTCCCATAGGTGACGGTTGTCAACTCTAGAACCTGCAGGGGGTGTTTCGGATTTTCTCTCCAGAAAATACGTTGGTAGCCAGTGTCGTCGGGATGAACTCGTACTTGTCGGTACATTTTGGCGATGTCAGCCGTAAAAACGTATCGATGTTTTCGGAACCTTAGCATAATGCTAAATAAATCGTTTTGAACCACTGGGCCGACGGTGAGGACATTGTTCAGGGAAAGACCAGACGGGGATGATTTGGCGCTTCCGTCGAACACCACTCTGCACTTTGTGGTGGTGCTGCTGGGGCGAAGTACAGCGTGATGTGGAAGATAATATTTTCCACGCTGGGGCGAGTCGACGGCTTCGTTGATGGTTTGGCAGTGACCAAGTAGTTGATATTCACGAATGAATTCAACATACTGTGACCACAGTTCGGGATTTCGTTGCAAACGATTTTCCAGCATGAAAAATCTTTTCAATGCTAGATTTCGGCAGCTGTCCAGCTTGTCGGCGTTTGGTTTCAACGGCAATCGGACGGTGTACCTACCGGAAACATCACGGGTGTGGGTGGCAACAAAATGTTCCTCACATTGCTGTTCTTCGGCTGTCGTTTTCGGAGCGGTTGGAACTTCTTCAAGTTCCCAGAATCTGGTGATGGAATTTTCGATGGATTCCACCGAGGCTAGTTGGGCATATTGGATAGGCTCATAGCTGGATTTCGATGTCAGGGTACCAGTCACCAGCCAACCAAGGTGTGACTCTCGGAGTTCGGGTAAACAGGGATCCAGTATGAGATGGCCAGTCTTGAGGATGTTGAAAAATAGAGCTGCTCCAACCAGTAAGTCGATTTTGTCGGGCTTGAAGAAGTTCGGATCTGCTAGTTGGATACCATGGGGGAAATGCCAATCGGTAACATCGATGTTGGTTGATGGAATCGGACCAGTCACCTTCGGGATGACTAGACATTCTAGCTCGGTGCGGAAATCACTACAGCGTGATTGGAGGTGAACCTTGACGAGATGGCGGGCAACAGTTTTAATTTCGTTGATGCCACCGATTGGGACTTCGACCTTTCGTTTCTCGAGACGCAGTGTGTTGGCCAACTGATCGGTGATGAAATTTACCTGGGACCCACTGTCAAGGAGAACTCGGCAGGTTTGGGGTTGGTTGTCGTAATCCAGGACGTGAACGACAGCGGTGAGCAACAACACTGTTTTGGGAGAAGCAGTGTAATTGCATGGCATGGACGAAACGGTTGGTTGTTGTGCGGCTTGAGAAGGGGCATCGATTTGGGTGGTGGGTGTAGCCATCGGTTTCGGTTGTTGTTGTTGTTGTTGATCTTCGTGGAGCTGAGTGTGGTGTCGCTTACCACACTTCTGGCAGTTTTTGGTTGATGGACAATCCTTCGAGCGATGACCCTTGGTTAGGCAGTTGTAGCACACTCCGGAAGCTCGAACCTTTTCCATTCTTTCGGCACTGGGTAGAATGGACAGCTTGTTGCATTGGAAATTTCGGTGCGGGCCATCACAAAACGCACATTGGATGGACGGTTTGTCGAACGCTGCGGTTGCTGCGTACGACCGCTGATTGGGGACCTTCGGTTGAGTTTGTTTGGTTGTAGATGGTTTCGGAATTGGGATCGGGCAAACGGATTCGCATCGTTCCAACACTTGGCACTGACTCTTGAGGAAAGCAATCGTGGATCGGTATTTCGGCAACTCTCCGGACTTGAGTGATTGTTCCCATACCTTTCGCGTTGATAGATCCAAAGCAGACGTCAGCAAGAAAACAATCATCAATTCGGACACTCCGGTCAGTTCTTGCTGTAAATATTCCAGACACTCCACATGCTTGCTGCACTCGTCGAGAAGGTTTCTTAATTCCTTGTAGGATTCGGATGTCATCTTTTTCAGCGACAGCAAGCCACGGATGTGGGTCTCGACGATGATGCGTTGATTTTCAAACCTTTCGGTGAGGATCCTCCATGCGTGTGCGTAATTCCCATCATTGATTGTTTTGGCGTCCAGTACGCCAGCGGCTGCTCCGATGAGCGCTTTGTCCAGGTGGTACAGCTTTATCGCATCGGAATCTCGCGACTGAGCCATCAAATCCTGAAACATCGCTTTGAATTTGGGCCAATTGGTGTACTCACCGTCGAATGTCGGGAATGGCGCTTTCAGCGGCTGTTGGTGCACGATGACTTGCGGATGTGGTGGAGGATGTTGATGATCGATGATTTGGGCTTCGATGCTGGCGGATGTCCAATCGTAAAGCTGCTCGAAGCGGATGTAGTTTTCCTCTTGTGAGGTTAGGTCATCGGCGGGTAACAGGGCGACTATTTGGCTGTGAAAACTGGAGAATTCACCATATGCTGCTTCCAGTTTTCGGGTGTACACCTTCAGCTGCGGTAAATCCAGAAGCATTCCCTTCACTGCGTTGTGGATTCGGGCTACCTTTTGATAAACCTGATTTCGTTGGCGGAACAGTGAAGAAAGCTGCTTCATCGTTTCGGCGTCGACAGCAGCGGCCGGCTGCTCGGAAGATTCAAGCGGTACCATCGGATTCGGGAACAGTGTTTGAGTTTGATTACGTGGGGACTCGGAACCGTCGCTTTGGAGGTTATGTTCGTTCGGAAAACCAAGGAAGTCGTTCGTTTCATCGGGATCTGTTCTGGCGGAACCTTTCGGGGGCGTTCTGTTGAGCGGCATCTTTCCTTCGGTTCAAATCCGGTTCGAAACAGGACCAATGTTCGGGCGGTGAACAAAGTGCGGGTGGACTGTATTAGGTTGGAGTTGGCGTGCGTGTCGGATGATCGGGTCGGAAAATTATTCAGGCGGAGGCGGGTCGGAATGCTTGAATTCCTTCTATCGGAGAGGACGGTTCCACTTTGGAATGAATAAAACTTGTAATTAAACTCGAAACAAAACTTTCAACTTTATTGATAAGAGAACCACGAGATTTAGATGTTGGTCGTATGCAAATTTTCTCTTACTGACCGTTATTTTTCGCTCGTGTTGCCAGTTATTTTCAACGGTCATTTTTCGTCGACTACTTCCGTGCTGGCAGATTGACAGAAACGGAACATCAAGTTTGGGCTGCTACACTCTGTAATGTAGTCTGATATACAAAAGTCTAACCCCCTACTTTTCAACAGTATATTACAGAACTGTGAAATGAAGCTTTCTGACGCAAACAAAATACCGCAACAGCTGTGTTGGCACCTCCTTACTTTTAGTGCAATGAATGAGGGACTATAACATACTGCATTGGAGCCTTCAACCAAAACTGGCAACAATATCTCTTATTTCTAAATCCTATGTAAAGCACTAATTTAAAATCCTAACATCCATGCTCCAAATTTTGAATTTAATTATCTTTCGCGGTTTATTTCCGAAATTGTGTTGATCTTTTTTTGTGTTATCGCCTCTTCCCTTCCAGGATACGACTTTATGATAATAGCAATAATTGGATAATAATACATCACAGTAAATTCCAAATTTCTTCATCTTTAGCCAAAATCACTTCGCTGTGTATTCTTAACGGGTCATTTCATTAGCATTTTCAATCTTTAAACGAACTATGAGATGACTCAGAGTGCTTCGTTTCCTCGCGAGAATTTTGAAGCTTTTTTTTATAGCTTTTTTCTTCTTACATTATTAACATCCTCACAAGGACTAAGATCGTTTATAAAGGTTAATTTTATCATAGAAACTAAACTTCGTATTTCTTCAACAAAATATGACAGAATCGTGGAATGAAGCATCATAAATATAACTTCTTTTCTACAACTTGGTTGAAATATAAGTGAAACTCTAGCACTTTTAACAATATCATTTCTATGATACTTCATCTAAATGTCGAATACAGCATTAATTTTTAAAAAATTGAATGCTATTCATTCCTTCGACCCAATCGCAGTCGTGAAACTTCGCTAGTGCGGCAACATAAGCATTTTCTTTTAAAAGTTCTGATTTTCAAAATTATTGTTAATCTTTCTATCCTCCCAGTGATTCTTATTGTGTTATGGATCTAATCGTCCTCACAGGGTTGAAAGGTTGCTTCGCAGAGCAATGTATCCTCACAGAGAATAATAAGAGGTTCTCGAAGCTTATTATCCACATAGGGGTCAGTGAAAACTTCCCGGAGCTTCTTATCCTCACGGGTATCAAAATACAATATGTTCTACGTTAAGTAGACTTTTTTCATGATTAAGTAATTTACCAGACTAGAAAATTGATTATTCGACAAGTCGTGTGATAGCATTCGATGTTCCAGTCAAACATCTTTCTTTCGCATTATTTCCAAAATTGTATTCATCTTATGGGTGAACCCCTTGCCTTCCAGGGTACGACTATTTTTCACGATAATAGTTATAAGTGAGTGATCATTTATCAGGGTAAATTTCGATATTTTTCTTTAGGCCAAATTACTTCCCTAAGCGAAAATTCAGTCGCAGCTTCACAATTGAATGTTGGAAAGTAACAGGTATTTTGATCTGGTTTTTGAATTTCTTTGTTTTAATCTGAATATCTAATTACAAACTATGAGATAACTCAGAGCGCATCGTATCCTCGCAAGGATTTTAGAAAGTTCCTGTAGCTTTCTTTCAACATCATTACAATCCTCATAGGGACTGAAGATCGTATGTTAATGCGATCATCACTAAAACCAACAGCTTTATGGAGCATCTCATTCTCTCATGAACTGAAGTGTTTAACCTCTAGGAATCTATTCAAAGCTTCACGAAGCTTGTTATACTTACAAGGATTATCAACATTATTGTTGATTTTTTTTTTTTTATCCTCCCAGGGATTCTTACTGTTTATGGATCTAATCGTTCACACAGGGAAGAAAAGTTTCTTCGCAGAGCAATGTATCCTCACAAAGAAATATTAGATTTTCTCGAAGCTTAATTTTTGCACAGGGATTCAACAAAAGCTTTCCGGAGCCCAGGGAATAAGTAGAACTTCTGAAGCTCCTTAGCTCACAGGGGTCAAGTAGAGCTTCCCGGAGCATTTTTTTTTTTCTCATAGGGATCGATAATAGCTTCTCGGAGCCTACCCTCGCAGGGATCAAAATAGCTTCGCTGAGCCTATCCTCACAGGGATCAAAATTAGATTCTCGAAGCCTATCCTCACAGGGATCAAAAATAGCTTCTCGGAGCCTATCCTCACGGGGATCAATAACTTCTCGGAGCCTATCCTCACAGGGATCAAAAATAGCTTCTCGGAGCCTATCCTCACGGGGATCAATAATAACTTCTCGGAGCCTATCCTCGCAGGGATCAAAATAGCTTCGCTGAGCCTATCCTCACAGGGATCAAAAATAGCTTCTCGGAGTCTATCCTCACAGGGATCAAAAATAGCTTCTCGGAGCCTATCCTCACAGGGATCAAAAATAGCTTCTCGGAGCCTATCCTCACAGGGATCAAAAATAGCTTCTCGGAGCCTATCCTCACAGGAATCAATAATAGCTTCAAGGAGCCTATCCTCACGGGGATCAAAAAAAAAAAAACTTCTCGGAGCCTATCCTCACAGGGATAAAAAAAATTTGCTTCTCGAAGCCTATCCTCACGGGGATCAATAATAGATTCTCGGAGCCTATCCTCCCAGGGATTAAAAATGTCTTTCATCCTCACAAGGACAATTTCTCTTTATCAATAAATACAGTATTTCAGAAAACTTTCTCGACATAGTATAAAGCATCTTTAAATCTTTTATAATGACCCAATGATAAATCATAAATACATGACTCGTTTTCGCATGGCGTCCATTTTGTTCCGCCATTTTTCTTATAATTTACCTTGATGTTCTCTTAATTCTCAACACCTCATATCCTCATCAATTCATAATTACCTTCCTTGGGGAGCTTGATCCGCGCCAATTTTGTCGTAACCGACGGTCTCACTGCCTATCTTTCGAACCATTCCATTACGCGTTCCTCCAACTACCAAGGAACACATTCAACAACCGTGCTCTAATTCAATCTTTTTCAAACTGATTTCCTGATCTCGTTTTTACAGGCTTGTACCTATTTGACACTCTTTCTCTCTTTTTCTCCTTTATTCAAATACTCATAATTTTCAATCATTCATTTTCTTTCTCTCTTTCTCTCCACATGAGTATTCATCTTTTTATCACTGGTATTTTTTTGCACTGATATAAACTGTCATTTCCTTTTTACCATACACATCAGATTAATTTTTCTATCCTATATATTTTTTCATTTATTATTTATTACTTCTATTCACTACAAGTACGTATTTTTCTTTCATTGGAATCGGCTGTTCTAGGAAAACCGAAGGAAAAAAATTAACGAGCTTCAAGTGGAACCGGAACGTGGTCCCTCCCCCCTGCCGCGCTGCTGCTGATGTTGGGTGGAAATGGTCCTTCGGGCGGCAGTGCAGAAGAGGAACAGTAAAAAAGCAAATGAAATGTATAATACCGAAAGGCTTTCCGGGCACAAAGATGAATGTCGCAAAGCGTATAAATTCATAGGCAACCACCACCCCATTTCAGCATTTTTATCAACTTTTCTTTCGTTTTAGTAATTCTCATTGCCCGTTCACTGAAGAATGGTTTGACGCATAATTTTTGATTTTTTTCCCTTTGGTAGCTCGACTGCTGGTTGAGCGAGCAGAAAAAAAAGAGCCGTAAATGACTGTTTCTATCTACAGGAAATAAACTGATTCTGCTTGGCTTTGTGACAAGTTAAATTAAAAGAGCTTTAAACAAAGAGGAAATTCATTGGAATATCTGTTGCTTAGAGTTGTATGGTGCAAGAATGTCACGAGAAATTACATTCTCGTGCGTATTGCTAAATGAACAGAAATTTCAATCTTTTACGAACTGTAGTTTAGATTTTTTTTGTCCAACGAATCAGTTGGTGGATGAGAAAATTTCAACGATAAACACAAAATACCAGTACGAAACAAAAAGAAAATCAAAACAACATCGTATAATTTGTCTAGACACATGATATATGTTCACATAATTAGTCTTGTTAAGCGGGATCAGAGCCATAATTCTCCTCCCGGGGAATAACTCCCTAGAGTCGGTTAACTCAAGACAGCAGCGGGAAGGAACCGGCTTCATTATACACATCCAAGCTTGTTCCTTCAATATAAGGGTGGAAATTTGCAATTTATTAAACGAGGCTCCCAAAACGATGGTTGGCTAATTAGAGTTTAATTACTAAACTCGTGCAAATGAGATGCAATAAAGTATATTCCCTTTTGTACTTCGGCTTGCTTGGCTGAGTCGATTATTGCCTATATATATAATGAAATGCCCCCAGATTCTTGACAGACCTGGATTAAAAACGGATTGACTGATTTTATTCTACAAAAGACTAGAATTATTTGTTTAAAAAAATCAAAAACTAATCAATTCATACAAAAATGTTTCATGAGTTCACCTTAAATAGTAAGTTTTAGAGAAGGACAAAACCAAAAAATATTGAGAAATGTTTATAATTTTTGCCCCTTAATGTATGCAGCAACATTGACCATCTTATATTTGTTTTTGAAAGAAAACGTTGAAAAATTCAATTGAGTCTAACTATAAAATTACTGTTGTTGATGTTTTAAGCGTTCTGTGCTAATTGACATCAAAACAATAATTCTAGTGTAACATTTCAAAAGGGCGAAACTGTCAATAGTTTATCGAATTGCGCACATTTTCGCACCATGTGGATTTTATTTTTGGTGTTGAGAGGAATCATTACCATATAAAACTAGTGTGGAACTCGAAGCAATTTGAAGATTAAAAATCTTGTATTTTAAAATCTAGTTTTTTTAGACATATTAGTTTCTTAGTTTATTTGATGCTACTAACTTGCAGAATTTGAGAATAAGAAATAATTAGATGATTTACCCGTACATCATTATATAAATGATATCTGTACCAACACGTGAAAGTGATTTAACTCCAAAAGTAAAGTAGCATTCAGCTTTCAGTGACAGGCCTATTTTTGCTCTATTTAACGAAAAAACACTTTTGAGATAAAAAGATTTTGTTGGATTACAAACTCAATTTGAGTAAAGGATCTATAACCATTTTGATAAACCATGTTTAGTTTGTTGGTGTTGTTTTGTATTCGGGTTATTTGCGAGTTGTGAACTATATAACAAACTAGCTGATCCCATACGAACTCCGTTTCGCTTTCAACTTGGAATATGTCATGAGCAGTTTGTATGAAAGTCAATTGCCAAGCATTTTCCAGATTCATTGTTAAGTAATAATTGCAAAAATTTTGGACGATCACTTCGTCTGTCGTCTGCTACTAAATATGAAATTAGGAATCAAAAACTAAATCATTGCATAACAACGCAATTATTGCCAAAAAGCTAAACCCCTTTGGAGGGCTCTTATATAAACTTTGATATCTGAAATCGATTGCCCTTCCCTCAAAACTCACGTGTGCAAATTTTCAAAACAATCCATTGTATAATAACGTCAATATTGCTAAAAATAGTAAAAAATTCATATATATGGACGACCCCTTTCGTCGACCCCTGGCAAAATATTTGACATCTGAGATCGATTGTCCGTCCCTGAAAACTACCGTGTGGAAATGTTCATCCCCATCCGATGTATAATAACGTCGATATTGCAAAAATATTGAAAGGTTTATATGGACGACCCCCTTTGCCGGCCCCTTAAACTGAATTGAATACCTGAAATCCATTGCTCATCTTTCAAAACCCCGTGTACCAATTTTCGACGACCCCTTTGGCCGACCCCTGATTTTAGTTTGGATAAGTGAAATCAGTTATTTGTCCCTAATAACTCCTATGTGCAAATTTTCATCCCAATCCGATGTATAAAAACGACAATATCACTAAGATACTGAAAATTTAATATGGACGACCACTTTTGCCGGCCCCTTACACTAAATTGGATACCTCAAATCGATTGCACGTCACTCAAAATTATTGTGTACAAATTTTCATCTGAATACGATGTATAATAACGTCAATATCGCAAAAACAGCGAACAGTTAATATGGACGACCCCTTTGGCTGACCCCTTACCCAAATTTTGACACCTGAAATCGATAGCTCGTCGTTCAAAACACTCATGTGCAAATTTTCAACACGATCCGACAAAAAGTAACGTCAATAACGCGGAAACAATATTTGTCTTGTATAGACGACCCCCTTCAGAAGGGGTCATCCGAAAATCTTAAAACATTCCTGGTCCTAATGAGCATTCATGCCAAATTTCAGCTCTCTAGCTCTTAAGACGGCTGAGTCTATAGAGGACAAACAAACAAACAAACAAACAAACAAACAAACAAACAAACAAACAAACAAACAAACAAACAAACAAACAAACAAACAAACAAACAAACAAACAAACAAACAAACAAACAAACAAACAAACAAACAAACAAACAAACAAACAAACAAACAAACAAACAAACAAACAAACAAACAAACAAACAAACAAACAAACAAACAAACAAACAAACAAACAAACAAACAAACAAACAAACAAACAAACAAACAAACAAACAAACAAACAAACAAACAAACAAACAAACAAACAAACAAACAAACAAACAAACAAACAAACAAACAAACAAACAAACAAACAAACAAACAAACAAACAAACAAACAAACAAACAAACAACCAAACAAACAAACAAACAAACAAACAAACAAACAAACAAACAAACAAACAAACAAACAAACAAACAAACAAACAAACAAACAAACAAACAAACAAACAAACAAACAAACAAACAAACAAACAAACAAAACAAACAAACAAACAAACAAACAAACAAACAAACAAACAAACAAACAAACAAACAAACAAACAAACAAACAAACAAACAAACAAACAAACAAACAAACAAACAAACAAACAAACAAACAACAAACAAACAAACAAACCAAACAAACAAACAAACAAACAAACAAACAAACAAACAAACAAACAAACAAACAAACAAACAAACACAAACACAAACACCAACACAAACAAACAACACAAACAAACCACCCCCACACCACCCCCCCCCCCCCCCCCCACCCCCCCCCCCCCCCCCCCCCCCACCCCCACCCCCACACCCCAACACACAAACAAACAAACCAAACACACAACAAACCACAAACAAACAAACAAACAAACACACACAAACAAACAAACAAACAAACAAACAAACAAACAAACAAACAAACAAACAAACAAACAAACAAACAAACAAACAAACAAACAAACAAACAAACAAACAAACAAACACAAACAAACAAACAAACAAACAAACAAACAAACAAACAAACAAACAAACAAACAAACAAACAAACAACAAACAAACAAACAAACAAACAAACAAACAAACAAACAAACAAACAAACAAACAAACAAACAAACAAACAAACAAACAAACAAACAAACAAACAAACAAACAAACAAACAAACAAACAAACAAACAAACAAACAAACAAACAAACAAACAAACAAACAAACAAACAAACAAACAAACAAACAAACAAACAAACAAACAAACAAACAAACAAACAACAAACAAACAAACAAACAAACAAACAAACAAACAAACAAACAAACAAACAAACAAACAAACAAACAAACAAACAAACAAACAAACAAACAAACAAACAAACAAACAAACAAACAAACAAACAAACAAACAAACAAACAAACAAACAAACAAACAAACAAACAAACAAACAAACAAACAAACAAACAAACAAACAAACAAACAAACAAACAAACAAACAAACAAACAAACAAACAAACAAACAAACAAACAAACAAACAAACAAACAAACAAACAAACAAACAAACAAACAAACAAACAAACAAACAAACAAACAAACAAACAAACAAACAAACAAACAAACAAACAAACAAACAAACAAACAAACAAACAAACAAACAAACAAACAAACAAACAAACAAACAAACAAACAAACAAACAAACAAACAAACAAACAAACAAACAAACAAACAAACAAACAAACAAACAAACAAACAAACAAACAAACAAACAAACAAACAAACAAACAAACAAACAAACAAACAAACAAACAAACAAACAAACAAACAAACAAACAAACAAACAAACAAACAAACAAACAAACAAACAAACAAACAAACAAACAAACAAACAAACAAACAAACAAACAAACAAACAAACAAACAAACAAACAAACAAACAAACAAACAAACAAACAAACAAACAAACAAACAAACAAACAAACAAACAAACAAACAAACAAACAAACAAACAAACAAACAAACAACAAACAAACAAACAAACAAACAAACAAACAAACAAACAAACAAACAAACAAACAAACAAACAAACAAACAAACAAACAAACAAACAAACAAACAAACAAACAAACAAACAAACAAACAAACAAACAAACAAACAAACAAACAAACAAACAAACAAACAAACAAACAAACAAACAACAAACAAACAAACAAACAAACAAACAAACAAACAAACAAACAAACAAACAAACAAACAAACAAACAAACAAACAAACAAACAAACAAACAAACAAACAAACAAACAAACAAACAAACAAACAAACAAACAAACAAACAAACAAACAAACAAACAAACAAACAAACAAACAAACAAACAAACAAACAAACAAACAAACAAACAAACAAACAAACAAACAAACAAACAAACAAACAAACAAACAAACAAACAAACAAACAAACAAACAAACAAACAAACAAACAAACAAACAAACAAACAAACAAACAAACAAACAAACAAACAAACAAACAAACAAACAAACAAACAAACAAACAAACAAACAAACAAACAAACAAACAAACAAACAAACAAACAAACAAACAAACAAACAAACAAACAAACAAACAAACAAACAAACAAACAAACAAACAAACAAACAAACAAACAAACAAACAAACAAACAAACAAACAAACAAACAAACAAACAAACAAACAAACAAACAAACAAACAAACAAACAAACAAACAAACAAACAAACAAACAAACAAACAAACAAACAAACAAACAAACAAACAAACAAACAAACAAACAAACAAACAAACAAACAAACAAACAAACAAACAAACAAACAAACAAACAAACAAACAAACAAACAAACAAACAAACAAACAAACAAACAAACAAACAAACAAACAAACAAACAAACAAACAAACAAACAAACAAACAAACAAACAAACAAACAAACAAACAAACAAACAAACAAACAAACAAACAAACAAACAAACAAACAAACAAACAAACAAACAAACAAACAAACAAACAAACAAACAAACAAACAAACAAACATACAGAAATTGCTTTTTATATACATAGAAACTGTATCATACCACGTATCATGATTGGTGAAACACCAATGCATACAAGCAAGATTTCTAGAATAATCTGGCCCTTTATACGGATCATTTCCGATACAGGAATATGGGAGATATTAACCAAACAGTAGCGCCACAAAGTGCTCCATAGAAGACTATAGAGAATTTGGAAAGCTTTTAGGAACAGGCATATAATTAAAAGGAAATTTGCTCCTAATGATTTTTTTCAATAATTATTGGGCAAAACTTTGTCAGAGAAGGTACTTGCAAGACACGCCGACGGAAATACATTTGATTTTTTTTACAAAAGTTTACGAAAAATGTGCAAACAGCTCTCACATAAGAGCAGACATTTCAGAAGTGCATTTTTCATAAATGAAATACAACTGTTAAATAAATCTGTAAAAAATCCAAAACGTTTTAAATCTTCTTCCAGTACAAAAAACCACTCAAAAACTCCGTTGATTCCACAAAAAACCATCAAATTTGTTACTTTGGTTACCGGAAACAGGACAAAATTCCAGTTTTTTCAACCAGGTTTTTTCCTTGCTAGAATGCTTTCCAAAACAGAGCTTTCGTAAATTTAGTTTACAAACATCTCCAACATTTTTTTTTTGAATGAAAGTTTTTGTAAAAATATCACTTATTCATTCAAAAACTTTTAAAATACTTAGGTGTGTTTTCACTCGCAAGAAAAACACCGGTTTTTGAGACTCAATTTATCGCTTAGTAGCTATCAATATTTTTTCAAAAAATATTTAAAACACTAGAAGAAGACCTAAATGTTTATTCTACTTACTTTAGAAGAGATCTCATAAGTAAAAAGCCGTAGTAAAATGAGTTTTAAATTCATCGAAAATTTACACCTTTTTGTTTACCTTTTTTCCTAACTACAAAACGTCAAACATGTATCTGGCATCGCGGATTGATTTCATCTCTCAATTTTAAAAGTCTGTAAAATCTGGGCACTCTGAGCAAAAATCTGGGCAAAATCTGTGTCTAACTGGAATCGAAAATCTCTGAAATGAAAAAATTGAAGTTCTTGATAACCATCGAGCAATAAGTGAATAAAATGCACATTTTTCGATTTTGTTGAACAAAAAGTGATCGATTTTTCAAATAGGTTTTGCATAGGTGTTCCGAAATTTCAAACGCGTTTTTCTCGTTTCGAGCTAACTGCTAGTTTCACCCTTATGAAATGTTACGCTAGAATTTCGAAGATGTTGAGATACGTGAAAAACATAGTGATCAAAGTTACCCCGCAACATAAAATCTGGTTTTATTCTTTTTAACGAATAGTCACCGTTGGTTATTATTTTTATGATAGTTTCATGGCATTGCGGTGAACTTTTTACCACGAAAATTCTTGATAGAAGAATTAAAGATTGAAATTAAATGACGGATAGACAAAGCAGATGCTTAATAGAAGAAAATTGAAAGATGTTGAAAATGAGCCAAGAGCATATTTTATGAAAAGCTTCAAAGGTGCGTTCTAGACCCTTTGTCCCGCATCAATTGAATGGCTGGGAGAAGTAATAGCGAGAGGCGCAATTACGTTCACCCATACATCCAACCCGATGGATTGGCAAAGCACGTGCTTCCCAATCGGACAAAAAGTCTAGACCGCATGGTTCTGGTGAAACTTTCCTATTGCCGAGCCAGTTCAAGCGATGTGTTATTGGTTTTTTCGGATTCCGTTTTTATCGGCAGCGCTACTTATTGTTTTCACGCAAGTATCGTAAACGTCCCTACTTCCAACCCGATGGATTGGCACGTGCTTTGCCAATCCATCGGGTTGGATGTATGGGTGAACGTAATTGCGCCTCTCGCTATTACTTCTCCCAGCCATTCAATTGATGCGGGACAAAGGGTCTAGAATAGGGTTACCAGATCCTTCAACACCAAAAAGAGTACATTGATATCATTTATCCAAAAAGTTAGGATAAACGATATAACTCCGGTTTTTTCAGCTGCCAGCCATCAGGTTGATACAATATAACAAGATCCATTTAATTATCAAGCGCCCGGAAGGTATGCAATACAGAAGAAAAAGTATGTAAATATTTCGTATTATCTGAGGAGGCCCCGACTACCGAGTTATTTCTATTCAATCAAATTCTGTCAATTTGTTGAGGTTTTGCTAAAGTTGGTTATTCGAGAAGATAGCAGTATTTAGATGTTGTTGATGCTGAGAAACCACAAAAAAACGTTATAAAACAATCCATTTCAATTTTTTTTTATTGATGCGTACACTTCCTTTACAATCATTATTTGAGATTTGCGCGCATTTAAGCATATTACCTAAATTGTGTACATGTTGATTATTGATTGCATACTCAAAGGGGCATATATTATGACTAAATATGCATGTTAATGAAAACAAGATGTTAAAGTAATTCGTTGTAAGCTGTTATTCCTTCCACAGTTTTTGCATAAAATGTGATACAACCTCATAGATATACACAGATTTTTCTGATCAAATGTCTTCCAACAAAAAAAAGAGTACATTTGGTGAAATTTAACAAAAAGAAGAGTACGCCTATTTCTCGATCGAAAAAGAGTACATGTACTCTTAAAAGAGTACGTATGGTAACCCTAGTCTAGAACGCACCTTTGAAGCTTTTCATAAAATATGCTCTTGGCTCATTTTCAACATCTTTCAATTTTCTTCTATTAAGCATCTGCTTTGTCTATCCGTCATTTAATTTCAATCTTTAATTCTTCTATCAAGAATTTTCGTAGTAAAAAGTTCACCGCAATGCCATGAAACTATCATAAAAAAAATCTGGTTTTGTAACAAACATTTAGTTATACTCATTTGTATATGATTTGTGCTTACGTAAGAACTGTAACTATACACATAACACACGACGTATTACAGGACACGACACATAACGTTCTTACTTTACGGGAAAGGATATAAAATTACCTTTTTTTTGTCGACCGGTTTCGGGCTCGATGTTGCCCATCTTCAGGACGATGTCCGACTGAGGGACATTTTTCACTATACTTAGATAAAGGGGTAACCTGCAGCAAACTTAGAAAACGTATTTATATAAATTAATTGATTTTGATATCCCTCCTCCTCCTCAATCATCGCTATCGCCAATCATCATCGCCAAGTGCAGAAGCACCGACTACTAAGGACGTCTTCCGGGAGTTAAGTTAAGACGCACAATTCGTTGGGCAACCATGCATCAAGATGCAAAAAGAACAACAGCGGAGAAACCAGGATGTGTATATTGGGATTTCCGGTCAGCTTTTCTAGCATTATGGCGGTTAAAACGACCGGTTAAGTTGACCTCATTGAATCAATCATAGAAATAACATTGAATCTATTATATTTTTAATCAAATCAATCATATTATAATAGTTGAATCTATAACACTTTTAATTAAATCAATTATATTTTTATAGTTAAATCAATCATATTTATAATTAAATCAATCATATAATCATAGTTGAAACTCAAAATCACAAAATCAATCAGATTGTCTATAATATGTATTGTGAAATTTTGATAATTATAGTTGGTCGAGAATCAATCAGATATATGATTGAATAAGTGGATTGTTGCTGGAATTACCATACTTTATTCTCCGTGAATGACTGAATTGTAGAATATCTTGTATGATCCCGTTTCTGCGACATAATAACCTTATGTCTATAAAATTGAAGAGGTATAAAAATAAAGAATACAAGTTTGAAAAAGATGCTTGTGTTTTAAATTATTAAACCTCTCAAGTAAAGGAAGCGAATAAAATGAGAAAAAATGGGTAAAATTACAACTGCTAGAGTAAAATACGATGTGGCAACGTACAATAATCGATCGAATTAACTAGATAATAAACATTTTGACAACTTTGAAATGTCAGTATTTTCAATTTTGTCATTTTTGTCATTTTTGTCAATTTTGTTAATTTTGTCAATTTTGAACATTTTGTCAAATTTCTCAATTTTGTAATTTATGTCAATTTTGTCAATTGTGTCAATTTTGTCAATTTTGTCAATTGTGTCAATTTTGTCGATTGTGTTAATTTTGTCATACAGTTAATTAAGTCAAGTTTGTAATTTTTTTTCAATTTGTTGTCAATTTGGTGAAATTGGTGGATTTGGACAATTTTGGTCAGTTTCATTCAATTTATCAATATGTTTCATCAATTATGTAAATTTTGCTAATATATTTTGCAATTTGTGTAACTTTTGTAATTTGTGTCAATTACCTCATTTGTCATTTTTGTCATTTTCGTCATTTTTGTAATTTTTGCCATTTTTGCCATTTTTGTAATTTTAAATTTTGTGTCATTTTTGTCATTTTTGTCATTTATATCAATCATTTTTGTCACTTTTGTCGCTTTTGTCATTTTTGTCATTTTTGTCATTTTTGTCATTTTTGTCATTTTTGTCATTTTTGTCATTTTTGTCATTTTTGTCATTTTTGTCATTTTTGTCATTTTTGTCATTTTTGTCATTTATGTCATTTTTGTCATTTTTGTCATTTTTGTCATTTTTGTCATTTTTGTCATTTTTGTCATTTTTGTCATTTTTGTCATTTTTGTCATTATTGTCATTTTTGTCATTTTTGTCATTTTTGTCATTTTTGTCATTTTTTGTCATTTTTGTCATTTTTGTCATTTTTGTCATTTTTGTCATTTTTGTCATTTTTGTCATTTTTGTCATTTTTGTCATTTTTGTCATTTTTGTAATTTTTGTCATTTTTGTCATTTTTGTCATTTTTGTCATTTTTGTCATTTTTGTCATTTTTGTCATTTTTGTCATTTTTGTCATTTTTGTCATTTTTGTCATTTTTGTCATTTTTGTCATTTTTGTCATTTTTGTCATTTTTGTCATTTTTGTCATTTTTGTCATTTTTGTCATTTTTGTCATTTTTTGTCATTTTTGTCATTTTTGTCATTTTTGTCATTTTTGTCATTTTTTGTCATTTTTGTCATTTTTGTCATTTTTGTTTTTTTTTTTTATTTTTGCAATTGCATTTTCCCTCGGATACCAAATTTCACTTCATTCCGACCGACCATTCATACGTGATGTTGTTACAAAGAAAACGCCTCCAGTTTTATATATAAGATATGATAGATTCAACTGTAGTGGTATAATTGATTCAAATGTAAATATGATAGATTCAACTACAAATGTATGATTGATTCTAGGTATTGAACTATAAATATTGTAAAATAAACTATATTTTTATGTTTGATTGTGTGGTACTTGAATACTATAGTGTTCATCACCAGCTCTCCGGCGATGGGGAAACATTTTCCTCCACCAGTTCCTGGCAGCGGTCGTGTAGTAGGCCGACAGTTCCTGGAATTGGAAAAGGTACATCTAAAACTCTGGCTGCCCGCGAAATCGACGTGGGTCTCGACGTGATCCTGGCAGGATCGTACAGGAAAAAAGCATTCTGGTAAGTCAGCGTATGATAGATTGATGTCATGATATTGAATATTGCCGCCCACCTCCCCCCCCCCCCTGTGTGAATTTTGTCCAATTTTAAAATTTTATCAATTTTCTCAATTTTGCAAATTATGTCAATTTTGTCGATTGTGTCAATTTGGCCAAAATGGTCAATTTGGACACATTTGGTCAGTGTCATAGAATTTATCAATATGTTTCATCAATTTTGTCATTACGTTTTGTCAATTTTGCTAACATTTTTTGCCATTTGTGTAATTTTTTATTTTTTTGTCATTTTCGTCATTTTTGTCATTTTTGCCATTTTTGCCATTTTTGTCATTTTTGTCATTTTTGTCATTTTTGTCATTTTTGTCATTTTTGTCATTTTTGTCATTTTTGTCTTTTTTGTCATTTTTGTCATTTTTGTCATTTTTGTCATTTTTGTCATTTTTGTCATTTTTGTCATTTTTGTCATTTTTGTCATTTTTGTCATTTTTGTCATTTTTGTCATTTTTGTCATTTTTGTCATTTTTGTCATTTTTGTCATTTTTGTCATTTTTGTCATTTTTGTCATTTTTGTCATTTTTGTCATTTTTGTCATTTTCGCCACTTTTGCCACTTTTGTCATTTTTGTCATTTTTGTCATTTTTGTCATTTTTGTCATTTTTGTCATTTTTGTCATTTTTGTCATTTTTGTCATTTTTGTCATTTTTGTCATTTTTGTCATTTTTGTCATTTTTGTCATTTTTGTCATTTTTGTCATTTTTGTCATTTTTGTCATTTTTGTCATTTTTGTCATTTTTGTCATTTTTGTCATTTTTGTCATTTTTGTCATTTTTGTCCTTTTTGTCATTTTTGTCATTTTTGTCATTTTTGTCATTTTTGTCATTTTTGTCATTTTTGTCATTTTTGTCATTTTTGTCATTTTTGTCATTTTTGTCATTTTTGTCATTTTTGTCATTTTTGTCATTTTTGTCATTTTTGTCATTTTTGTCATTTTTGTCATTTTTGTCATTTTTGTCATTTTTGTCATTTTTGTCATTTTTGTCATTTTTGTCATTTTTGTCATTTTTGTCATTTTTGTCATTTTTGTCATTTTTGTCATTTTTGTCATTTTTGTCATTTTTGTCATTTTTGTCATTTTTGTCATTTTTGTCATTTTTGTCATTTTTGTCATTTTTGTCATTTTTGTCATTTTTGTCTTTTTTGTCATTTTTGTCATTTTTGTCATTTTTGTCATTTTTGTCATTTTTGTCATTTTTGTCATTTTTGTCATTTTTGTCATTTTTGTCCTTTTTGTCATTTTTGTCATTTTTGTCATTTTTGTCATTTTTGTCATTTTTGTCATTTTTGTCATTTTTGTCATTTTTGTCATTTTTGTCATTTTTGTCATTTTTGTCATTTTTGTCATTTTTGTCATTTTTGTCATTTTTGTCATTTTTGTCATTTTTGTCATTTTTGTCATTTTCGCCACTTTTGCCACTTTTGTCATTTTTGTCATTTTTGTCATTTTTGTCATTTTTGTCATTTTTGTCATTTTTGTCATTTTTGTCATTTTTGTCATTTTTGTCATTTTTGTCATTTTTGTCATTTTTGTCATTTTTGTCATTTTTGTCATTTTTGTCATTTTTGTCATTTTTGTCATTTTTGTCATTTTTGTCATTTTTGTCATTTTTGTCATTTTTGTCATTTTTGTCATTTTTGTCATTTTTGTCCTTTTTGTCATTTTTGTCATTTTTGTCATTTTTGTCATTTTTGTCATTTTTGTCATTTTTGTCATTTTTGTCATTTTTGTCATTTTTGTCATTTTTGTCATTTTTGTCATTTTTGTCATTTTTGTCATTTTTGTCATTTTTGTCATTTTTGTCTTTTTTGTCATTTTTGTCATTTTTGTCATTTTTGTCATTTTTGTCATTTTTGTCATTTTTGTCATTTTTGTCATTTTTGTCATTTTTGTCATTTTTGTCATTTTTGTCATTTTTGTCATTTTTGTCATTTTTGTCATTTTTGTCATTTTTGTCATTTTTGTCATTTTTGTCATTTTTGTCATTTTCGCCACTTTTGCCACTTTTGTCATTTTTGTCATTTTTGTCATTTTTGTCATTTTTGTCATTTTTGTCATTTTTGTCATTTTTGTCATTTTTGTCATTTTTGTCATTTTTGTCATTTTTGTCATTTTTGTCATTTTTGTCATTTTTGTCATTTTTGTCATTTTTGTCATTTTTGTCATTTTTGTCATTTTTGTCATTTTTGTCATTTTTGTCATTTTTGTCATTTTTGTCATTTTTGTCATTTTTGTCCTTTTTGTCATTTTTGTCATTTTTGTCATTTTTGTCATTTTTGTCATTTTTGTCATTTTTGTCATTTTTGTCATTTTTGTCATTTTTGTCATTTTTGTCATTTTTGTCATTTTTGTCATTTTTGTCATTTTTGTCATTTTTGTCATTTTTGTCATTTTTGTCATTTTTGTCATTTTTGTCATTTTTGTCATTTTTGTCATTTTTGTCATTTTTGTCATTTTTGTCATTTTTGTCATTTTTGTCATTTTTGTCATTTTTGTCATTTTTGTCATTTTTGTCATTTTTGTCATTTTTGTCATTTTTGTCATTTTTGTCATTTTTATCATTTTTGTCATTTTTGTCATTTTTGTCATTTTTGTCATTTTTGTCATTTTTGTCATATTTGTCATTTTTGTCATTTTTGTCATTTGTGTCATTTTTGTCATTTCTGTCATTTTTGTCATTTTTGCAATTGCATTTTCTTAGATTTTTTTAAAATCACTATTCAAGTCAATTTCGAATTCTTCTCCTCAGATCAAAAATAATGAATTATCGAAAACAGACCCATTATAACGTCGGAAAAATTGGTGAGTTTTCCCGAGATGAAATTTCGGCTGTTTCCGCTGCTTTTGGACTAGTAAGAAAAGCTGCTACAAGGAGGAGATATACGATGACCCTGAGCAAGGGTTAGCTTTTTCCGGACATTTTCTTAATTTCGCGGCTCGCCCCTATTTCTCGCTCCGGGTGTCAAAACAATTAGGAAAATTCGGTCATTCCGTAAAATGGATCCATTGAATTGACCTCTTTGGTTGGGGCATATTAACCGGAATGGCCACTCACAGCTGGTGAAAAAGACCGGGTTTATTTGAGTTTGTGTGAAAAATGGAAGTTGTGATGTGAGTTCATTGAACTTAGTTAATTGGATTTGAAGGTTAAATGGTACATAAAAAAGATAGATTGAGTCATGTTTATTTACAGTTTGTATTGGAATTTCAAAATTACAACCATCTTTTAGAGTTTAGAGCTTAGAACTTAAGTCGCAGGTAAACTTTCAATAACCGTCAATTCAGCAAATAAACATTTATCGAGCAACAATTTTCACAAACGTCCCATTGACCGGTCTCAGTGTCATGTCCGACTTGATGCGGACCCGGTTTTCCGGTTCGCACGCCAGCAAACGGAAGTTGGCCAGTAGCTTCACGAGCGTCGCCTTGACCTCCAGAAGGGCGTACTTTTGACCGACACAGTTCCTTGCGCCGGCACTGAACGGAATATAAGCATAAGGATGCCGCTGGGCACTGTTTTCCTCGTTAAACCTTTCCGGATCGAACCGGTCTGGTTCGGGGAAAACGTCCGGATTGTTGTGCATGGCCAGAATCAGCACGGCAACATCAATGCCCGCCGGGATGGTTTGCCCATCAATCACCATGTCTCCGGCCGATTTCCGCCCAATAACCGGGACCGAGGGATGAATTCGTAGAACTTCTTTGATGGTCATTTCCAGATACTTGAGATCTTGCAGCTTGCCATACGTGAGCTCGGCATTCCGACAATCGGAACCAAGCACTTGGACCATTTCGTCGTAAAGTTTCTGCTGCACGGACGGATTCTGGGCAATGTGATACGCCGCAAAGCTAATACAGGATGTGGTTGTGTCGTGTCCGGCAAACATAAATGTGTCCACTTCTTCTCGGATGTCCGAATTGGCCAGCGGATGTCCGTCGACGGTAACATTTAGTAGCAGCTCCAAAAGGGTCATTTTTCGCTTGCCGTAGACATCGGTTTCTTGCAGTTTTAGTTGGGCTTCCTGGCGGGCTTGTTCACTTTCCAGCTGACTTTTCCTGTTCTGGATGACCGAATCGGTAAAATCGTGAACCACCGTCAGGGCCGAGGCTTGGCGTCTGTTCGCTTTGCTCAGAAGGAAAAATATTTTGTATTGATTCATCAACGAGAAAAGCCGCTTGAAGATGATGATGGACAACCTGAAAGATAAATAAGATGAAAGTTAATTGAATTTTTTTTATGAATTTACCAGCTCTATCGATATTTGTCTTTCAAATGTGTGGAAGTAGGTAATAGCAAACAGCTCAATATCGACCTTTTAAAAAAAATTGGTCTTCCATTGTGGTTTCAGAATTTCAAATTTATATAAATATAATTGCATCTTCTCGAATCGAGAAACTTTAAATAATCCTGAAGGTTGTGTAATGAATGAATTTTGTTATTACTGTAGAAGGCTCAAAAAAGCATATTGTTCCTTCGCAAAGTGCTACATCGATTGAATTGCTCATTTATTGGATTGAATGCTCAAGTCAGTTAAACAAACAAAATTGTACGGGTTTGTATGGGTTCTATCTAAGTAAAATGAAAAAAAAAAACGAACTTACACAAATAAAATCTCAGTAAAACTTCAGGTTTCTTTCCAATAACTTGACACTAATGCTAAAATCACCAGCCTATTTAAAGTATTATTTTATATACCGTGACCAAGATTTGATCTCATGACTGCTGGCTTAGAAGACTTGAACACTATCCTCTAGGCTACAGTATGTGACTTAACCAACCTACATTAGTAACAAAGCCTTATTTTGAATCTATTTATTCAATCAAGCATTTAGAATTTTCCTTGTTATTCTAAGGCACAATTTTTTTAAAACTTGAGTTCTGCATTTTTTTAAAAAAATATTTAAAAAATAGTAGCTTTCTTACATTACACAAGAACATTTTCGAGTTTTTACTATTGAAGGTTTAGCTTATTTTTCAACTTTTTTAAAAGGCTTCATTTTGATTAATGGTATACTTTTGGCTGAAATTTCATTAAAATTTCCTAAAATTCTCCTTTCAACAGAAAATTAAAAAAAATGACAATTATTTTTTCTCATAAGGCAAAATGACTTGCGGTCTTCGAGAAGGTTGATCATTGCTTTATAACCTTTATTTAGAAAATATTTGTAATATTCTAAAGTTTTGTATGTATGTTGTTTATCCACCATGGGTTGACGAATTAACCGCAGTTTCTGCCTAAATATTTGCTTACTTGCATTTTTTAGATCAATCAGTTCGACAAATCTCCAACGCAGTGTACACTATACCCGGAGCCAATGACTTCCCATCTCAACCCCACCTGTGACCACCGGAAGTGCTCCTCCAGAAAAGAATCCGTCAATAAGGTCAATAAGACTCGAGATATTGTGTGCGTTTCCCTGGCCGCAAATATTGACCGATTTCGACGATTTTTAATTTATTGCATAGACATTTTATTCTAGTTTTTCAATATTGAAAAATTAAGTTCAAATGATTAACCACATTATCTGTAGCTGATTCCGAATTAATAAAAAAAGTCCCGAAAAAGAGCTCTTTTTAATTTCTTATAATTCGCTGATTTTATAATATTTGAAATTGTCAAGAATAAATCTACACCCATAGAAGAGATGGCGAAAATTTCAATGATTATTTGGCAAATCTCTGTGCCGAAAATGTGCTGGAAAGTGAACTGTGTCAAACATGATATGTTTGAAAAAGCACTACTAGCATAAGGACTCGAGCACCCAAGCGAAATGATGCATGACCACTACATTCAAGCGAAACAACAAAATCATTTTAAGGAATTTTCATCCTATTGGATGATTCATTCCAGTAAATAGAAAATAAAAAACCACAGTGCGTAGAGAAGTGAGAATCCAACTCACAACACCTGATCTCGTCTTGCCAATACGGCATCTTAACCAGTGTACTACCTGAGCAGTATTTATTGAATGAGAATTATGTTTTGGTTACTGCCTGCCTGAAGGAAACGAGAATGGATTCCTATTGAATGAGAACTGTTTTTGGCTTACTGCCTTTTTTTTGTAAGTTGATCACCCAGGTGGTAAATCCAGCGAAATCTGCTCCTCTTCACTCGTATCCCAGTCGTATGGGACCCTCGGCCTTGTAACTTCCCCGTGCTGTGGGAACAGCTCGTTGACGATTTCTCGCAGTTTGTTCGGACACAGAGTTGCCTGAATCGTACCTTTTTGCATGCCTTGATAGCCCTGCAAAAGGCAGACCACGCAATTGCGTTGGGCACTCTTCGCTCCGCTCTCGCAGCTACGCAGCTAGGCCCTCCTTGTCATCGCAGCGTCTCATGCGCGTACGAGTACCCTCGTCAGGTTTTCCGCGGACAGATTTTCGAAGTTCCGCTCCCAATTTAACACTACGACAAAGACATTCCGCTCGAATTGTGTTGTCTTCCAGAGGCCTGCTCCTGATGTCGTACCTCTTCTACCTGCCCGCGTACTTGTGCCCACATGATAACGAATCGCAAAGTGATCGCTATCGGTGAACGCATCGTTCACCCTCCAGTCGCTCGCCCAGCCCGAACTACTGAAGGTGACGTCAATGATGGACTCGCACCCATTCCTGTGGTAGGTCCTTGTATCGCCTATATTTCCCAGGTCTACATTCAGCCTTGCCAGGGCTTCCAGTAGAATCTGGCCTCTGGGATTTGTAAGGCGACTACCCCATTCTACGGTTTACTGCCTGCCTTACATACACACGCACAGCTTCTAAAGCCGGCAGCTTTCAACGCCATGATTGGAAGAGTAGATTTATCGGTTTCAAGGTACAGATTCTTGATAGGGTATAATTTTTTTGAGGGCACGAAGTTTTTAATTTTCCAAAACAGACCGCATGCTGAAGTAACATCACTTTTCAAAGATCGAATGTGGTGAACAGTGTTGGTAAATTTCGCCCGTCACGCTTGACCCGACTACCCGCATAATCAAAAACCGTACAACTTATCGTCAGTATTATACTGATCTGATAACGGTAATCGTTGCTGTTCGTAATATCATTATTCGTGTGTCCAAACTTATCCGTATACGCTAGAGATTATTCAAAATTATTTCTAAAAGATACAGTTAATAGTTTGAAAAACTATAGTGTCATGCGTCTGTACTACAGTAGGAGACGCGCCTTCACTGTTTCTCTCCCGAAAGAGTGATTGTCATCGGAACTAATCGGAACCTGGAAAGAAATAGCCGTTCCTTCACGGGATTCCCGAGTCCCTCGACGTGTATCGGTAGTGGCTGTTTGGCATCGATTGTACCAAGTTTTCTACCGGATCTGCCGTCTTTTGGGAGAAGAATTGGTAAGCAAATTGTATATTTTATCACGATTTTTTACAATAATTTTTTGTTTTGTTTTTGTAATCAGTGCGAGATGTTTCAACAAGCGGAACCGGACGGAAGAATTCCTAGATGTTCTCCAACGGAAGACCCAAATTCAGATCAGAAACGTAGGTAAAGCTGAGAAGATTCTCCTGAACTTGATGATTAAAAAAATAAGTTTTCCAATTTGATAAGTGATTTTGTGTTTTTTTTAGGTTAGTTTTGATTTCGCTGAATTGGCGTTTCCGGAACAAGCTGCATTCGCTTGTCGGGGACTCGGCCGTTACCACAACCTCGAACGAGTCGAATGATTGGAGATGGTTGTTGCTAATCTCATTACTTCAGCCATGTCGCATTATCGGGAGAATATGCATCCCGTGCACCAAAGAAACAACGAAAGCAGGAGAGCTCCTGGCAGGTATCTACCATATCAAATTCGTATAAAAAATAATTGCCGTTGAATTATTTCTATTTTCGAATCCATCCATACAGCTCGTCAAAGTCCAGCAAAAGAACCATCTCACTGGATGAGCACCACAACGGCAGCAGCGATAGCAAGTTCGGGTGGAAGAGCAGCAGTAGAAACAAATTTGTTAAAGTCATCGCTCATGACGGGTGCTAATGAAAAACAGCGTCGATTATTGTCGGAAAGGTGGGCAACATTTTTATCGCCAAGGTATGGACGATGTGGCTGACGTAGATCAGTATTGAAATCAGAGGGAATCCTACCGGAATAGTACGCCAAACTCAGTAGGAATAAATTATGAACGGGGAGGCAGAAAAACGTAGCGGTCAACACCCCCAACACAGCCATGTAAAGATTTCCATGAGATCTATCTCCCCGCCGATATCGCAACAGCATTTTGAAGGACTCAAGAAAAGGTATATACTGATATAGGTTTAATTTACAAACTAGCATACTGAAAAATTAAAATTTTATTTCGAGGATATAAAAATCAAATAAAACTCATTAAATGAATTTAAATAAAATAATATAGATTCAAAGTCAAACAATAGATCAATGTTCAAAATATTTTCGTGAGATTGAAAAATTTGATACAACATTCAAACAATTCAAATTGAAATTTTTGTTTTTTATGTTTTTGATTCACTGAATGGAAAATAAAAATTGATTCGAAACTTTTAATGAGAAATTCTGTTCTTTGAAATATCAGTAAATTTAGCGAAAATGTAGGTTCGTTACCACACAACAAAATATCAACTCTTATCTCTGACCAATATTTGAACGCTCCCAGATTAAATGTATACTTAAAATATGTACTTTTAAATTTTATTCAAAGGTTTTTGGAAAAATGGTTGGTTTTTGAAACTATATTTAAAGTTTATGAAATAGTTCTTTTTTTTATTCTTTTAGCCAATTAATATTCATCCAGGATTTACTTTTGTTTCAGATTTTCAAATGTCCATTCGTGATTTCTTCTTTGCGGTACAACGGTGAAGCCCGCATCTGGCGTTCTGGACTCACCGCAACTGACGGTAAAATTTAGTAAATCTTTCTTAGTTTGATTGTAATTTAGTTTTTTTTTTCAGATAAAACGGAAAAAATTCTCCATCGGTAACGTCGCGCATTTCGAAAGAGTAATCGGAACCCGGAAGCGATCTGCCCTCTCCCGTAGATATTGTTAAAATATATTCTGGAACCTATAGTAGAGGTTGATGTCATAAGCATTGACCCTCTCACAAAGGGGATTTCGCTTGTTAAATGTTGTACCTTTTTTAAATTTATTTGGTGCTATGGATTTTAACAGCTATATAGATATCATTCATCTCGCAATTTTATACCTACATATTGAAAAGCTACCTAAAATTGAAGAAATAGAAAAAATATCCCGGAGCGTAGATGGTTAGGTAATAATTATTCCAATAGATGTGAAAATAGAAACACAGCATTTCAATTCAGAGTTGAAATTCCTTAACAGATATAAAGATTAGGTATATTTGAAAATTGAGTTTTAAAACTGGTTGTAAGAATTAATTATCGTTATTGACATAGTTTTTTGACTGTATACTCAGAAATAGTATTGAAAATTTAATATACAAAAAGGCACTTACGTCAGAAGTCGCATGAAAACCAACTTCCAAAAAAAATAAGTACAAAATACAGAAAGCTAAACGAGGAAAAAATATTCCAAGTCATGTTCCTAAAACGATGAGATATATATTGGATCCGTAGATCTATTTTGATAAATCGTAATTTTGATAAATCGTAATTAGAGATTTATAAAAAATCATTTGCTAAACAAAAGCAATCTGTTGGAAATTTTGAACATCATTTAAATTTTTTGCAAAATCTGTTATTTTATAGCGTCTGCACGATAGCAAATTTAAAATTAGTTTTGTTTCTATTAGTCTAGGACAGAATTTTAATAACCCTATTTGCGACAAAGGTACTGAGGTGAAGGTACTGATTTGTGATAAAAAATCGATTTTCATAGTTTTACAGATAGAGTAATCTGGACACTACATTCAGTAATAATTCTAGTATTATACTCAGTAATGTATTCCAAGGACTGCCCAATGTAAAATTGTCACTTTTTGGTGATACGAATGATATGATTTGTGAATTAACCAAACAACTAATGTAAATAATCGAAACCCATATGAGAATAAAATATATTATTTTAAACGATTTAAAACATGAATTTTTTTTTCTTATGTTGGGTCCCTACCACTGCGACCAGTTGTTAGATCTTTTGTGGTTTGAACAAAAACATGAATAATTTTCTTTATTATTTATCGTAAAATGATCCTTTGAAGATACGCGTTATCATCCGAAATTATTCAAGTCGACGATAAGATAACGATTACATCTATCGTTTTACTTCATTTCGGATCTGTAGAAAAAAGCAAAAAAATGAATCGTTCATTTACTTAACAACCCGTTCCCTGTATCGTTTTTTGTGTCTAAACGATTCCATTTGATGAAAAAACGATTCGTTCAATCGTTCATTAATAATCCGAAAACTATAAAGGTAATCTTTTGGGTGTCTTGGGTGAAGATAATGGGAATAGTTACTGTATGATACGGCTTCATGCGGGTAGTTTTGTTTCATCAAATGACCGGCACCTTACTCAATTGACGGAGCCTCAATAATCGCTTGACGGATAAAGCACGACCAGAGATGCCAATGTGCCTGATTTTTCAGGCGTTGCCTGATTTTTCGAGGCTCTGCCTGACAACCTGATAAGCCATTGATTTTCCCTGATTTTTGAAAATATGCCTGATTTTGCCAGATTTTTGCAAATGTCATGAAAAATGGGTAGTAAGGAACTGGAGTAGGTACCATAGCTGAAGTGAAAAAGTGGCAGAATCAAAGCAATCGAAAGATTCCCGTTAATACTTATTGAAAAAGAGAATTGAAGGGATTGCTTTGATGCAGCAGAATTATTCAACTAAGTAGGCTTTCAACATATATAACATATTGGAGTGAAAATGTGGATCGATGACAAAAAAAAAAAAAAGGTCATCACTTTGAGCGAAATTTCCGTTAGTTTTACGTAGCCTGATTTTGCCTGATTTTTATTTCGCAAGTTCCCTGATTTTTGAAAATAAATGTTGGCAACCCTGAGCACGACAGCAATCAACATTTCTCCATCGTGCGACTGGCGAAGCTCCTTCACATGGTCATATTTCTCCTGAGAGTGACTGGCAAATCTCTTCACACTTCGATCGGCAACAATAGCAATAAAAAACTGAAAACGAGCTTGCTGGCAGGAGCAACAATAATAATAAATGCGTTTCTTTTTCGTCTTCGGTCGTCTTCGGTTTGCTGGCAGGAGTAACAATAATAATAAATGCGTTTCTTTTTCGTCTTCAGTTCGGTCGACGACTCGTTCGAATGCGATTGGTGAATGCTTGACTAGGAATTTTTTTTAGTTTCAAACGACTGGGGGTTGAATGACTGGCAAACGAAGTGACTGGTCGTTGAGGAACAGTCAATTGAGTTTGACGGACCAAGAGGAAAAGTCAATTGAGTTTGACGGACCAAGAGGCTCAACAGTCACAGTCATTTGACGAATGACGACGAATAATGCCAACCCTGGTGGTGAGTCCATTTAAGAACTGAATCGATCGTCAATTTGTGATATGTAGATGAATTTCGACACTCTCAGTTTTCACTGAGTCAATAAGCAGTTCATGTGGTCCAATGGCACAAGTGCGGAACAGGTTCAAAATCATGAGCTTCGTTTTCGACAAATTCAGGGATAACTTGTTTTCGCAGAAGAAATGTTGAAGAAGTTGTGTTTTGCCATGTGTTGAATTTTGGTGACGGGATTTTCATTGGTATAAAGTACGCAGGTGTCGTCAGCAAATAACCGTGGTTTTCCGTGGAGTTTCAAGTTCGGTTAATATTTTATGTAAATGAGGAAAAACAGAGTGCCTAAATTACTTCCTTGAGGTACTTCCACATTGAGAGGACGGAGGTTACTTTGAAAATGATTTGGCATCACGTATCTACTAGTTTTTAGGGATGAATAACACGATAGTGTTAAAACCCCAGAAAAAAGAACAAACAATATCTACTTGTTTCGATTTAACAAGAAGCTTTTTATGAGATCATAGGCTTGTCCACGTATTCCGTAGAAATCCAGCTTCTTCAGAAGTACTATAATATCGAAAGGTTTTTTTAGATCCAAGAAAAAAGACCAGTTCGTTATTTAATCCTCGATTGTTTGGTAAGTTTCAGTAAATAAGTTAGCGGTTACAATAGTAGTTCTTGAGCCTATAGATCTCTAAGATAAAAATGTGCGCAATTTGATTTGACACAAATGCTATGAAGACATGTTTCTTGTGTGAATTCATTCACAAAGTTAGAGCCATAATATTATTTTTTTTCGTCACAAAGTTGTCTCAAAAACTGTTGGCTACAACTTTTTAAAAGACTATTTGGCTCTATCTGTTCATTGCATGGTCAATTAAATTACACAGAAGTAATTTATGTATTCTTTAAATAGGCGAAAAAAAGTAAACGTGTTAATCTGCGTTTCACGTTTGATGATGCTCATTTTTGGATTTGTTATTATTTTACCTATATCGTGTGTATTTTATTCCCACTGTGTTCTATTATAAAACGCTAATACTCACTCTTTTACCGCCCTAACGTACGGAGAATTGGGATTGGCTTGCGCTTCCACCTTAACTCCCATAGCAGATTCAGCGATAATATCTAAGGTACAGAGAGTAACATACTCGTAGAGATTGAAATCTCCCTTCCCTTCCTGCTCCTTCAACTTCTGTACCAAATCCGTCGTGCGCTGATCAAAGATTCCTAAAAACTCTTCCAGAATCTTGAAGTGAAATGCGGGCGTTATAATGCGCCGTCTCTGGGCCCACTTTTTGCCGATAGCCGTTATCAGGCCTTCATTGAGCCATGGCTTCATGAATTCGTAGATAATGGACTTTTTGATTGTTTTTGCATGAATGATTTGCTCCACCACCTGGGGACTGGTGACCTGAAGACCCGGTTGATTGAACAGTCCCTGGAAGATGAGATCGTTTCCAAAGCGCCTATGGAATCCCGAGAATGTACGGAAGATGCCTTCCGGTGAAGGATCTTTCCGGAAGAATTGATTACTGCCCAAGATGGGCTGGGCCGGAATTGTGATGAAATTTGGCAATTTCTTCTGTAACTCTCGAACTGTGAAGTAATTTTGGACCATGGATAACAAGCACCATGAGATACCGATGATCAGCAAAGCCAGCAACAGCGAAACAAACATTGTTATATTGTTGTTTTTGAAACGACGCAACTGCAAAAATTATCACTCTGTCCAGCGCAAACGACTGAACGCGACTGCTCAAGCGTTAATTGGATTTGTTTGAAGCTTAAACTGTATTCTGTTTCAACTCGGAGCATGGCGAGAGAACGAAGAACACTCAAACGCTATTCATTGATTTCCCTGTTCTGGAATGAGAAAGAGCACAGTAACTATTTAGTAGGTACGGTAAGCGGAAGTGTGGCAGTCATCAACAATCTAACTATCTAATCATGTCGGAAGCTTCAAGCATTGAATTAAAACGTGATTTCCGAAAAAGAAGAGACTTTGGACCCACAACGATGACTGATACACGCATATCAATTCAAGTCATAGAGATCAAATCTGAATGAGTTCGCGTTTTATTCCATCCTCATTTTCTGGATTTTATTAGCCGGTAAGACTATGTACATTGACGAAACTCTCGAAAACTCATCGGACATCATCAGAAAATTTAAAATAATTTTGTTGATTTGTCAGTCAGAATACATCGTTATTCAAAATAATTCAAAATTTACAATATTGAAAAAATATATGAAATTAACTTATTAACTGAATTTGAAATAAAACTCAAAATTTAATAAATTCACAAAATTTCCACAATTTATGACTTTTTTACAACATTCCAAAATCACTTCAAAATTCACCAAACTAACAAAATAAACAAAATTAACCAAATCAACAAAATTTACAAAATTTTCAAAATTAACAAAATTTACAAAATTTACAAAATTTACAAAGTTAACAAAATTTACAAAATTTACAAAATTTACAAAATTTACAAAATTTACAAAATTTACAAAATTTACAAAATAAACTAAATTTACAAAATTTACAAAATTTACAAAATTTACAAAATTTACAAAATTTACAAAATTTACAAAATTCACAAAATTTACAAAATTTACAAAATTTACAAATTTACAAAATTTATAAAATTTACAAAATTTACAAAATTAACCAAATTTACACAATTTACAAAATTTACAAAATTTACAAAATTTACAAAATTTACAAAATTTACAAAATTTACAAGATTTACAAAATTTACAAAATTCAAAAAATTTACATAATTTACAAAATTTTCAAAATTTACAAAATTTACCAAATTTACAAAATTTACAAAATTTAAAAATTCAAAAAATTTACAAAATTTCTAAAATTTACAAAATTTACAAAATTTACAAAATTTACAAAATTTACAAAATTTACAAAATTTACAAAATTTACAAAATTTACAAAATTTACAAAATTTACAAAATTTACAAAATTTACAAAATTTACAAAATTTACAAAATTTACAAAATTCACAAAATTTAAAAAATTTACAAAATTTACAAATTTACAAAATTTACAAAATTTACAAAATTTACAAAATTTACAAAATTTACCAAATTTACCAAATTTACAAAATTTAAAAATTTACAAAATTTACAAAATTTAAAATTTAAAAATTTACAAAATTCACAAAATTTACAAAATTAAAAAAAATTTACAAAATTCACAAAATTTACAAAATTTACAAAATTTACAAAATTTACAAAATTTACAAAATTTACAAAATTTACAAAATTTACAAAATTTACAAAATTTACAAAATTTACAAAATTTACAAAATTTACCAAATATACCAAATTAACAAAGTAAACAAAATTAACAAAATTTACAAAATTTACAAAATTTACAAAATATACAAAATTTACTAAATTTACAAAATTTACAAAATTTTCAAAATTTACAAAATTTACAAAATTTACAAAATTTACAAAATTTAAAAAATTTACAAAATTTTCAAAATTTACAAAATTTATAAAATTTACAAAATTCACAAAATTTACATAATTAACAAAATTTACAAAATTGACAAAATACACAAAATTTAATAAATTTACAAAATTTACAAAATTAACAAAATTAACAAAATTTACAAAATTTTCAAAATTTACAAAACTTACACAATTTACAAAATTTACAAAATTTTCAAAATTTTCAAAATTTTCAAAATTTTCAAAATTTTCAAAATTTTCAAAATTTTCAAAATTTTCAAAATATACAAAATTTACAAAATTTACAAAATTTACAAAATTTACAAAATTTACAAAATTTACAAAATTTACAAAATTTACAAAATTTACAAAATTTACAAAATTTACAAAATTAACAAAATTAACAAAATTAACAAAATTTACAAAATTAACAAAATTTACAAAATTTACAAAATTTACAAAATTTACAAAATTTACAAAATTTACAAAATTTACAAAATTTACAAAATTTACAAAATTTACAAAATTTACAAAATTTACAAAATTTACAAAATTTACAAAATTTACAAAATTTACAAAATTTACAAAATTTACAAAATTTACAAAATTTACAAAATTTACAAAATTTACAAAATTTACAAAATTTACAAAATTTACAAAATTTACTAAATTTACAAAATTTACAAAATTTACAAAATTTACAAAATTTACAAAATTGAGAAAATTTACAAAATTTACAAAATTTACCAAATTTACAAAATTTACAAAATTTACAAAATTTACAAAATTTACAAAATTTACAAAATTTACAAAATTTACAAAATTTACAAAATTTACAGAATTCACAAATTTACAAAATTTACAAAATTTACAAAATTTACTAAATTTACAAAATTTACAAAATTTACAAAATTAACAAAATTTACAAAATTTACAAAATTTACAAAATTTAAAAAATTTACAAAATTTACAAAATTTAAAAAAATTTCAAAATTTACAAAATTTACAAAATTTACAAAATTTACAAAATTTACAAAATTTACAAAATTTTCAAAATTTTCGAAATTTACAAAATTTACAAAATTCACAACATTTACAAAATTTACAAAATTTACAAAATTTACTAAATTTACAAAATTTACAAAATTTACAAAATTTACAAAATTTATTAAATTAACAAAATTTACAAAATTTACAAAATTTACAAAATTTACAGAATTTAAAAAATTTACAAAATTTACAAAATATACAAATTTACAAAATATACAAAATTTACAAAATTTACACAATTTTCAATATTAACAAAATTTACAAAATTTACCAAATTTACAAAATTTACAAAATTCACTAAACTTACAAAATTTACAAAATTTACAAAATTTACAAAATTTACAAAATTTACAAAATTTACAAAATTTACAAAATTTACAAAATTTACAAAATTTACAAAATTTACAAAATTTACAAAATTTACAAAATTTACAAAATTTACAAAATTTACAAAATTTACAAAATTTACAAAATTTACAAAATTTACAAAATTTACAAAATTTACAAAATTTACAAAATTTACAAAATTTACAAAATTTACAAAATTTACAAAATTTACAAAATTTACAAAATTTACAAAATTTACAAAATTTACAAAATTTACAAAATTTACAAAATTTACAAAATTTACAAAATTTACAAAATTTATAAAATTTACGAAATTTACGAAATGGTGATGATGTTGACCGAAATAGAAAAGTAAAATGGAAAGACGGGTATGCATGGGGATGAATGAGCACGTCAAGTGATTTTTTCTATTCAAATATATTCGAATTTGACTAATTTGGCTCCGTACTCAAGCCCATGCAATGCTGCAGTATCCGTGTGTAGCACATCTTTCTGATTTAAGCTTTTTTTCTCAGATTTAAGCTTTTTTTCTCAGATTTGAGCTTTCATCCCCATTGCTCTCAAGACAAAAAAGCTTTAATCTGAGGAAAAATAGCATAAAAACGAGATTCACTGGCACTTAGCAAATAGATCTTGGTCACACGAAACATGGACAAATCCTATATCATTGCAGCCATGTTTCCATGCAAAAATTATTTTCATCCGCCTGCTGCTTTCGTTCTGCGTAGTATTTCATTTCATTTCATTTATTTATTTTTAATCATGTAACATAAGATCTTGGATCTTCTAACTCGCTACAATATGGTAATTTCACTTGAATAATAAATTTACTAACTAACAATGTTTCTGAAGGCTACCGTTTTCATTAACTATTTAATTTTTATGTTTACGTTTTTTTAGTTACTTATGCTATTAAGATTTGCCAACAAGCTCTCCCTGAATCCCTTTTTATTTAAAATATTTTTAATTTCCAAAGGTAATTGGTTCCAATAAACGATACCTCTTACAATGAATGAACTACTATAGTAAGAAGAATTATGAGTTGGTATTATGAAACTATTAGTACGTGAACTTCGTAATGGAACAAGCATCGAGTATAAATAAGAAGGTTTTTTACTAATAATTATGCTGTGCATTACCATACACGATCGATAGCCAAAAAAGTTTTTGAAATCACATCCAAGAAGAAAATCGTGAAAGTCTGAACACGTACCGTACGCAGGCATTCAAAGCAACTTTAAGTCGATCTATAAAACTGAATTGAGCATTAGAAGTGATAAATCCACCATACATAAAATGAGGGAGAACGAAAGTTTTAAATAGTTTGATCTTTGATTGTATATCTAAGTGCCTTGTGTTAATATTTAGCAGTTTCAATGATGCGTATATTTTTGAGCACTGATATCGGATGTGCATGCCCAATTGAGGTTATTATCAAAAATAACACCTAGACTATTTATTCTGTCTAAAAACTTAAGTTTTTCATTATTTAGGAATAATTCGGGAGGTTCAAGCGTACTTTTAGGACGAGAAATAAATAAAGCTTGAGTTTTTGAAGAGTTAATTGGTAATCGATTCATAGACGACCAACTATGAAGTTTGCATAAATCATTTTTTATTTTATGTGCAACTTCAAAAGCGTTATATTGACCGTAATTGCAAAAATAAAGTTGTACATCGTCAGCAAAAAGATGTGGGGTACAATATTCCAAAACGTTAGGTAAATCATTTATAAATAAAGAAAATAAAATAGGTCCTAATACGGAACCTTGTGGGACACCGGATTTAATATGCTCAAAGTTCGACATAGAACCATCGAAGAGAACGGCTTGCTTCCTTAGAATCAGATACGATTTGATTAGACTAGCAGCTGATGCACCAAACGAAAAACGATTTATAAGTTTGTTATATACCTAATCCAGCATGTGATACCCTATCGAACGCCTTTGCAAAATCAATCAAAAGTAATATTGCAACTCCTTTTCTGTCTACACATTTGGCTATATCATCGTGCACTTTAATCAGAGCTGTCTCTGTACTGTGATTTTTACGAAAACCAGATTGAAATTCGTGCAGAAAATCATTGTCATTTATGTATTCTGAGATTTGTTCTTTTATTAATTTTTCGAAAACTTTCGATAGCGAACACAAAACACTAACCGGTCGTAAATTAGAAATGGCGCAAGATTTTGCTTTTTTTGGTATAGGTACAATTTTTGAAAGTTTCCATTCATCAGGAAATTTCGAGGATTTAATAATTGTGTTAAAAAGGTGCTTCAAAACTGCCAAAATTTGGGGAAGAACAATTTGTATCAGTTTTATCGGAAGATTGTCGAGACCAGTGGCATTAGATTTTATAGAAAAGATTGAATTAATAATCTCATATTCTTGAACTGATCTAAATCCGAAACTATTCAAACTAGTTGGAGGTATAAAGGTGTTGGTACAATTTATAAAATTAGAAGAAAAATATTTATTGATTTCATCTGGAGAGAAGCTACTATGTTGATCGTCTACGGATTTTTTAGACAAACCCAAACTTTTGATATTTTTCCAAAGAGCTTTTGGTGGTAGATTAAAATCGATTCGCTGTTTATCATAATGAATTTTGGCTTTACGAATAAGTGTGTTGACTCTATTTCTTAATTGCTTGAATGAGACATGGTTTTCTGAGGTTTTGTTTCGTTTCCAGGTCCGGTACGCAATATCACGATGTGTCATAGCAATTTTAATATCATTATTAAACCAAGTTTTACTATTGAATTTTCGAAACTTGAAGGGGAAAAAGGTCTCGTGAATTTCTATCAGATTTCTATTGAGAATACTTACGATAATATCAGGATTATTTATGCTCAACAATCTTCTAAAATTCATGTTTTGAAGAGCAATATTAAGGCTATCACTGTCATAACTTTTGTAATCCCGATACCAGTATCCCATTGTATTATTTTCACGCGAATACTTTAGAGTGAAGAAAATCATATCGTGTCCAGATATTCCAGGGACAGATATCTGATTGAATTTGTGAACCGAGTTTGGAGAGTTAGTCAATAACAAATCAAGCTGTGAACACCCACTGATATGAAAAAACGTAGGTTCCGAACCAATACATTCGAGAGATAATAATTGTAAGGAGTCACGAAACCGTTGAATAGTTGCAGTATTTTTCAAAAAGTCTGCATTGAAATCCCCAATAAGAAAAGAGTGATCGTAGTTGAGAGCAAAAGATTCGTAATGATTGATAATCAATTCAGCACAGTCAGTTCGAGGAGGTTTATAGTATACACCGAACAAAACTTATCAGTACCTATAGTTATCTCGAAAATTATGAACTCGGTACCATTAACTCCTGCTTCATTTGGATAGAAAGATTTAGAAAGCATTTTAAAGTTTAGATCTCGCTTAATGTATACAAGTATGCCTCCTTCATGTCGATTACGATCGTTCCGAAGTATATGAAAACCATCCAACGTTATGAGCGAATTGCTAACTGACTCATCTAACCACGATTCGGTCATGCACACGATGTCAGTTTTACTTTGTGTTATAATCTGCTTCAGATCTTCAAATTTAGTCATTTGGCGAGCACAAATACTTTGAACATTAATGTGGCATACGTTTAGCAAATCGTTGCTCATAGCCGCATTAAGAACGGCTTGAGGTATTATTGTAGAGATATCGTTTACGGGAAGATTACCCAAAATCATTTAAACTAATACCAAAGAGGGAAAACAAAAAGAGAATGCTAGCAAAACTTATAGATATAAACGGCATTTTAAACGCAATGAACTTAACTTAAAAATAAAAAACAAAATTCTAATAGAGTTGATCGTAACAAAATCGATTTAAAAATTATGCAGTTCAAACAAAATATTCAGCTAATAGCTTTGATTAATAGAGAAATTAAAGAGCAATTTACTAAATTTAACGAATTTGATTTTATAAGCTTCATTTCCTTCTTATCCAGCGAAAATCAAATTAACTTTTTCAGTAGTAACGCAAAAGTAAATTACCGGCGATTAGGAACCACTGCTCGTCATGCGAATTGAGAGCAGAGCCACGCTGGCACCATTAACAGCATCTGGATTGTCACCGTCACCATCAGGAATAATGACATCGCACCTGTCACCTCGCATGAACAGTATGGATATCAATTTTTGTGTGGAAACACTCTAAACACATCAAATATCCGTATGCTTGTTGTGTTCAAAAATAAGCGCGTGGAGACAAATGAGGCAACCCCAATTTGTTGCAGTTAGTCCAAGTTTCAACGTGATTTAAAATAGTTTTAAAAATCCACTTGCACGTTTTTACAATAAAAGCACGTGAAGTTGGGAAACAATAAAACTTAAAGTTGCTATAAGTTGGCTAGGAATCGACGTAGAATGTTGAAATCTTGTGCAAAACCTGTAATTTTGATGCCCTAACATGTTTTTAGAACATTTTATTCAAGTAAATTCTCATCTTCACGTACTCTACATCTTTGCAGTATAAACTAAAGCTCTATCTGTTGAAACGAAAAAGTGACTAATTTTTTATGCTTTCAAGCTATGCAACATGTTTGAAGCAGCAAATGTTCTGAAGATACTTAAGAGATGTGATGAAAGACAGAAGCGCTAGGAAAAAAGTTCCACTTTTAGCCCTTTCGGACCACTAAGCACCAAGGTTGCCGAAATCTTAGAAAAATCTATAATTTCACACAATTTTGAGCCAATTTCCATCACAGAATCTGTGTTACATCTGAACACAGAATTTTAGAAATATTCACAGATTTCACAGAATTTTAAAATTTTGGACGTTTTTTATCAAAATTCCATTTTTTATGACTATATAAATTTTGGATAATTATCTTTGAATTGGAAAAATATGACAAAATTGGTTATGTTAATTGATTTGTCTTAAGTAAAATTTAAAAAAGACGCAATTTGTCATGACTTTTGAATGAAATTTATGGAAAAGGCATCACAGAAAACCGTCACAGAATTTTTGGGCAAAATCACGGAAAGTCAGATTTGTTTTTTCCCAAAACACAGATTTTTTTCGGCAACCTTGCTGTGCACTGGTTGGGGTGATGTCCCCGGCAAGTTCAATTTCGTATTTGCCGATAAGTTTGCAAGAAAGTGTTTGATCTGGCAAGGTATTTGCAGCTGCGTCCGAAAAACGCCGGTTTTTGTGTGACAAACAAGACCATGGACTCCAAGTTGTACGTGCCTGAGAAAACCAGACCAGATTTGGTCATATTTGGCAAGCTGCCACTACAACAAAGAGGTATCGGGACTACGGGATGAATTTTGTCGAAACGGACATCAACCCACCCGACTGCCCTCAATTCCACCCTATCCTATCGAAACATATTGGGCAATTGTCAAACAGAAGATGAAGAAGAATGGTAGGACGACTTGGGATGCAACAGAGATGAAGAGCTGGTGGAACAAAATGGCCGCTGAGGTCAGCGAACAGGGTGTCCAAACTATGATGAGTGCAATTAAAAAATCTACTTTTTGAGTACAAAACATTTTTTTTTCGTTTACATAGCTCCGAGATGGACTCGTTTTAATGCATCCAGATTTAAGATGATCCATGCTTTACTACACACTACACAAAACAACTTATATCAGTCGAATACTTCGATAATTTATTCAATTCTATTTGCTAACGAGATTCAACCTTCACATTAACGCCAGTTTTGGTGGTCAAAGTAAGACTAACCTCAACTTGAACACGGTTTCCCGAATCACATGGTAAAAACTTGAACTTAGCCAACAGCAACGTCAGTAATAACTTAAGTTCAACCATAGCGTATTTTTGTCCAACGCAGAGTCGCGGAGCAGCCCCGAAAGGTAGATAGCTGTAAGGATGTCTTTTCGAGATGGCCTCTTCAGTGAAGCGTTCTGGGTCAAATCGTTTCGGCTCCGGAAAAAGTCTGGGGTCAAGATGCATCGTTTGTACCATAACCATTACCGATGTTCCCTTGGGAATGACTAGCTGATCAATCATCAAATCTCCTGTTGCCTTTCGACCGATCAAGGGTATTGCGGTGTACATCCTAAGTGTTTCTTTGATCACCATATCCATATACTTCAGTTTAAGGAGGTTGCTAACGTTCAAAGGAAGTTTTTTGAGATCGTGACCGAACACCTCCATCAGCTCGTCATAAACCCTCTGTTGAATGTCGGCATTCTGAGATAACTCATAGACAGCAAAACTGGCAGTGCTGGCAGTCGTATCATGGCCGCCGAGCATAAATGTATTTACTTCGTCACGAATTTCCTTATCCGTCAAATACTGACCACGCTCTTTGGCTGTCAGTAAATGATCAAGCAAAGTTTTGCAGTGATCATCACCAGCGGGTTGATCTCTCATAAGATCTAAAAGCTTCTCCTTCCGTTGCTTTATAACGCCATCAGAGAAGTCATGAACGTATTTGGCCACAACGTTCTGACGTCGGTACATTTTTCGTAGCCGGAATATGAGCTCGTATTGATTCAATGGGTTGTAAATTCGGCGAGCGAAAATATGCATCAATCTGAAATTGTAAGAAAGTGTCATATTTGAATATTCGGTTTTTGAAGTATTTTTTTTTAAATCTCACTCTTCCAGGGCTTTCGCGTATGGCAGAGAGTGATCTTTTTGACAGCCTAGCTTCACTCCCATAGCCGTTTCAGCGATCACATCAAGGGCGTACCACCAGATCGCATCGTGCACGTCGAAATCTCCTTTTCCGATGTTACTCTGGATTTTCTCTCGTAGATGAATAAATTGACTTTTGAAAACTCCGCAGAAGATTTCTAACATCCTGTAGCTGAACGCACGCGCCACCATCTTGCGTTTCTCCGCAAATCTAGTACCGTACGCAGTAAGAATTCCAGTACTGCACAGCGGAGCTATGAAGTCGTACAGTTTCGCTTTATGATTACCAGGCGTAGAGAGAACTTGCTCAGCTACATCAGGAGTGCTAACGTAAACGGATGGCTCATTCATCAAACCCTGTAGCAGGAAACCGTCTCCATATTTCATCACCAATCGATCAAATGTTGTTAATATTCCAGTTGACGAAAGATCTTCTTTGTAGAGAGCATAGCTACCCACTATCGGAAGCCACGGAATGGATCTTGACTTTGGAAGGCTTCGTTTTAACTTGAAATACAGCAAAACATTTCGTATACTTTCTATCAAAATACTCAGGAACAAAACCGAGAAAATGACAGCCAAAAAAATTAACCACATTATACCGCCACGATCTCGCACGTACTGCCGGCGCAGGCAATATTGTGCACTGTTTTGGTTTACCAAAACAAACTGCAACCTACGTACGTGAACTGTCTGTAGGGTTTCCTTCAGTATTGATTTTATTATATTTGGTAATCGCAACAGCCAAACCAGCTTGAATTATGTCTATGTGAATATTTTTCCACTGAAAAATAAGTAGGTATCGTCCTACTTTCGTTTAATTTTTAGGTCCTGGAAAATTTGTTAAAAGTTCGTGAGCAGCCACATTTTGCTAACTCTATTTCATCGGCAATTCGCAGAAAGGGGTAATGTAGATCCAAGCAAAAGAACGTCTGGGGTGAGAGACTACCGTGCCGTTTCTAAGAACGCTCGAGTTTTAAATCAAGTTTTTGCTCAAGGTAGACAAACTCGTTGATGGAACTTGTTGAATAAATGAATCAAAAATACTATCCAAGCGACAGCGTGTTTAAACTTGATATTCATCAAGTTCAGATGAAACTTCAACTCAGATGGTAGCTTTTTTGATTAAATTAAAACCAAAGAATTCTAGTGGTCATTTTTTTTAAATCATTTATCAAATACAGCAGAGTTTTACGGTCTGTGATTCCTTAAATTATTCAAAAATTCAAACATTTCTGTTGTAGTAAAATAACCATAAATTCTGAGATTGTTGTTTGAAATTGACATTTAAGATAAGATGACGGTTGGATGAGGGTTGGTTTAATCAGTCTTTAAACGAGTTTAGAACCAAAATGACGTGTTTTTCCATCCGGGAGATTCTAAAACGAGGTTTTGGATTGAGGCTACGACAATGGCGTGGTTTATGCTCCCTAGAACAACGTGATCCAAATAAGGAAAAAAACTGCAAAACTAACAACAGGGTGAGTATAAAGTGGCATAATTTGATGCCGTTCGTGTTGCTGAAATGTATGGTTGGGTGGCAGTACCCAGAAACGCAAAATAAAAATTTATGGGTGGCAGTACCCGAACAAAAAAAATAGATGGGTGGCAGGACCCAAGAATGAAATTAGTAAAAGATGGTAGGCAGTACCCAGATAAAAAAAAAGTTAGGGTGGCAGAACCCTAAAAGGAAAAATGTTGGATGGCAGTATCCAAGCAAAAAAATTAATAAAAGGGTGGCAGTAACCAGTGAAAAAAAAGATATTGTTAGGTGGTAGAGCCTCCGAAAAAGCTGATAGGGTGGCAGGACCAAAGAAACGAAAATGCTTGGTGACCGAATACATTCAACAAGTATTGAAAATGTGGGTGGCTGGATTCAAAAGAAGAAAAAAACTGTTGCGTGGAGTATCCAATACTAAAATATTAGGGTGAGACAATTCTTGCCAAAAGATATTAACGTTGAAAAAAGATTATTAATGATAAAGTGGCATAACTCAAAAAAATGATGACAAGATACTGGAAACATGAACATGACCAGGTGGCAGAATGAAGGATAAGAACAAACAATAGAGTAGCGGTACTTAGTGAGAAAATTTAAATGAAGCCATTGATAGTAGACAGTGGAAAATGTTATTAGGGTGGCAAAAAAACAAACAAAAATAATATGATAATTTGCAATTGAGTGACAGAATCATGGTAACAAAAATGAAAAAATATAGATGAGAAAGTTGCATGACTCCAAAAATAAGTAAGATGGAGTAAGAGGCAAAAAAATGATGACAAAATGGTGACAAGACTATAATAAAATATGGGGAGCACAATGAAAAGGTAAAAGGAATGGGGAAAAAATGATGAGAAAGTGATATGAATTCAAAAATAAGGAAGATGGAATAAGAGGCAAAAAAATGATGACAAGACAATGATTGAATATGGGTGGCAGAGTTTCGTAAAAGAAGAAGTAATAGTGAAGAAGTATTCAGTGAAAAATTAAATGAAATAATGAAAGACGGAGGAAAATTGTGTGGTAAAAACAATAGAGATTTTAGGATGACAGTACTAAAAAAGGCAAAAACAGTGTGATAGTTTGAAATGGATTGGCAGAATGATGGTAAATAAACGAAAAATGGGAAGTTCTCGTCGTAAGTCGATGCTCATTCGCATTAAGAAATGGTAATAAAAATAACGAAGACGTTGAAAATATTTGAAAACCATTGTTGTTTGGAAATTCAAGGACTCGAAATTTTTTTAAATACTTTATACCCTGGTACTCGATAAAATTCGATAAAATTCGATGACAGGTTCTTCAGAAACATGCATTTACAAGATTTTTTTTATAGAAGGAAGATTTATCTAAAAATCCAGAAATTTCTCTTGATTGACAAGTTAATAAAAAAAAAACTGGAGTAGAGTAGTAGGCTAATGTGGTAGATAGATGCACGAAAATGAAAACTATGAACCGACTTAACATTCCTTTTCATCAAAAGGTGTGTATGTTCGAAAAGTCGCATACTTTGATGGCATATAAATGTTTTAATGAACTGTGGCAATGAAATACTACTGTAATGGAGCTCAACGTTCAATTTATGATTGGTTGGAATGTATATTGTTTGTAGTGGTGAGCTTGGAAAAAAGCGGAAAGGAATCACTACTACATTTATAGATCGATGATGCACAAATTTGGTGGGAGTTGGATGACGGTTGGTTTAATCAGTCTTTAAACGAGTTTAGAACCAAAATGACGTGTTTTTCCATCCGGGAGATTCTAAAACGAGGTTTTGGATTGAGGCTACGACAGGTCATTCGGCCGAAAGCCATTCGGCCGAAGGTCATTCGGCCGATGGACGTTAAGCCTAATAGATAAAAGACCACTAGCCCGAATGGGTTATCCGGCCAACGGTTATTCAGCCGAATGCTGTTAGGCCGAAAGATCGCAAAGCCGAATGGCTGTTAGCACGAATGGTCACAAGGTTGAATGATCGTAATGAATGGTTGCTCAGTAAGAAATCTTTTCCACTTTTCTGCATGTTAAGCCTAACGACCACGAAACGAAAGTGTTAATATGTCTTATAAGCCTAGCATAAATTCGGCCTAATGGCCATTCGGCCTAACAACCTTTTTGCTAAGCATTCATTCGGCCTGACAACCATTCGGCCTATCGTCCATTGGGCCTATCGTCCATTTGGCCTAACGACCATTCCTCACGACCATTCGGCCTATCGTCTATTCGGCCAATTGTCCTATTCGGCCGAACATCCTTCGGCCTTATAACCAATTCGGCCTAGCAACCAGATGGAAATTTGACTTCAAACCATAACAGCCAGGTGTTTGCTGCCGTGAGTGGGTTCGTCCCACTAAAACCACCTTGGGATTCGTGTGCCAGATGTGCCCCTTGGTTCCCTATGATACTACTTCAAGGAGTAAGCTGTGCTCATGCACTTATACATTTTGGACTCTCTCCCCAATAGAAAAAAAAACTTTATAACACTCCATATCCTCCGCCAGAGTTATGTCGGGAATCATGCCCACTATGACAAAAGCTGCATCTGCTGATATGGTCCTGTATGCACAGGAAACTCGCATGGCTATCAGCCGATGTGTGCTCCGTAATTTGGATCTGTTGCGCTCTACCTCTACCTCTATTAACACCTTATTATACATGGCATTCCAAAGCACAGGTCCGAGTATGGAACCCTGTGGAACACCCGCTGTTAGGGCAGTAGATCGTAACCCAGGTTCGGTTTCGTAAGTCAGGACTCGATTTTCGAAGAAGCTTCCTATTATCCTGCAGAGGGTATTGGGAACACGCATCCTGTGAAGCGCTTTGGCATGGTTGAAGGCATTCTAAACGTCGATTGTCAAAATGGCGCAGTGACGAACACCTGTCCGCTTCTTTTTATATACGCGCTTCGCGTACTCTGTCACCATTCGGATGGCGTCCATCGTAGTTCTCCCATTCCGAAAACCGAACTGTCTGTCCGACAGTCCACTTTCGCCTTCTGTGTTGATCATAAGTCTGTTAAATATTATCCTCTCCAGTAGCTTACCAAGGGTGTCCAGCAGACAAATGGGTCTGTATGATGATGGATGCCCAGGGGGTTTCCCAGGTTTCGGTAGTAGCACCAACTTCGCCGTTTTCCACGAATTGGGAAAAGATCCCTCTTCGAGAAACTTTTGTAGCACCACTCTGAAAGTATCCGATATGATCAGTTCCGCCACCTTCAGCACTGCATTTGGGATTCCATCCTGACCAGGAGCCTTATTCATCGCAAGTTTCTTAGCGATAGCCACAAGTTCCTCGTTCGTTACTGGCTCGATGTCGTGGGCTCCCGCGTCGTACGGGGTAAGTGGCCACTGCGTCGGGCCATGCTGCGGGAAAAGATATGCAACGACCCCTCTCAGTTTTTCCGGACACTTTTCGGTCGGCGACCTTGGGCCACCGAATCTCGCCAGTGCAACTTTATAGGCTTGGCCCCATGTGTTATCATCTACACTCTGGCACAACGCTATGTAGTAGTTTTCTTTGCATGTTTTAATAGCTCGCTTAAGTGCACCTCTCGTTTCTCTATTGGCTTCGTTTCTCGTCCGTTGAGCTCCTCGCCTGGCTTTTAGACAGCTAGTACGAAGCTCAGCTATTTCTGAGGTCCACCAGTAAGCTGGTCGTCGTCACCATTTGGGTGTATTCCTTCTAGGCATGGTCAAGTCGCACACCGCTATCATCATTTTCGTCAGCTGCTCAGCATTATGGACCTGTGATGCTTCCTGCATGTTAATAGCTTCGGTGCAAACTTCCTTATCAAAAACTTTGGTCTTCCACCTCCACTCATGGACTGGCAGTTGCCTTACTGCCACCGCATTTCGGTCTCCTACGCTGTAACGTATCGCCTGGTGATCGCTGTGCGTATAATCGTCACACACTCTCCAATTCATGTCAATTTTTAATGATGGGCTCGCAAAGGTGATATCTATCACTGACGTTCTGTCTGGTATTCCATGCTTGCGACAGGTGCTGGTAGATCCAGTGTTGCACAGCTCAACCCCCAGTCTCGCGAAGGACTCTAGCAGACTGTGCCCCTAGGGTTGTTGCACGTACTACCCCAGTTAACGCCCAAGCGTTTAAGTCTCCCCCTATCACTGCAGGGGCTCTTCCTGTCAGTTCGTGAGTGAGTTCTTCCAACATTGTGTTGAACTCCCCGATCGTCCATCTTGGTGGAGCGTAGCAGCTGCAGAAAAAGATGCCGTTTATTTTAGCAATCACGAATCTGTCCCGAGAATCTACCACTATCTCCTGGATAGGAAAACGTCCCGTGGCTACGGTTTGCTCCAGTAGAAGCTATGCGACCTCGCTATGGTTGAGGTTTAGCTGGATTACATCCAATTTTACTGGCTTTCCTATGCCTTTTTGTATGCCTGGCAGTCCCAGCCACCAGTTTAGTGAGCGTTGTCATCCGCCCGTTTGCACAGCATGCATTTCGGTTGGTTTTTGCAAACTCTAGCGAAGTGTCCTTCTTCACCACATCTTCGGCATCATCGTGACCGGTCGGGTCCGATGCGGCCGATTGTCTAGGCCTAAGTGTAAGTAGTGTTGGGCTTTTTATGGTTCTCAATTATAAATAATTTGACGCTTGGTGAAAAGCTAGAAGAATCCTAACAAAGTCACAGAAATTTTCTTTTGATTTATGACTTATGATTTTTCATATATTTTCCATACCAAATTTACAGAAATAAATATCTCCAAGCTCATTTTCAATCTCAACCAAATCTTGAGACATATGTTTGATCTTATAAAAAAAACAAAAATATTTCGGACTAATTTATTAAATTTAAAAATATAATTCTAACGTGGTTCAACCTTCACATTAACTCCAGTTTCGGTAGTCAAAGTAAGACTAACCTTAACCTGAACACGGTTCTCTGGGTTGCATGGAAAAAATTTAAATTTATTCAAAAGCATACTCAGTACTAATTTCAGCTCAACCATTGCATACTTTTGTCCAACACAAAGTCGAGGAGCAGCTCCGAAAGGTATGAAACTGAAAGGATGCCTTCGCGAAATGGCCTCATCGGTAAAACGATCCGGATCAAATCGTTTCGGCTCCGGATAAAGTCTGGGATCATGATGCATCGTTTGTACCATAATCATTACCGATGTTCCCTTGGGAATGGCCCGTTGATCGATAATCAAATCTCCTGTTGCCTTTCGACCAATCAACGGTACTGTGGTGTATAATCTGAGTGTTTCTTTGATCACCATATCCATGTACTTCAGCTTTGAAAGATTGCTAACGTTCAAAGGAATTTTCTCAAGATTTTGACCAAACACCGCTATCAGCTCCTCGTAGACCCTCTGTTGAATATCAGCATTTTGAGATAGTTCGTAGACAGCAAAAGCTGCGGTGCTTGCAGTCGTATCATGGCCTCCGAAAATAAATGTATTTACTTCGTCGCGGAGCTCTTCATCCGATAGGAACTTACCACACTCTTTGGCTATCAATAAATGATCGAGCAAAGTTTTGCACTGATCGTCGTTTTCGTACCCATCTGGCTTGGAAGCTAGTAACGTCTGCTTTCGTTTCTTTATAACGACATCAGCAAAGTCATGAACGTATTTGGACGCAATATTCTGACGTCGATACATTCTTCGTAACCTAAAAAGGCTCTCGTATTGGTTCAATGGATTATGCAATCTGCGTGAAATTATGTGTAGTAATCTAAAATTTAAAGGCAAAACAATTTTCGATAAGATATCTAGATATTTATAATAATAAAGAAAAAAATTTACTCTTCAAGGGCTTTCGCGTACGGCAGTGAGTTATCTTTTTGGCAGCCCAGCTTCACTCCCATAGCCGTCTCTGCTATCACATCCAGGGAAAACCACCAAATAGCATTGTGCACATCGAAATCTCCCTTTCCTATTTTACTCTGAATTTTCTCTTGCAGATGAATGAACTGATTTCCAAAAACTCCACAGAAAATTTTCAACATCCTGTAGCTAAACGCTCTGGCTACCATCTTGCGTTTCTCTACGAACTTGGTCCCATACGTAGTGAGAATTCCGTTTTGACTCAGAGGAGCAATGAAGTCGTATACTTTTGCCTTATAATTGCCAGGAGTCGATAGCACTTGTTCTGCCACATCCGGAGTGTTTACGTAAACCATTGGCTCATTCATTAAACCCTGCAACAGGAAATTATCCCCGTATTTCTTTACTAACCGATGAAAAGCGGTTAGTATTCCAGTGGCCGATATATCTTCTTTGTAGAGAGCATAACTACCCACTATTGGAAGCCACGGGATTGTTCTTGACTTCGGTAGGCTTCGTTTTATTCTAAAATACAGAAAAATATTCCGTACACTTTCTACTGAAATGCTCAAGAACGGAATAATGAGAAGCACTATCAAAATAGTGAACCACATTTTGCCGACGCGATTAAGGGCGAACTGTCTGTGCCAGAATATTTTCGCACTATTTTCATTCGCCGATAGAACACCCGAAGAACAACCTTATCAGTGCATGGTGTTCGCTGCACTGGTGGTAATTCGTTTTTAATCACTGCAAAAAAGGCAGTGCTCCTTCGAAAGTGGGTGGCTGTTAGCTGTAGGCAAAACTTCGTACTTACAGACAGCATTCAACCCGTAAAGATTACAAACAATGTCAAGTATTGCAAAACATTCTATGTCCGAAATCCAATCGTTGAGTTAGCTTGGCAGATATTTGTGCTAGAGTAAATGAACACGGCACCGATACACCCATACAAGAGGTTGCAAAAATCCAATGCCTATTTAGCAAATCTCTGTGCCGATAATGTGCTGAAATGTGCTCTATGCCGAAGATGGTGTGTTTGAAAAAGCACTACTGGCACAAGGACTCGAGCTCCCAACCAAAATGATGCATGACCATTGACCACTACATTCAAGCGAAACAAGAAAAACATTTTATGGGATTTCCTTCCTATTGGATAATTCATCCCAGAAACAAGAAAAAAACCACTGCGTCGTAGGGAGAGTCGAACTCACATCACCAACTATATCGTCTTGCCAGTCCGACATCTTAACCAGTGTACAAGAGATATACGAGGGACATTGTCATAGGCTTTCTGCCACCGATCAATCACAAAAAACGCACAACGGTGGCTTCCTGGCGTTTGGCCACAAGTAGTCCTTTGTCTTGTGCTGGAAACGGGAAAGGGAACGGGAGTGAAGAAAACGGGAAACCTATTGAATGAGAAGTTTATTTAGAACTGTGTTTTACTTATACTGCCTGCCTTACATACACACGCACAGCTGCTAAATCCGGGCAGCTTGACCGGTGGTTGTTTGCCGGTGGATTGAATTGAAGGATTTTTTTTTGTTGCTTTTGCTTCACGCGCGCAATATCCGGTTCTCTGGCTGCCTGGTGTTGGCCGGTATTTATTTCCATCCTTCTTGGTTTTGTGATGCGATAGGGAGGGACGTGAAAACGTTCCAGACATACACAATTCGGTTGCGCTGGGAGGTTAATGCCCAATGGACGCAAAACGAATCAGCACCATCAGCACCGGTCGCGTTATTTTCTTGTACCGATGATGTTACGTA